>NW_024038729.1:1885000-2327500 GCF_016077235.1 Cyprinodon tularosa | reverse complement strand
AGCAATAAATACATAAAAACAAAGTAATATAAACATAGGACAGTATATTTACAGTTCTAACATTTTTGTTTTATAAAATAACCCATACATTCAGCAGTCTAGTGGGGAAGAAAGTGTTATGGAATTTGCTGGACCTGCATTGATTTAGGATAATAAAAAAAGATTTAAAAAATGCTCTTGGATTGGTCTAGTCAAAGTAGGGACTTAAATCCAGTTAAAATGGTTTATTATGACATTAAAGGTGCCTATTAAGTGCATAAAAGAAAGGCAAAATTCGGTTTAGTGGGGTTTATTACTTTTTTAACACAACGCTATGATGATTTAGACGGGCCTTTTTATTATTTTGTAAACTGTCAGCATTAAAAATGTGGGTTTTTTGTATTTACTCACTTTTTTCTTTTCTTTAATGTAATTTAAACGGGCAAAAAGGTGAAAACTTACAGATCTGTAAAGGAGGCAAATACTTTTTCGGCTGCACTGAATCCTTCACATAACTTGTGGGTCAAACCATTTTATTTATTTATTTTTTTAACTGGAAGAAAACAGTCACGTAATGTCTTTCTTGACTTTGTTACTTTGACCCAGTTTGAGCAAACCGCGCTCGCGCTGCCGCTTGTGAATGAGCGGCGCGCGGCACTGTCGCTCATGAAAGGAGCGCTCAGTCTCTCCTGCTCCGAGTCGCGTGCGCCTCACGATGCTGGAAACCAAGTTTTTGTCCCCGACATGAATCCGGCCAACGAAACCGAGAGAAGCGCGGACAATTACATATTTGCAGCCGGAACCTACAAACTTCTGGCGTTCACCATCGGGACCATTGGAGTCTTCGGCTTCTGCAACAACGTCGTTGTTATTTTACTCTACTGTAAATACAAAAGGCTCCGCACGCCCACCAATTTACTGCTGGTCAACATAAGCTTTAGTGATTTTCTGGTTTCCATCACCGGGATAAACTTTACATTCGCCTCGTGCATTAAAGGCAGGTGGATATGGAGCCAGGATACATGCGTCTGGGACGGCTTCAGCAACAGCCTGTTTGGTGAGAAAAATACATCTGATCTATGTGACAATGTGAAGGATCATATAGTTGTTTCCAACTCCTCTTTTTCCAAATAGTTGTATTGTTTAAAATGTGTTTAAAGGCAATTAAAATTAATTTATGTTCACATTTTATCACTTCTGCACTTTAAAAATGAAAAATGTCTTGAGAGCTGTACTGAAATGCTATTTTTGTATACACTAAAATGACAATAAACTCAGTCTAATTTAATTAATAGTTTATAAATATAAACCTCTGCATATTATAAGATGTGTTTTTCATTTGGAATGTGCCTGATCCTACAGTATAAGACGTACATCATGTCATTTTACACGTTTTTTAAATAAAAATGTATCAAATATAATGTAATATAAATATAATAACATGTTTTGGAAAGATTTTTATCAATATTATATAAGCTTTCTTATTCTGCTGGACACTGCATGATGCAGACGTATCTTTTGTCACATCTCTCTGCTGCACATTTATTATCATACACATACCTGTATTTAATAATGAAGTGTGGACAGCAAGCACTGGGGGGAGGAGGAGGGTATTTCTTGGCTCCCACCACTGTTCAACCTACGGCTCCAGAGGATGGCTGAGTGTTAATGAGCTCATTAGAACAAGCCTTCTAGCTTCTTGGCTGCTTTTTCATCAAAGTAAATGCAAAGAAGCGCTGGACAGTTGCCCTCCTGTCATCCTACTGTCCTTTAACTGGCATTGCCAAGTGAGCCTGAAAGATCTAAGGAACACTGCCTGCCTCTGTCAGAGGGCAGTACTGCAGCAATGTCTAATTGTTTTGTGTTTTGTTTTTTATTTTTTTGCATTTCAAAACATGTCACAGGAGGATTCCGAATCAAAAGAATGCAAAGTTGGTGTTTGCAGCAATGTTTGAATGTTTCTCTTTTGTTGAAGATATGCCTATCTGCTGTGACCTACATTCAGATAATAAAGCAAACTTAGAAAACGATAAAAGTTGAACTCAAATTTAATCCCTCTGCCTCTCATATTAGTAATCACTCACAAATTAGCGCTGCAGCTAAAATTCCTCAAATCATCCAGGAGGTCGTTTCTAACATGACAAAACAAGGTCACACGGATGTCTGTCCTTATGTCTTCAAAAGTATTGAATTGCCGTAAACCAAGGGAGGATACGGTATAACAACTTCATCATAACAAAAATGAGCTTTACCATAAAAAAGGATCTTTATCATTTTTATCATGAAACATACATTCTGACCATAGAAGAGGTTGAATTATTTGATGTTTCTTGCTTTTCTGTAATATAATATATATTTTATCAGCTGTAGGCCACAATGATCTAAGATAATACAAAAATAATGCTTGGAATACAAAACTCTTTATGTAATAAATGTTTATAATAATAATAATAATAATATGAGTTTTATTTCCTAATCCATTTAACTGAATAAAATAACCCTAATAAAGTGAGATTAAGATGAGAATGTTCTAGATATATCCAAATCATTAGTGTCATACTAGGATCATCCATCCATCCATACCGTCAGGGTCATGGTGGGGCCGGTGCCTCTCTGGCAGTCTATGGACAGTCTGTTGCAGGGCAACACAGAGACACACAACCACACAGTCACACATTCTCACAGCTAAGGACAATTTAAAGATGCCAATTAACCTGCAGTCAAGGTTCCGATGGGAGGAAGCCGGAGTACCCAGAGAAAACCAACGCATGCACAGGGAGAACATGAAAACTCCATGCAGAAAGCCCTGCAGCCCCAATATATCCCCTTGAACCCTACGGACCCACCGGCGGGTCCAGCTGCTACATGACCTCGTAATTTTACCAAACCCCCAGTATTGATGTAAAAAACATATTTGGCACAGTTTGGTGACATTTATGGATAAATGTGCCAAAATGGCCTCTCCGCCTAAGAAATTTCTCACTAATACCATTCTAAAATAAATATGATTCATCTGATTGAGTCCAAATTTGGTATATTTTTACACAACATTTAGATTTGAAAGTCTGTACTACTGTTTTGTGCTATAAATAATATTTTGGTAGTGTTTTGCAATGTTTATTTCAAAGAAAATTTTGGCGAGGTTCAAAAAATGCAAAATATTTTGTATTTTGTCCCTAATATTTCAGGCAGGGTCAAAGCTACAATGGTGCTGACACCAGAAAACTATTCTATGACATCTTACCTTTACAGACGTACCAAAAGTTTCTTCTTAAATCTAATAGCTTTGAGGCTATAAGTTATTTACTTTTGTGTGTTTTTGTCAGGCAGAAATTTATTTATACCCCCTTAGGGTGTAAGAGGTTAAACTAGGATCAGCCCTTCCAAATTTTTGTCATTGTATAGAAATAGTTTAAGTTGACTTAATTTTGTAAGTAAATCTATGCTTTTTCTACGGAAGAGGATTAGGGCCACTGGAAAAAAAAAAAAGTTAACTGATTTTTTAATTTTATTTCAGTATAGTATGGGAAAAAAGTCAGAATTCTGACTTTTTGCTGAGAATTCTGACTTTTTGCTGAGAATTCTGACTTTTTGCTGAGAATTCTGACTTTAATCTCAGAATTCTGCGTTTTTTCTCAGAATTCTGACTTTTTTCTCAGAATCCTGACAGATAACAAACATGTTAGCATCAAGCCATAGCCATGTCTGTTTTAGAGACTAGCTCTCTTGTTTTAATGACCTTCTGCTCCTCCATTAATGAGGGGACCCCTCGGGCACGTAAAAAGTTCCCTTATTCTGTCATTTTCCACCAATGTGTCACTGGCCACCTCAAACAACTCACATCTTTGTCAGTGAAGCTGAGTGCTCCACATCTCTTCCTTCACGATGCCCATCTACATTAAGATCCAAAATTCTGAAATTAAAGTCAGAATTCTGAGATGAAAGTCAGAATTCTGACTTTTTTCCCATACTAAACTGAAATAAAATTTAAAAATCAGTAAACTTTTTTTTTTTTTTTTTTCCAGTGGCCCTAACCCTCTTCCGTATTTTTCAGATAGGCCAAAGTTGGAACAATACTTTGCTTAATTGCAATTAACTGGAGTCTGCTGAAACAGTGTTTTTTCAACTAGGGAGCATAAACAAAACAAAAAATATCCTAGGGTTTTTCTGTAGTTTTGCATCCTACTGCTTACTGTGTGCATTTCTGCTATGATCTTAGTCCTTAACGGCACCCTCTAGTTGTGTTTGGTAATTGTAGGATCAAATGGGCCATGAGATTACTAGTAATACCGCTACAGATGCACATGTTTAAAGAATTAAACACAGGTTTTGCAAGGTGCAACCGCAACTTGCAATGTTTTCAGGTTGTAGATTTGCTTTATTTATTTGCTTGTAAGAGTTAGAACAAAATGTGTCTCAATATGATACTGAAAGCTATTGCAGGGACAGAGGCTATCTCTCTTTCACAGTATGTGGATATATCAGGCAGCATAATGCAGATGCAGGTCTCAGAGGTGTGTGTACATCTGCGGGGGTGTTAAGAGTCACTTTCTGCAAGTTGTCAAGGTTTCGTTCTGAAATGACTGAATGTGATGTTCTGTGTTAAGTTTAAACAGGTTGCGATGAAACTCAGACCAAAGAGACGCTGAGTAGCCGTTGACCCAGATCCTGCAGGGATGAGGGCTGTGTTACTCAGCGAGCTCCTCTCTCTAATTCTCCCCCTCTCTCTCTCCCCTCACAGGCATCGTCTCCATCATGACTCTGGCGGCTCTGGCCTATGAACGCTACATCAGGGTGGTCCATGCCCAGGTGGTGGACTTTCCCTGGGAATGGCGAGCCATCGCTCACATCTGGCTTTACTCGTTGGCCTGGACTGGAGCTCCACTGCTTGGCTGGAACCGCTACACTTTAGAGATCCACCAGCTGGGCTGTTCCCTGGACTGGGCCTCCAAAAACCCAAATGATGCCTCCTTCATCCTCTTCTTCCTCCTCGCATGTTTCTTCGTGCCTGTTGGTATCATGATCTACTGCTATGGTAACATCCTCTACACAGTGAGAATGGTAAGGCTCCAATTTTTTTTTGTTTTTTATTTCAAAACACCAGACTTGAAAGGAAAGATCAGATCAATTCTCCCCCCAAGTGACATTTCAACCATAATAAATTCCTTATTTTATCATGGCAGTTTCACCGTTGCCACTCTAAGATTGACATTTCGATGCTTCTCTTTTTTTTTTTTGGTCCCAATCCAAACAAATCAACATTAGACTCTGGCTCCTTAATCCCCACAACCTTCACTAAAACAGATTAACATCTTCTAGCACTCAAACGCCACTGGTAAAATAAACTTATAAACTTAAATTTAACCAATTAATTTAGTTAAAATCCATCCATCCATTTTCTGACACCCTTAATCCCAAGTGGGGTCGCGAGGGGTGCTGGTGCCTCTCTCCTCTTTGTCAATGGGCGAAAGGCGGGTTACACCCTGGACAGGCCGCCAGTCTATCTCAGGGTCCAGTGCAGGGGTGGAAAGTAACAAATTACATTTACTCACGTTAGTGTAATTGAGTACTTTTTATGAGTAATTTGTAATTTTCTGAGTAGTTTTTAAAAAATGTAATTTTTACTTTTACTCGAGTCAATTTTAACCTAAGTAGTTTTACTTCGCTACATTTAAAACCCCCTCACGTTACTACGGTGGCCCTGAAGTGCAAACTGCAACTACAAATCTAAAAGCGCATTAAGAAAAACAAAAATACATAAAGCAAAGCGCAACTACATTAACTAAAACACAATTACATTAACCTACCGGAAAAGGTAGGTACCAGTGGGAAACATGAGACATCGCTGATTGGACGACAGCGCCGTTTGACCCTTGAACCGGAAGTCATTCTGCCTGCTGCGGCTTTTGAAAACATGGATATTGTCGGCGCCCCAAACATAGCTGCCGTTATCCAGGAATATTTTGAATCGGGACATACGTACGAGGTGATACTGGATATGCTCAAGACTAATCATGAGATTTCAGTTAGTTTGCGTACACTGAAGACACACTTAAAAGAAGCTGGACTGTTCAGACGACGCAACTTCCGGTTCAAGGGTCAAACGTCGCCGTCGTCCAATCAGCGATGTCTCATGTTTCCCACTGGTACCTACCTTTTCCGGTAGATTAATGTAATTGTGTTTTTCCTAATGTAGTTGCGCTTTGCTTTATTTAGTTTTGTTTTCCTTAATGTAGTTGCGCTTTTAGATTTGTAGTTGCAGTTTGCACTTCAGGGCCACCATAGGAACCGACACTTAATCACCATTAAAAAATAGAAGAAGACTTTTGACTTTTAACAGCACTTAATTTACACAATTCAAACATATAAACAATTGATGTAAAAACAAGTGTCAGTTAAAATCATTAAATGAGGAGCTTGTTAATAACAGTGGGATCCTGTTGCGTTTTAGTTTGATTTCTAGTATCTTTTGGGGATTTAATTTTGTGTGCATTTTGAAAACTTTAAAATGTAGTTTAAATTTCTTTATTCCTATCATGGTGTTGTCTATATGGAGGACAGACAGTAGGGTTGAAAGTTGTTTGCACTTTATGGTACAGGTTGTGACTGTCCTTGTGCTGTGAGGAAGTATGTTCTTTAGCCCAGCTGATCTTTTGCAAGTGTGGATGTCCACTGAAATACGCCTTGAAATCGATTAAAACACCTTGTGGTCAATTCGATTCATGACTCATCCTTTTTTGCAATAAATAACTCAAAGTAACTAAGTAACTTTATTAAAATTACATTTTAAACGAAGTAATTTTGTACTTTTACTTGAGAAAATTTGGAGATGGGTAATTTTACTTTTACTCTGAATAGAATTTAGGCAAAGTAAAGATACTTTTACTCAGTTACAATTTTTTACACTGCAAAAACGATCTAGAAATAAGTAAAAAATTCTTAAATTAAGTGTATTTACCCTTAATTTGAGCAGGTAAATGAGATAGTTTGCCAATGGAATGAGTAATTTTACTCTTAAAATAAGATAATTAGATAATATGGACCTGAAATAAGACAATGCAATTATGTTTTCTTATTTTAAGTGTAAATTGTCTTGTTCCATTGTCAAAATGTCTCTTTTACCTCCTCAATTCAAGAACAAATGCACTTATTTTAAGAAAAAATGACTTACCTAGATTTAGATTTTTTGCAGTGTAGTACTCTTTCCACCTATGGTCCAGTGGATTGTGTTTTAACTTTTTTGGAAAGTCTTTATGGTTCTGATCAATTAAAAATTGCACTCTGATATTACAATCAACAACGATTTATAATCATAACCCAACAGTTGTAGATTTCTCATCCAATTAACACCAAGGATATTTTATCACAAACAGAAAGAAACCAAAAAGCTTTAGTGATAAAGCTGTGGTCCATTTCTAGGCTCCAGAAAAACAAATAATGCATCACATCATTTCAGATGCGTTTGGTTAAAACTTAAAATTTCAAGTCTTCTAAGAGTAATTCTTCTGATTTTTTGTGATCAAATAACCTTTTAGCCTCAACGTTTTCATCTCATCACCTCTGCTTTAGTCTCTTACAGCAAACTTTTTAAACGAAAGAGAAAATCCAGTAAAAAGAAAATTCTTGTTTAATCTTCTTCATTATATAAATTCACAATCCTTGAAAAAGGAGTCGAGTGAAAATTACTTTTTATTAGAATAATGGATTTTCATGCAGATAAAGTCTATGACCTTAACTCAGCAAGTTTTTCTTATTACATTAGATCTAAATTAAAATTTGACCTTAATACCAGTGACCCACGTGTTCTTTTATGAATCACAGTTTTCCACTCTTAAATATTCACCACTTTGCTTGAAGTGTGAGCAGCTCCCTCCTCAGAGCCTCTGAGCTCGAGCTAGGGAAAATTCCCAGAACGGCGTCGATGCCTGAGAGGAGTCTCATCGCACATCACAGCATTCTGGGAAAATCTTCAAAGAAAAGCGCTCCGAATGCTGCAGAGATTTAGAGCAGCTGGCCTGCTTTGCCTGAGACTGAAAAAATCTCACCAGACATGTGAAGACCTGGAGAGCAGCAGAAATTAACATTAAGTAGGAAATGGATTATGGATTCATAAAGAATAGAGGAAACAAAAAACAAAAACAGGTTAGCAATAAAAGGAGCGATATGAACTCTCATCACTGAGCTGAACTCTGTCCATCATGAATGACATAACCTTTAAATTAGATAAATACTGGAATCCCTTTAATAATGACTATTACAGTTTTTGTCCATTATTACTGCCTTATTGTAAAGTGGAAGGATAAGAGTTGAATATCTCCCATTTTTCTACAAACACGACTCTGAAGTTTCTATTGAGCCCCTTTTATTGTCATTTTATTGTCATCCCCTTAAATAAAACTGAACTCTGCATTTTAACCTCTTAATATCTACCTCATTTTGGGTAATCATCGCCTATTTTGCATACCCAAATGGAAAAGCAAATATCTTAGGAACTGTAAGCCCAAATTACATGTGCAATACATTATTTGAAAGCTAACACCCTCTAGTTTCCTAATATATAAATTAAAATTGGGTTACTAGAACACAGACCAGCCTGCATCAGTTCAAACTTGATTCAAAGTTGTTGTTTTTTATTTTCGGAAATTATAGTTTGTTTTTTTTGAACAGCAGTAATACAATAATTCTTGAGAAAAGGCAGGTTTTATTGTATTATATTTGTTCTACATCATGTCAACCACAAATGCAGAAGATTTCAGACCTCTAGCTATAACAGTTCCAGGGCTGTGGGGTATGGAACTTTTGGTGTCAGCTTGGAGCTGCGCGCAATGGCTCCACCTGCTGGTAAAAATTTTACCGGTGGAATTTTATGCATTTTTAATTATTACACCCACTTAAAAGGAAACATCATTTTTTTTTTACATTATATTTTTTTAAAACAAAGCAGAGTGTGTATGATGTCATCTGCGCGCCGGACTGGAGTTGGGTCACAGGCGGCTACGCTCTACCCCTTCTATTCATTCGGCTAGCTAATCTAATTCGTTCAATTCCATTTCGACAGCGAGATAATCTGTGGTAGTAGGACTAGACATCTTCCAGGCATGTGAGTAAAACTAGCAGCGGTTCAGTGGACAGGATGAATGAATGGTAGCCGGCGCGCGCGGATGATGTCATTCACACTCTGCTTTGTTTTTAAAAGATATAAATATAAAAAATATATCCGCGGATGTCTGGGGGACAGTGATTCCCCTACATGTAATGAATGCTGCCCATAGGAAGAAGTTACTTAGATATAACAAAACAGAATATCTTCAGAACAACTCTAAATGACACAGAACTCGTATGGGTGAGTAGAACATGATGTAATAACGTAAAAACAAGGGGCCATTGTAAAAAAAAAACGGCGTTCTCCTTTAAGGTCCACCTGGTTGCTTAAGAGGTTAAGGTGAAAATGGTGCATGCTTTGAAAGAAATGTGCCGTGCGATGGGCAAGGAAGCTTGTCATAGTTGTTGGAAAGATATTCGAAACTGGAGAAAACCTTGGAGCCCACAAAACTTCTGAAGAGGGTGTGAGTTCAATTTCTGTGGGGGATTCTTAAAAAGTCATGGAGCCAGATGTGCTCCATTCAGCCTGACTGAGCTTCAGCCTTTTTGAACAAAGGCCAAGAAAAAGTGAATCTGTTGTTCAAAATCCAGTGTTACACTAATTAAATCGGCGGCAGGCTAGCTCAAGTGATAAGGCACCCGCTTTGCACATAGGAGTCCCTGGATTCAAATCCCTGCGGGGGGGTCCTTAGGCAAGCCACTTCACACTAATGCCTTCTTTGTAAGTCGCTTTGGATCAAAGCATCTGATAAATGCATAAACATTAAATTGTTTCAATTCCTGAGGTTCTGTTTGTTTGTTTGAAGTCTTTAAAATAGTGTTTTTTTCTTTTATTATATACAAATAATCAGCCATGTTTTGAAATTTTTTTTGCACATCAACTGCTATAGAAACTTTGTAAATTTAGAAAATTAATCATCTCAGTTTCACATTTCCTTCAGTCTGGCTGTGCTATTTATAATAAATGTACACTGTTTTTATTTTCCTTACTGGGCTGTCTCTTCACTGTTAAGTTTTTTTCTTTGTCCAAAGACGCATGTTTCCATTTTCCTTTAAAATTGCCCATATTTTTCCACTGAGGGATGATAAGAGATATTTTTATTCAATTCTAGTAGAGACTTTCCTTCAAGTAACTTGGAACAGAAGGTGGTTTTATAGGGGGATAAATAAAAATCCATGCCACATTTTTCAGATTCTTACTAACTAAAGCCTCTTTCCCACTGAAAATGATGGGTTAACACGTGTTTAACAAACATGGGTAGCCCCCCCAACATTTGGTTCATTTAGTTCCCTTCCCACTGGCAAAATGTCTAACCTCTTGCTGGCAGCTGCATGGCCTCTGTCCCCTCGTGGCCGCATGTCTGGTGACACCATCAGGCTGGGTTAGAGTTGACCATGTCAAGACATAAATCAGGAAAGTAAACAATGGAGAGCAACATGTAAGAAAGCCAGGGCTTAGTCAGTATCCTTTATTGTTTGGCTCTATTATTTTTCTAAATCCCTCTCACCAGAGCTGTGCCATGTTTAACAAATGTAAACAAAGTTGTTTTAGCTCATTAGATCAGAAGCGACTGGCGCAGTGTGTTGATGTCCGTACGTTGCGTTCAATGGTGTCAGGTAAATTAGCAGGTCAACCCGGCTCTGGTTTTCCCACTACATACCGATCAGAGCTAGCCTCGTGAGACCATCCTGATCTCACGAGCTTTCGTGAGCTAAAGAACATGGCGGCTTCAGCCGATGAAACTAGCGTTAGCGTGGCTATCGAGCAAGTTTTATCGGAATTACAGAGTATTTCTTCACTGAAAGAAGAGCAAAACACTGCTCTGGAGGCTTTTCTCAGAGGAAAATATGTTTTTACTCTTCTCCCGACTGGTTTCGGCAAGAGTTTGATCTATCAATTGGCTTGTGCCTTGCTTGTGGTTGTGTTTTCGTCGTTGCTCTGTTAGTACGTCATATGCTTCGTTGATCTGATTGGTTTATTTGGCCCCTCTATCACCAACATAGGCCAATCCGCTATCCAGTATTTTCGCCCCTTCCCAAATTTACTTCAACGGAAGGTTTCCAGATAGATATGTGGAGCAAATCCATCTGGCGGAGTCAGGTTAGATCAGAGCCGAGTTGGTTTAAACAACGGGCGCTTGCTAAGTCATTTCACCCGGGTAGACATGCGTCAGTGAGCTGTTCCCACTACCACTAAAAGCTGATTGTTCCTGGATTTAAATGGGTTTTTTAGCCAGTAGGAAAGGGGTATAAAAATGCCAAAAACTTTTTATTCTTTTTCCTTCTTCACAGTTTTGTTTGCGTTTTTCCGTCAGATAAAACCTAAAACAACAAATTAAACTTTCAAGTTCAAAATGTTAAAATATACTTTTTAGGGCACTGTGCTTCTTGTGACAATGATCCTTTCCTTTACCAAAGTAATACCAACTGCAGAGTAATGACGTAAATACAATTCATAGATCATCTCCATGGTGTAGAAGTATTTTAATTTGACCTGAAAGCTGAAGCAGGTCAGCCTTTAATTATGGCCATTAGGGCACACAGTGGTTTTAATTATACAGTATAACCCTGCACTCACAAAAACAATGGTGGAGGTTAATGAAGAGATTATAGAAGTATCAGATTTCTGGTGTTCAAGTTAATGTTAAGGAAGCATCAAAGATGAACTCCTACTATCTCTGCAAAAACATTTAAATACATTAGAAGATGCTGGCTATTATATTTTATTTAGCTTCAGTAAGAAAGGGTTCTGTATTCATTTAGTAAAGTGAACAGATAGGATAAGAAAATGTTTTTTAGTATCTTAAGTGTTGCTGTTACTTAGCTACAGCATTTAGCACTGTCTGGTGCAGTAATTGGTTTCTAATCTATGAAAGAATAACAGAGGAAGAGACTCTTTTGTTCTTGAAAATTAGTTGTGCTTGGATTTAAAAGAGGCTGAGAGTTTTAGTCTTAATCAACCACCAGATCAAAATTAGGAGATGAATAAATTTCGAGGCAAATATTTTCCTGAATAAATTCCGATGCGGGAGGATGTAGCTCATACACCAGCAAGAAATTCCAGTATGAATTCCTCCCTATCCTGGCAGGTTACCAGTCCAAACTGCACATCTACTGTTAATGTGGAAGGTCGATAAACCCAGCATGCATGTTTATTTTTTTATTTTATTTTTTCACAATGGGACAGCATGCCAATGCCGCCCTATATAGCAGGGTTACTTGGGCAGCCGCCATGTCACCCCTATCAGAAACCGCAGCTGCATATGGGGGTCAAGAATCATGAAAAACAGTTATTTAGGAAGTGTGACAAACCTCTGGGACAGTAATGGAATTATGACTTTTATTTATAAATATCAGAATAAGAAATACTTTAATACTTTAATAATCCCCACACATCCAACTATACAATATAATAAAGATAAAAAATAAGAATAAAAAGAGATAAAATATATACACATATAGCTCTTCTGTATATCTGTACGTATATCTACGCATATGTAAAAACTAAGTCCAAATAAAGTGAAAATCCAAGTAAAGTGATAAATCCAAGTAAAGTGATACGTGGCGTGCAAAAATAGTGCAGAAATGTCAATTACGGGGGGGGAGGGGTCTCCCCCATAGTAAAGTAATTATATTTATTTGAATGTAAATTGTTTCAATGATTATATCATTTTCTTATGCATTACTTTTAAAATCATTTAATATTTGAATCCTTTAGTTGATAAATAAGTACGCAGCCATACAAAGTGGCCCTTCCACGTCAAACGCCAGCCGAATGACAGCCAACTTCCCTGCAACTCGCAGCATTGTCCCCTCCAACTTGCAGCACTGACGCCACCCTTTCACTGAATTACAGGGTCTGACCAGGAGATGAAGCTTCTCTTTAGATCTTAATGTTCACAAATCATTACAGAAAGAATATTTATAGAAACAAAGATTGATCGTTTAAAAAGGAATTGTAGGGGACCAGCCAAAGGCCCATCAAGGAAAGTGGGGACATTTTGAATAGCTACTATTGTAAATCTTATCTCCTGGTGCATTTAAGTATTTCATTATATATATTTTGGTAAACTATATAATAGATGGATTACATCACAATACTTGTGAAACCCCCAGGGGGTCCTGACTAGGGTTGTAAATAATGATCGTTTTGTATCGATGCATCGATCCAACAGCCGACGATCCGATGCATCGACACGTCAGCAAGAGTATCGATTCATGTTTTTTTTTTTTCCTCTGGTGTATTTTCATCCATTTGCTCCTGGACGTAATTCTCCTTCCCGTGCTGCGGTGGCGCTAAACCTATTGTGCCCTCCTACCTCGCTTCCGTAGCAGTGTGTCACAGTGAGCTTGTCGCTGACATTTTTGATTTATGCTCAATATTGAAGTCTGCGCTACACACTGTGGGTCTAGATAGAGCCGAGGCAGTGAGGAATTGGGGGCGAGTTTGACCGACGACGGAGGGACATGAGGGCCAAAAACAGCAGGGATCCAGGTGGAAAAAGGGTCCCAGCGTTCTCGCGCACCTCGCTCTTCTAGTGGGTCAAACTTCACGAGTTGTTTTCCACAATTTCAGTCATAAAAAAAAATAAATAAGCTGGCCTCCTGTCTGTGACATTGTTTGTGGTCAGCTTCAACTTGGGAGAGGTGCAGCGGAGCATCTGCGGAGGGGGCGGGGACGTCTACACTCTGAAATTGAGGTATAGCATTGCACTCATTGCACTGATTTTGTGCAGTATTTTTTGATGCAAGGCTTTTCAGAATCTATAACGCAGAGGTATTATTATTTTCCAGTGAATGAGGTTTTAATAGGAATAGTTGGAGTGCAACTTTTCTACTGCTGTTATTTGCAGTTGTTTCTCAAATAAAATGCATAACGATATTACAGCTTTCATTGATTTATTTCAAATTTGGAGCATTATCTGGACTGTATGGTAAAAAAACAAACAAAAAAAACAATTAATCGAATCGAATCGTGGTGTATTCTTGAGTATCGAAAATAATCGAATCGTTGGGTCAGGAAATCGATATTGAATTGAATCGCCAGCATGGGTGTGATTTACACCCCTAGTCCTGACCCTCCTTTTGGAACATCTACCATAGACGGCTGCTGCCATCAACAATATTCAGAAAGTCGCCTTTAATCTGCATCAGTTGCAGGGAAAACCCGAACTCGCCTCCTTTAACCTTGAGCTTTAGAGCAGATCTGTTCCCCTCGCTTTTTCCCTGACTGAATTTTTTTTCTTATTAAATGTTTGTTAAATGCTGCTTTCAAAAAGGGTAATTGTTTTTTTTATAAACTTTGTCACTCTCATGTAAATCAAACCCATGACAGAAAGAGCTTGATTAACTGTGAGATCAATTAAGTCAATTAATCAAAAAGCTGCAGTTAATATAATTTTTTTTATACCCCAATCATTATTTTCTTTCTCTTACCCTCTGTAGCTGCGTTCTCTCCAAGACCTCCAGACGGTTCAGATCATCAAAATCCTGCGTTATGAGAAGAAGGTTGCAGCCATGTTTCTCCTGATGATATCTTGCTTCTTGGTGTGTTGGACGCCGTACGCCGTGGTGTCCATGATGGAGGCCTTTGGCAAGAAGACCATGGTTTCCCCTACGGTGGCCATCATCCCCTCATTCTTCGCCAAATCCAGCACAGCCTACAACCCGCTAATCTACGTGTTCATGAGCAGGAAGGTTTGTCATTAAATAATTTTCCTCTGCATCAGAAAAAAACTGTACATCCCCACCTCTGATTAGAGAGTCTTTGTCGCTGCGATGAAGCGAATAATTCAGCTATTAACCCTGAACGAAGGTTACTCTATTAAATGAAGCTTACCAGCTCACCTCATAACGGCTTCTGGGATGATAATTAAAGTCAGATTTTTATACAAACAAACAAGAGGAAGGAAAAGCATCTGGACCAGAGGTCATAGTTAGCTCACTATTTGCTCTGCTTAACTTTATGTTTTGATATGATTGTTTTTTTCTTTCACATATGAGCGTGGCTTGTTACACATTTATTTTTTTTATCTGCAAACAGTGATGGCTATATCAATTAATGGCTCCTTTCATCCGTTCCTTTTGCCATGTGGGACTAAATAAGACAACAGAATACAGACACAACTTCATTGTTTTGTGCTTGGTGATCACATTTTACTAAATTATCTTAAAGGTCATAGCCACAATGTTTTCATCAAAGCGATTCATTTTTCAAATATATTTCATCCCCAGAACATCTAGAATGGTACAGAATAAAAGCATTATATATATATTAATATTTTCCAGGCCTGTTTCATTTGTGTTTTTAAGTCATTTTGTTGAAACATGGTTGAAAAGCAAGTTCTAACTTATATTTCTACATTTTCATAGATTTTTTTAATTTTGTATTACGTTTGTCAGATTTAAGCATCAATAAACACTAAATGTTTCATTGTCTATACGAATGCATCAGTTTCATATCACCCAGGCTTTAATATGAGTGGCCATTTATTTCATGTTTTGGAGTGGAAATATCATTCTACTCTTACGTGTCTGATTTAGATGATATGTGTTGATTTAACTGCTAAATGAGTGTAAATGAGTGCTGTGTCATCATTGCCTCTAATCTGTTTTTTTTTCCTCCTCCTGTTTCCCAGTTCCGGCGCTACTTCCTGCAGCTGTTCTGCTCACGCCTCTTCCACAACATCTCCTGGCTACAGCAAAACCTCAAGGAGCGCCCCCTGGCGCCCACTGAGCGCCCCATCCGACCCATCGTCGTATCCAGCAAGTGCGACACCAGAGACCGACCCAAGAAGAGGGTCACCTTCAACTCCTCCTCCATCGTCTTCATCATCACCAGTGACAACTTCCAGCAATTTGACGTTACCTCCAAGGCTGGAGATTCCTCGCGGGCTAATGTCATCCAAGTGAGGCCGTTGTGATCCGCAAGAACTTTACCTCTTACTCATGCCTCTCACTATGCCTTATGACCAAACATGCAGTTCCAAGCCAAACTTATTCTGTCTGACCTCCTCTGCTGTTTCTGTGTCTAAAAACAGTTTCAGACTTTTTACAACTCACTGTAAATACCCAACTATCCACGCAGGACCTCATCAACACCTAAACGATGCACAAAAGCTTCTCATCTTCATTTAACATCAGCTGTGGTGATATTAAGTAAGTAATTGCATAGATAATTAACTAGTTTTATGTCATACAGTAGATGTGACACTGTGTTGAGTATTTAGAGGGTTGCTATGGAGCTATGTTTGGGTCAACTTGTAATTTATACCAATAAATTTGGGTTGGTACCCAACTGCTGTTTATAAAGATTATAGAAAAGACAAAGCCTTAGTTTCTTAACCATAAAGACATCACTGCATATTTATTCATGAAAGAGACCCTATTTTAAGCTACTTTGTTTGTGTACCTCTTCTAATCCCATGTGACGAGAGCGGACACTGTGAAAAGACATTTGGTGGAAATATGTGTCTGAGGAGTACAGGAGTGTAATTAGGTAAAAGGATATGAGATCAGGGTGGGACGTGTTCTCAAGCGGGACGGCGTGCACATAACCTCCTGGGTGTCAGCTATGAATAGGCATAATGAATGGATGTCCATGTCTAATAAAATCTCTTTTCACTGTGGATTTAAATGAGTGAATGGCCTCTCTGTTGCTTAATGTTGTGGGTAAAAGCCAAAGTGCCAGACATGCTGGTAAAGTGGTGGAAAGGCGGATCTAAAAATGGAAGAAAATAGTTTGCCATTTTAAATTTAAGTGGATCAACTCAGGTGTATTCTTACTTGGATAAAACCTTAAAGGTATACTATGCAACCGGTGTTGATTTTCCAGCGAGGCTCCCCCCAGAGGGCGAAAGTAAAAGTGCACTGTCGTAAATATGCTCAGCTGTTCTCCTGGTTTCTCCGTCAAGCCAGGCGCGGTTGTTTTGAGCTTAGCAGACAGGCGAACGCAACGAATCACCATGTCTACTGCGGTAAGTGACTATTCTGTTCCAATTTTCGAGTTTGAAAATTTAGCATGTTTTCATACATTATTTGTTATGCATGTGTCTAAATAACAAAGATTGTAGTTAGCCAAGTTGGAGTTTCCCATACATTTATCCGGGGAAGGGGGTTCTGATTTCTGTGGTTTTGTACCTCTAGCACTGAATTAGTACATTTCAAAGAATTGAAAATGGTCTAAACAACCTTATGCATGCATCGCCACTGTGCTAGCAACGAGCATGCCTTTCACTGGGGGCGTGTAGCAGTTCTCGCCGTAAAGCAAGACCGACTCTCGCGATGCACGGGACTTCTGAGCCTGTGGGTGCGGGCCGAGGGCTCCTGCAATTGCAAGTACGGTATTTCCCCTACAGACCACTAGGGCGGCCGAGAAAACCTTTGTTCGACCTGAAATGACTCATTTAATCATCCAAAACGATATGGAACACTTTAACTGAAAAATGTTGCATAGTATGCCTTTAAAACATGTTGACTAGAAAAAGAGCTCCTTTAAGTAGCTTCAGTTGATATTTTTAAGTAATGAACTATGATTTTCATTTGTATTGAGCCCCTTTTACTTTGATATGACTAAATTAAAAGCAGTCAAGGCGTCAGTTGATTGCTATATTTTTATTTATAATAGAAGGAGAGACCACCACTCAGTAAAACATCAATCTTTTGTCAAATTTATTCAAAAGCATAAAGTGTTTGAAGGCTCCGGCAAAAAGCAATGAAGGGGGGTGCGCACACCATTTTATCCATCACAGAGGATATTATTATCAACATTCCTACTTAGCTGTCCTTGGCACAGAACTAGATTGTAAATCTCCTCTGATTCACAATCAGTACGGAAAGATTTAAATAGATGCACCTCCACTTAAGCTAAAACATATATGATGCAAAACATGTTAAGCAAAACAGGATGAAAATAATCATGTATGTTATTATTCCACAAGAAGGAAACACCCGCTTGTAATTTTATTTACTGAGTGACTACGTGACAAAAAACACTTTAAATTTACCAGCAGAAAACAAAACAGACATCCATGTAGAACGTAATGTTCCTCCTAATAAAGACCGCAGTGTTTATTTAGACAACAGATTGGAGACACATCAGTAAAGCTGAATATAAGAGACATAAGAGGAGACCTTTTTTCTTCTTCCTAAAGTAGCAGGTCCTCCAGTGTTTCCAGCAAGAGGTAGATCTTCAGCTCTCCTGTGCAGAGTGTCATCCCATCTTCTGTGGTAGCAGCATGTGGCTAAGTAAACCTGAACAGGCTCACCAAGGAGGCTCAGACTTTATTACTGCTGCTTGAGCAAAGAAAACTTCAGCATGATAAAAAAATCTCATGCAACCAAGCATATTGTTGATAACACAATAAACTAACAACAGGGTGTCTTCAGTCAGAGCGTTCTGCAGATCTTCTGCAAGACAAATATCTACAGGAAAGCAGCTATAAGCATCTGTAATGACTCTTTGAAGGAAAGCATTAGAAATAAAGTGACTGATTGAAATTGTTGTGTCTCCAACTCAAATATGAGAATATTTAATGAGGAGAACATTTGACTGCGAGGGAGGAATCATTCATATTCCTGTAAGGGAGGTGGAGGTTTTTAACACAGTCCTGAAGATCATAAATTATGGCAACAATTTATGTCTCTTTTTTATTAAGAATAGAATGAAAATTAAACTACTCCTTTATTATCATGATTCAATTTTCTTTTATTCATTAAGGAAAAATACCCAGTTTCTCCTGGAATCCACTGCACTTGATGGACCACAATATATTCAGGATTCATCAAAAAGAAAAAATTCAAATAAATATTTCTTTGAATAGATAAACTCAGAACCGGCATCCTGAAACCTTAACTTATCAGCCAAGTCTGTTCCCTATATGGCTTTCCTGTTTCCTTGCCTGAGTACCTTCAGCCGTACTGTAAGTTGACATCTGGACTTTGTTTCTTGTTCCTGTATGAATCTCCAATCTTCAATTTTACCTGAATTACTACGTACATTGGTAGGTCACAGGGCGCTTTCCAAACAGCTGGTGTTGGTTTTAACAAGAGACGGAGCCGATGCTAATAATAAAAGTTTTTCTGATTGTTTTTTTTTTTTAACTCTTTTAAGAAAGCCATGGTATGAAGCCTGCAGACTGGTGAGGACCTACAATTTTTTTAAGAAGTTAAACCCAGAAGCTTGTTTTAATGATAGTATTGTTACATTTTAGTGCATGTGGATGGACTACTAACAGATGGGTCCAAAAATTAAGAGCGGATTTGTTTTAACTGAGCAGCAGTGGGGATAAAAGCTGATTATTTTTGCTCTTGATGGCAGCAGTTTTTTAGGCAGCTTATTGAACATGGTTGTTTTCATTCTTGGTCAATCCGGTGGCATAGATATTCATGTTCTTCTTGTTAATTCTACAATTCACTTGTTTCACTTAGTAAAGTAAAAAAAAATGTCTGATTAGAGATCAAAAGGTCTAAGCTGATGAATATATGGGGTAAGATAACTGTCGATAAAAATTTACGCATAGGTGTAAGTCAATAAAAGTGTGTTTTTCTCCTTGTTAACTCATACATTTGTGTGAAATTACATTTAGGAGCTACAGCTTTGCAACAGTACAAGTGAAAATTGAAAATATATGCACTAATCTACTAGGGGTGTAAATAATAATCGTTTTGTATCGATGCATCGATCCAAAAGCCGACGATCCGATGCATTGACACGTCCGCAAGAGAATCGATTCATGTCTTTTTTTCCCTCCGGTCTATTTTTATCCATTTACTCCTGGGCGTAATTCTCCCTCCCGTGCTGCGGTGCCGCTAAACCTATTTTGCCCTCCTACCGCGCTTCCTGGTTATACTCTTACAGCAGTTTGTTGCAGCAAGCTTCACACAGACATTTTTAAATCATGCTCAGTATTGAAGCGTGGTCTGAGCTACACACTGTGGGTCTAGATACGGCCGTGGCGGTGAGGAAGTGGGGACGAGTTTAGTCCGACGACGGAGGGACATGAGGGCCTAAAAGAGAGATTCAGCTGGAAAAAGGGTCCCAGCGGTCTCGCGCACCTCGCTCTTCTAGCGGGTCAAACTTCACGCGTTGTTTTCCGCAATTTCGGTCATAAAAACAAAACAAGCCAGCCTCCTGTCTGGTGCACTGTTTGCGGTCAGCTACAATCTGGTAGAGGTGCAGCGGAGCATCTCTCAAGGGGGCGGTGACGTCGACACTCTGGAGCCTTCTTCTTCTTCTTTTTTTTAATGGCGGTTGGCAAAAAACTTATAGGTGCATTACCGCTACCTTCCAGAATGGAGTATGGACCAGACAAACTAAAATACCCGTTCTTCTTAGAAAATTAAAAATACTCCCAAAAACTACATCCCCAGATTACATTAGAAACAATTCCCTTATATCTAGTTTTATTTTTTTATTAGTTTTAGTTTTTTATTCCTGTCTAACTCTCTACGCAACATCTCTCTTTCCTGAGTATATTTATTACATTCTAAAAAAATATGTTGGACAGTTTCTCTGGAGCCGAGGTATTGCATTGAACTCATTACACTGATATTGTGCATTATTTTTGCAGTATTTTTTGATGCAACTTTTCTACTTCTGTTATTTGCTGTTGTTTCTAAAGAAAATGCATAATGATACTACAGCTTTCATTGATTTATTTCAAACTTGAAACTTTGTTTAGCCTGTAAGGTGTAAAAAAAAAAATTATAATAATAATAAAAAAAATTTACCGATTACTCGATTAATCGAATCGAATCGTGGTGTATTCTTGAGTATCGAAAATAATCGAATCGTTGGGTCAGGAAATCGATACTGAATCGAATCGCCATGATGGATGTGATTTACACCACTATAATCTACCATATATGATCAAGCTGTTACTGTCAAGGTTGGGTGGAGGGTGGCTGAGGACCCATATGCAGAGGTTAGTTCTTGCAGATTTAATTTAGAAGAAAAATGGTAACAGAAGCATAAATCCAAAAACAGTTAACAGGAAACCAAAACCCGAACGAGGAACTGCACAAGAGGTATATATATATATATATATATATATATATATATATATATGTATAAACAACATTTTTAGACAGGGTTTATACAGGCATGAGTAATTCTAATTTAATGCTTTTTAATAGTCTTAGAAATAATTGTAATGCCGTCAACAAGTAGCCATTTTATATATATATATATATAAATATATATATATATATATATATATATATATATATATATATATATATATATATATATATATATATATATATATATATATATATATATATATATATAGACTACTGTAATGCCCTCCTCGTCGGGGTCCCTGGCAAAAGTCTACAAAAGCTGCAGCACATCCAGAACTGTGCTGCCCGGGTCCTGACGAGGAGGCGCAAACACGAACACATCACTCCAGTCCTTAGGTCCCTTCATTGGCTGCCCATCCAACACAGAATACATTACAAACTTTGCCTCCTCACTCACCAGTGCATACATGGAACTGCCCCGGCTTACCTCAAGGAACTCCTCACACCTCACACCGCCTCCAGAACCCTCCGCTCCACCACCTCCACCCACCGACTGCACCAGCCAAGAGTCAAGCTCTGCACAATGGGAGATAGGGCCTTCCAGGCAGTTGCCCCACAACTCTGGAATGGCCTCTCAGAGTCCCTTAGGGTCCCACAGAGTGTGGAGGCATTCAAAAAAGGCCTCAAGACATTTTTATTTAAAAAAGCCTATGAACATCAGTTAGTATTTTATCTGTGTGGTTTTATGGTTATTTTACTGTTTTGTTTTTACTACGTATGTTATTTTATTGTAATGTCTCATTTTAACTATGTATACTGTTTTTATTGTACGGTTTTGTTTTAACTATGAATTCTGTAGCACTTTGAGATTTTTTTAAATGTAAAGTGCAATACAAATAAAATGTATTATTATTATTATTATTATATATATATATATATATATATATATATATATATATATATATATATATATATATATATATAGATAGATATATATATGGGGGACAAATTCAAGAATGGGCTAATCAGTTGATATGGAGCAGGTGTGGATAGAAGTAACTAGAAGGGAGCTATGGAAAAGAAGCCTGGCACAAGGAGGCAACAGAGCGTAACTAAAAAAAAATGCAACACTGCTTAAATATGACACAAAATAGACAAGAAACCAATGACCAACAAAACATGACAACCTACATAACTAAAAACTCGAAAAGAAACTCAAAAGGAAGCTCACAAAGTAGAACCATGACAGTTAGACTCCGTACCAGGTGGTGGCAGTAATGCACCTGAAATGTTCTGATAGCCACTTTTAAAGAGAAGCAGATAAAAAACAAACGCATTAATCAAACTCTTCATGCATTGAAAAAATATTTATGTTTTTTTTTTTTTTTATTCCTACTCTTCTTCAATTCCAGGTGCTTTAACACCATCAGGTGGAAAGGAGTGTAACTGGGGAATGTATATTCATATTTTTAAGTTTGTGATTTGTACTTATATTGCTGCAAACCTGTAACTTCTTAGCTTTTATTCAAATAAATGAAACATTTGATGTGACATGAATGAAAGAGCTGCCAAAATAGAACACTGCATTGATGTGGGAGAAGATCTCTTTTTGTGTGAAGTTTGAGAATCAGTAAAACATGCGCACTTTGGTTATATTTTATTATTTTTAGGCATTGATTTATGCTTATCTTTTTCTCAGATTTATTGTGTTCTAGACCAATTAATAATAAACATAATACAAATTCACAACAATTTTTAGGGACTTTAATGTGGAAAACAAATGCCAAATGTTATGGGTCATAGAGCATTTTAAACATGATGTTTAGGAACAAAAGGAAACAGCATTTAATAAAAATGTTCATGAAATGCGAGTTCATCTTTTAATTGAAAAATCTACTTAATCACATCTATAGTCACTCTTAAACCGTATGTTATACATTAGCTATCTCTGCTTCATGGTGAGTCAGTCAATATGACAGAAAACAAAATTTCCTGGCACTGTTGGTGGGGAACCAGGCAATTTAATGAAAGTCTAATTAAATTTGGACGCCCCTCAGTTCATTCCCATGGTCTCACACTCCAGTCGCTGCACCTGTCTGTCAGATCTGAGAGAGGGTGCCAACACTCTGGGGGGCTTTGAGAGCTACAAGCTTGTTCCAGATTTTCTCAGCAGAGACAACAAGCTTGTTGATATTTGCAGGGTTTTTAATGAGCAGGTAGGAACCTCCGAAAACAGCCCCCACAGCTCCAAGCAGCAGGCCACGGTTTATTACCTGCGTACAGAAAAAGACATTAACAGGACTTAATTGGCTTGGATTTAGTCCTTCATTGGCTCGTATCCAAGCCCTCACTTATTTTATAGATTTGCAAAAAAACATATCCAGAGAAAAACATGTCTGTTTTTTTCACCTTGACATCTCTGACAGAGTTTTTTTGTTTTGTATCAACTGAGAGTTCAAACCCGTTCAAAGCATACTAATGTAAATAATTATCCAAATCGATGAATATTTTTTTCTCTCCTTGTGAATCAAAGACATCAGAAAGATTTAATGAGGAAAAAATAGATATGTTGATTGGCTGTTCTAGACAGGAGCGAACAGGGGCCAGTGTAGACCTGGTCCTGGCCCCTGCTATGGCCCCCTGTAATGAAGACATAATATTAAATAACTTTCATATAATGATACGCAGAAACCTAGGCTGATTGTTCCCCTTGATAAGTTTCATATTTTACCTTTACAGTTTTACTTATAGATTTTAGATTAGAGATGTGCATGTACAACTGCAGCCATATTTAGATGGGATCAAGGTTTTTATCTGCTGGTTTAGCTCTAGAGCTATAATTAGCTCTTTGGTTCTATAGCTAACATAATATATGTTAGCTATAGAACCATTGGGGTAGTGGGTAGCGTCCATAATTTACTCGAAACGAAGTCATTTAGAATGTTTTTAGAGCATAAACAGTAGTGTATAGGATTTCCTAAAAGAGCGCTCATGCGAGTTCACGAGTCTACGGAAACCGTGGCAGACTAAACCAGATGAAAGTGCGCATTCAGCTCGGCAAAGAACTCATGCTCTTCCTCAACACTGAAGTCCTCAGACATTTTTCTCTCGTTGTTTCTTTCTTTGCACAGGTAAACAGCACATTTCTTCTTCTACGCTTGCATTATCGACAGAGCAGACGCTGAATGCGCACTTTCATCTGGTTTGGTCTGCCGCGGTTTCCGTAGTGTCGTGAACTCGCATGCGCGAGCTTTTAGGAAATCCTATACACTACTGTTTATGCTCTAAAAACATTCTAAATGACTTCGTTTCCAGTAAATTATAGACGCTACCCACTCAGGACACTTGGAATACATTGGACGAGCAGTATGGAGGAATATTGACACGTTTTTTGTGGACTTTTATGGACCTTTCTTTTTTTTTTTTTTTTTTTTTTTTTTTTACAGTGTCCTGTCTGGCAAGGTGGCAATAAGAATAATTGTCTTGATGCCAAAAGGAGCCCAACAGATTTTACTTTCACAAGTGTAGCGGTATCGCAATTGCCATACCGCTCCACTTGTTTCATGTATATAAATTGCTTTATTATACTTATGCAGGGAGTTTTACAGTTCATATGGACACTGCAATGTAAGTAGAGCAGAAAAACAGAAGAAGAAGAAGGAAAAAGAAAAAGAAAAAAACAGGACAAAAGATGAAAGAAAGAGGAGATAGGAAGGAGACAATGACAAAACATTTTCAGTCTGCTTCAACACCTGTAATGAGATGGAGAAAAAAAAAAAAAAAAAAAGAAAAAAGAACAGCACAACCAAAAAACATGGTACGAGATATACAATAAAGCAAACACCTTGAAACTATCACTAAAGTAATATTATTAAGTCTGACATGTACTCTGTGTTACCTGAAGATATGAATGTGGGGTTTCTGTTTGGAAGTGAATCTCTAAGTACCTGAAGCCTAGCACCTGTAGTTGTTTGTGAGGGTGAACTTGTGCATGTAAAGTTTTAACCATAGAAAAAAATGCTCAATAGTGGTTGTGGAGAGCCGGAGAGGCACACCCCCCAGAGCACTGAGTCCAGCGCCGGGAGACCCAAAGCCCCAGGCACCCAAGGGGACCCCAGAAGCGAAGGCACCAAGGCGGGGCCAGCCCCGGAAATCAGACCCCACCAAGGCAGGAGGAGAGACAGCCACGAGGAAGCCCCCCAGCCACCGCCATGCCGGCGCCCCGGGGAGCCGCGGGGACGAGTCCGCGGGCCCCGCCGGCAGCCGGCCACCCCGAAGTAGGGCCGGGCGCCGAACACCAGCCCCCCCCACGGCGCCGACCGAAACGCCTCAGCCCCACAGAGCACCGAAACACGCCCCGCCCCCCAGCACCAAGCCCCGGCGACCGGCCGCAACACCCACCGCGACCGCACCACCCAGGAAAACACTAAGACGGCCCCGCCCCCGGCCGGGGCCCATGCGCATCCGCCGCGAACCGGCCACGAGCGCCGCGGGACCCCCCCCAAAACGCCCCCCCGGCCAAAAGCGCAGCCCCACCCCCACCAAGACCGATGCCAACAGCGCGCAACGAAACACACCGCGCACAGAATCAGCCCGAGAGCAGAAAAGCCGCCCGGCGCAAAACCGCAAGAGGACCTTATGGACCTTTCTGCCTCGGGCGCCATAGACCTCCATTATTTGAATGTCAGCAGACAGCAAGAAGCCTCCCAGATCTCCAGATGCATTTGAGAGATCAAAAAAGTACTCCAGAGTGTTGTTCAGCATGGGGGTGAGTAGAAAATGAAGACTAATCATGTTTTGGGTGTACTATCCCTTTAATTAATGGAAATTTTCATATACCGTAATTTTCGGACTATAAGCCGCACCTGAATATAAGCCGCAGAAGCTAAATTGCATGATTTCTACATATACAACCTCCACCGGACTATAAGCCGCAAGTTTTTTATCTTTAATTGCCATATGGTTCGTGCACAGAGAGGATTGTCGGGAAAGAGGCAACTGTTTGGGTAAGCTCCTATTTATTAACATTTCAACACAATTGATTTGAGACAATTCTTCCTGCTGGCGTTTCCAATGTCTCACCATTGACTTGTTGATTCCAAGGTTACATGCAGCGGTTCTATTTCCTTCGTTTTCTGCCAAATTGACTGCCTTTAACTTAAAAGCTGCATCATATGCATTTCAAAGTTTGTTTTCCATGATGAGGGTTTCACACAAACTGTCTTGCGCTCGCAATGTCCGTCTTTCTCGGAGTCTGCTTCCGGAGGACGTCCGCATTCCAACGCGGCTACTTGTGTGTTGAAGCAAATGTGACGTCAACATGGTGGATTGTAAAATCCATAGATTTAGGTACCGTATTACCCTAGTGGCCGTTAGCTGTAGAAGTCCATAGATAAGCTGCATTGTTATATAAGCCGCAAGGTCGGAAAAATGGTTGAAAAATGGTGAAAAGTCGCGGCTTATAGCCCGAAAATTACGGTAGTTGAAAAGTGAACCCAGTTTTTAATGTCTTTTCAACATCTATTATTGAACTAAAAGAGGGACAAAATTAGAACGCCCAAACAGCCCAATTTTCAACAATGATTTTTGTAATAAATAAAGAATGTGACGGACCGATTCCAAAAAGTTAAAAAACAATTCACTGGACTTTGTTTCAAAGTTTGAAGACGTTTTGCTTCCCATCCAGGAAGCTTTTTCAATTCAAAATGTTAGAAATAGTGTTGAGTTCCAGGCTTTATAGAGTGGACCAAAGCCTTGTTTTGGCTTAGACAACACGCAACCTGAACCGGATGAACGGGTCTGTCCCTTTGGAATGGCGGTCGTTTGGGTTCTTTGTTCGGCTGTAATACCCGATACCTGTCTATGTCTCTGAAAGGGGGTCGTTAAAGGCCTGGTTAAACAGGTAAGGTGTTTTGTCCCCTTGTAAGGTCTGACAAACCGCCCACATTTAGCCAAACAACCAACGTCTAAATGATCTCTGGTGTTTTGGAGGGATGGAACTGAGCACAGGAAGATGTTCAAAGA
Source organism: Cyprinodon tularosa (assembly GCF_016077235.1). NCBI lineage: Eukaryota > Metazoa > Chordata > Actinopteri > Cyprinodontiformes > Cyprinodontidae > Cyprinodon > Cyprinodon tularosa. The sequence goes on along the minus strand of NW_024038729.1, from coordinate 2,300,374 downwards.
TTACGATAATGATTTATCACCAAACCCGACTTTAAAAAATCTTAAATTTCTCCCTGACATGTCTGTGTCGCTTGATCTTAATGATGGTACAGAATGCAGTTATTCTGAAATTACATTAAAATATGGTATACTCTATACTATACTATTAGGCAAGGCAAGGCAAGGCAAATTTATTTGTATAGCACAATTCAGTACAAAGACAATGCAAAGTGCTTTAAATGATTAAAATATAGGAAAATAAAACAGAATCAAAGCAAGAAGGGAAAAATAAAAAATAAATCCAATAAAAAATGCAGAAACAAAAAAGAATATTAAAAACAGTTGGACTAAAGAAAATAAAAAAGTTGAACTAATGATGTTTCAGTTGAACTGTTTAACTAGAACAGTCGAAGGCAATCCTAAACAAATGTTTTTTTAGTCTTGATGTAAAGGAACTCAGGCTTTTCTCACTTTTACAGTTTTCTGGAAGTTTGTTCCAGATAAGTGGAGCATAGGAACTAAATGCTGCTTCTCCATGTTTAGTTCTGGTTCTAGGTATGCAGAGCAGGCTGGAGCCAGAAGACCTGAGTGGTCTGGAGGGTTGATACACTGATAGCAAGTCTGTGATGTATTTAGGTGCTAAGCCATTCAGAGATTTATAGACTAACAGAAGTATTTTAAAATCTATTCTCAGAGATACAGGGAGCCAGTGTAAGGACTTTAGAACTGGGGTGATGTGCTCTACTTTCTTAGTCTTAGTGAGGACACGGGCAGCAGCGTTCTGGATCAGCTGCAGCTGTCTGATCCACTTTTTAGGCAGACCGGTGAAAACACCGTTGCAGTAATCAATTCGACTAAAAATAAACGCATGGATTAGTTTTTCCAGATCATGCTGAGACATTAGTCCTTAAATCCTGGAAATGTTCTTCAGGTGATAGAAAGCCGACCGTGTAATTGTCCTTAAATGCTTTTGGAGGTTCAAGTCTGAATCCAGCACTACACCTAGATTTCGGGCCTGATCAGTGGTTACTGGCTGAAGCGACTGAAGCTGTGTGCTAACTTTAGATCTCTCCTGTATTGGTCCAAAGATGATTACTTCAGTTTTGTTTTTATTCAGTTGAAGAAAATTATGGGTGACATCTGGAGGCAGATGGTTTGTTTTATTCTGTAGGTCTAACTGTTTATTTGTCAAATAAAACATAAATGGATTACTTTGTGCTGGTCTGTAACATAAAACCCTGATCTTAACCCGATAAAGTAAAAAACATGAATCATTTTGCAAGGTACAGTAACTAAATCTGCATTGACTTGGTAACTATTAATTCCTGTGAAATGCCTTTTTTGTTAAGTGAAACAAATTTGTTTTTCACTATTATTACTCACTGTTTGTCCTTCATGTTTTATTAGCCTCTTTCTGATGCTTAGCAAAGACTCACAGCGATGCCCTCATTGATCTCCATCTTCTATCACGGACATGCAGCTTCATGAGGTCATTTTTTATTCTCCTTCATATTCAATGTGTCCTTTGCCAACACATTCCTTTGGGTCTAAACGATTTACAAGGGAGGCTGTGAAATCCCTGCTGTCTCTCTGACTATGAGCGCAGAAGCCATTAGCACAAGCCAGGGAATTACTGGCTTATCTACAGCCAAGCATGAGAAATCTGAGAACTTTCTGCTCCACACAGCAGCAAGGACACAATCTTAATAGTGCAATCAGTGAAAATCCCATTCTGCTTTTATCTCCTGTGTATTTAATGCTGCGACTTTAAGAAAGTCATAGATTAAGAAACTCTGATATTTACAGGGAGAAAAAACTATTAAGAGCAAATTAAGATAATAGAAGAAAGAAACTCACTTTGTTCTGCCAAAGCCAGCGCTCCACAGCTACATGGTATCTAGTCCTGGTGAAAGTGACCTGAAAACAGAAATTTTTGGTGGACAGATGCAGAACAGCAGACTATCAGACACTGGCGAAGAAAAGTAAAAAATGTTCAAGTACATCATTTTAAAAGTAGCATAATGACACTCGTATTCATTTGGAAGTAGATTTTTTTTGTCGAGAGAATGAAATATCAGCACCAAACGTCTGTGTACAGCAACATATAATAAAAACAAATCAGTTTTATAATTTATACTTCATTTTTGAAGTAGATTAGCACATCGGCGTCGCCAGACCCCATTTACTGGGGCACGTGCCCCAGTATAAATGAGCTGTGCCCCAGTATAAATCTCATGAATATTTGCAACAGTATTACATTTTTTTAATGCATCAATTTAGATAATTCCAACGGGAGGAGACGTATATTTCTACTCAAAAGCGCAGCAAGTGTGTCGGTAACTCCAAATTGAGGATGTATTAGCGCCCCCACATCAGCGCATGTCACTGCATGAACTGCAGGTAAACTAACGCGCTGCTCTCAACTGAGTTGGATGGGACACTGTGCGGCCACGACGCATTTTTAGTTCTGGTAACGTTTCTTACCTGTCAATTTTATTATTTTCCCAGTGAAACCACATGATTTATAGGCTCCTAACTGAAAATTACTGCATTGTTTTGTAGATGGATATCAGGAAATTCCTCACACGAAGCAGAGACAGGGAAGCAGTAAAACAAGATGAGAGAGAGGGAGGTAAGGTCCCGTTATGAATTAGTGATTTAAGCTCAGCAGTTACATTAGGAACGTTATAAGCAATATGATAGATATTTACATAATTATAAATTTACGTTTTTTAATGTTTGCTGTAGAGAATGAGAATGAAGGTGCTGGAGTAGGAAAGGGAGGAGGAGGCGAGACTGACAGGCAAGAGAAAGGAGAGAGACAGGACCATGAAGGTGATGAGGGAGCAACAACCAGCTTCCACAAACAAGAAGGGGACATTAGTGACTTAGGGGGAAAGCCTGATGGTCCTAAACAAGTGAAGTTGTCCCACTATCCCCAGGACAAATTTGGAGTAAAAAAACGTTCATTTCATTCAAAATGGTTTGAGCTTTTCCTGGTTAAAAAAGAAAGCCTTGTCATCAAGGATATGCAGTGTGTTTTCAACATGCTTGATAACATCATGTTCCCAACACTAACGCAGGTCATCCAGATCTCCCTCACAATCACAATCAACAGCTGGAGTTGTGAAAGGTCATTCAGTGTGTTAAGAAGGATCCACACTTGGCCGAGGTGCACAATGGGACAAGACAGGCTCCATCATCTTGCTATTTTATCAGTTGAAAAGGAAGAACTTTCTAAGCTGAGTCACAGTCAAGTGATTGACCGCTTTGCAAAAATGATAAATAGGAGGTACACTTTAATGCTCATAAAATAAAATAAAAACTTAGCTCAGGATGAGTTAAACTTTCCCCCGAACTAAAACTCTGAAACCTAGGAATTAATGATTACTTCAGAATGTGTATAAGGAAACTTTTTATTTGTCAAAGTTGTTGATGTCTTATTTTTTATAGCTGCAATGTTGAAAATGTTCATGTTTGTTAAAACAAATATGCTCTTACACTTATTAATATCTCAACTGGTAATTTTGGTAGGAATGTATCAGGGTTGGGCAGTGTGCTTGTCTGTATTTATGTATGGAAGGAGGGGCATATGCACTAGGGGGCCAGTGCCCCAGTAAAGCTTTGTGCTTAGCAACGCCCCTGGATTAGCATCTTTTTTTAGCTCCTACAAAACTTGGCTTAAGGTAAGTGACTCCAAAACTGTCCCATGTTGATAGGATATCAGTAGATGGTACAACATATGAATGCAGGAATACATAGGTTTGTAGTTGTTATTTATCTTATTAGGGTTGTCACGATACTAAACTTTTCAACTCGATACCGATACTAAGGAAAATATTCGATACTCGATACCATTTTCGATACCACAAGGATAAAATTTCAACAGAAATATTTTGATTAATAATTAAAACACAATAAATAAATATTTACAATAAACAATAAGAACAACATTTTGAGGTTTTTTTCTGTGCACAGTATTTAGCAAGCTTGATAAAAAACTTCCAAAATTAAAATTAAGTTTTCCTTACTTGGCTGTGCTTTGCACACATGACAATGACACTAGCCAAACCGGTTAAGAAACAAAAATAATTCTCAGCAGCTGCACCTCTTACAAAAAAAGTCTGAAACTGAAAAGTGCAGAGAATTATTCAATCACACAGTGTTCTGAAAGTGCATTGTCCTCTATTCTGCACTTTAGATGAATGACTGCTTAGGTGCGACTGGTACTCGATACTTTTGAAAATGAGTATTGTATCCGGATACAACGTTTCAGTATCGATACTTTTTGAGTATCGATACTTTTGACAACCCTATATCTTATTATTAGTTTTCATTAGCTGTGGCTTTGTCAAATACTGGAATGCATTACAGAGACAAGTTAGATGATTTGTCCTTAAAAAGATACTAAATAAAGATGGTTGTTGTTGGCATAGATCCAAAAGAAGTGGAGAAATGCAAAATGGAAGTTTATTCAACAATGTTTTTTCTGTTAAAGGAGCTGATATTTGCTTATAAGGGGTTTAAATGCATATGCGACCTTCGTTTATTGTCTCAAAATTTAAATAAATGTAAATTTATGATTACTTTAAAGTCTTTACAAGTACGGAACAGAAATGCTTGCATTTAGAAGTAATATTCAAGCATTTCTATTCCACTCTTCACTGTTTACACGGATAAAGATGGTCTTAAAGGTCCATCCACTTTTTTAATACCCTTGACCGCTACAATACTTAACCATTGTGATTCTCTTGCATAGAAAGGTAAAATTGAAATGCCGCAACCCAGCTCTTTAAACAGTCATAATAATGTGCTGCAGCTGCAGCAGGCGTGACATCATGTGAGAACTATTTATAGCACTTTAAAACATCTTTGGGATGACCAGGTTTATCTTACCACAATGTTAAATAAGGAGGAATAGTAAGGGTAAATAAACACTACCTACTAACTTAGGAGTTGTTTGAGAGACATGCCAGAAAAATATAAAATAATAATGACAGAAAACCTTTTTTTATCTGTCCTATCATCACAGATGCAGAGATATAAATTTCCTAAACTTAAATTTTTCTGTTACAGGAACAGTTTACTTTCTTCAGATGAGTCTAGGATTGAGTTTTTCAGCAACAAACAATCCAGGTGGATCTCGTAAGTATGGAAGAGAATCCATGATGCTGTGGGCCCATTTCTAGTCCCATTTCCAAATAAAACCCAATAAAAAAAACAAGGAATTATCTGAAGAAATCCCAATAAAAGATCAAGGACTCTGGATAATTATCTGAGATGTGGAAGATCTGTCCAACAGGGTAGGAGAAACAAAAGTGCTGCCTTAACATTGTTTTTTTTTAAGTACATTTACTCAGATTTGATTAATTATTTCAAGTTTGTTGAGTGAGATTAATTAAGCTTCTGCAGTAAAAGATCTAATGTCATTTTGGAGGATGCTTTAGAATTGGCAGCAGTGATGATCAGCCACTGAGGACATACTTACCATGGTGTAAAGTGGAATAATGGTCTTTGGCATGAGGAAGTGAAGAAGATTATCCACATGTTTCCTGAAAATGAACCATTTGGAGTTGACATGCGCTCGCATCTGGAAAGCAAAACAGCAGATGTGTTTGTGAGTCATGTCAGCGATGCCAAATTTCATTTCTTAAGTCAAGAGTCCTCGGATTTTTAGCTTAGATGGGGACCAGTAATGGGATTTTATTAGAAACCATCACTGAATCGTGAGTCTGTTTTTGCCTGAGGTTATTTCTTCCTTTCTGTGCTTTTTCCCTCTGACTGAGACCCCTATGTATTTATTTGTAATTGGAACTGTTATAACACATATACTCCACTTCTCAGTTTTGGATGCCTTTTAGAATCCTTCCTTTTGATTTAACAGCAAATTGTGTTTTTTTGCAGAGGGCCAAACTGTGTGTCTCTCCTGCTTTCAGCATATGATTTACTAACCCCTAAGCTCCTTTGGCCTACCTCAGTTAGCAGCCCCAGTATGCAGGATGGAAATCCTTAAGTGAGAAGCTTTTAGCATTCATGTTGCAAGTCGCCAAATCAATCTGCCCGAGGAGCTGAGAGGAGCAGTAAGCGTGAAAATCTTTAAACAGAAATCTCTTTACCATGGTTTTCATTACGACTGGTTTAAAGGTATTACTGACATCTTAATCTTTTTTCCACGACTCTCTCAGCAGCAATGAAGAACCACGTTAGGCACTTGAAGCAATGCTCTGATTCGGATGTTATTTTGATGCATGCAGACCCGTCATCAGTATGCAAATTATTTAATTTTGTAAGCCGTAGCCACATCTACAACTGAAGGACATATGGTAAGTGGTGGCATGAGAAATGGAGTAAAGCAGTGTAAGAAGGTCACCAGACACAGATGATAACTTATAGATGACATCAGACCTCATCAGCATCAGCTTTTGATGAGGCTTGGAGGTTGTTTTTTTTGAGAGCAGGTGGCTGTGGGTGTGCAAATGCCCGGGGAATACATTCCCATTTATTCTGAGCAAACAAGTGACTCAAAATAGAAAAAGAAAAGAGTTTTTTTTTCTCAAAGCTCTATATAACAAAAAAAAGGGCATGCAGGAGCTCACATAAATTTGTTTCTAAGACTAAATGTTTATAGCTGATTGTTTCTTAATTAGCTGTATATAAATCTGAGGATGGACAGAAATCGGACTTATGTCAAGACAGCTTATCTGTTATTTTGCAGACTTATTGCAATTTCCATCTGTAGTAAAATGGGAGGCAGATCTTTTAATCATCAGGCCCCTCTCTTTCGGAACCAAATACCAGTTTTAGTCTGTGAGGCAGACATCCTGTCTACTTATAAGATAAGACTTAAAATGTTCATATTTTATAAAGCTTAGACTGAGCTATCTCTATACCTATGCTGCTATAGGCTTACATTGCTGGAGGACATAATAATCACTTTCATTATTCTATTTCATGCTACGTCTATTCTTCCATTCTACAGTATTTGTTAGTTCAGCCCCTAACTGTATGATCTCATTATAGTAGCTTTATCTGATCTGTTCCTGTTTGGTTGTGACGATAGGAGAGAATATCAGCTGGGCTGCTGCCATTAATACCTTAAATTCTAGAAGATAGAGTTGGGCTTGTTTTCAGTGGTAAGTCCTGTGTCTCTTTTGACATAGCTATGTATTCGGGTTTCACTGTGACTAACTGTTTGTGCTCTTTCATCCCTTTCCCATGAGGACCAACTCCTATTTTGTTTACTTCTTTCTAGACGGAGAACCATGCAAACTGTTACCACTGCTAACATAAGAGTATTTATGGGTCAGTGCACTGTCCCATAAATATGTTCCTTTTTTATGTCTGCTTTTCTCTCCTTGAATCCCCAGTCAGTCTCCGCAGAGGGCAAGTTATACTGAGCCTGGTTCTTCTGACGTTTTCTTCCCATTAATGGGGAGTTTTTCCTTTCCACAGTTGCTGTATGCATGGTAGTTGTGGGGGATTGCTGTAGAGTCAAAGACACAGTCAGAGACTTGTTGCAATTATCTGGTTTTCCTGAAATAATTTAGAAAACTTCACCAACCTGACAGTATGATCTGGTTGAATTGTCTCTGGACAGTGTCATGAGATGATGTGTTTGGAATTCGAGCTATATAAATAAACTGAATTAAAAATGTAATTCGTCATCAGCTTTATTTGACCCTGGAGAAAGTTAAGGAAACTAAACATAATCTATTAGAATAATGCTTCCGATGGGTTGCAGAGATGGGCTCTTTGCTACTCTACAATTGATTGGGCCTGAAAGTGAGAGATTTCTGCATTGACTTTTGTGACGCCTTGATCAAGATCACTCAAATTTCATTACCCTTTAATTAAAGGTATACTATGCAACCCGGTGTTGATTTTCCAGCGAAGCTCCCCCCAGAGGACGAAAGTAAAAGTGCACTGTCGTAAATATGCTCAGCTGTTCTCCTGGTTTCTCCGTCAAGCCAGGTTGTTTTGAGCTTAGCAGACAGGCGAACGCAACGAATCACCATGTCTATTGCGGTAAGTGACTATTTTGTTCCAATTTTTGAGTTGGAAAATTTTGCATGTTTTCATACATTATTTGTTATGCATGTGTCTAAATGTTTTTCTCGCTGGTTCCGCCATGATAACTGCACAAATATCGCCACTGTGCTAGCAACGAGCATGCCTTTCACTGGGGGCGTGTAGCAGTTCTCGCCGTAAAGCAAGACCGACTCTCGCGATGCACGAGACTTCTGAGCCTGTGGGTGCGGGCCGAGGGCTCCTGCAATTGCTAGTACGGTATTTCCCCTACAGACCACCAGGGCGGCCGAGAAAACCTTTGTTCGACCTGAAATGACTCATTTAATCATCCAAAACGTTATGGAACACATTAATTAACTGAAAAGTGTTGCATAGTATGCCTTTAAGAACCCTTTTTTTTTTGCTGTGGGGAAAAAGAAAAAAACTTTTTCAGGTAAAGCTTTTGGAAACAGCGCTGGTAGTGTCCAAAGAGTGGCTGCTTTAGCTCAGAAAGTCTCAATCCCTTCCTATCAGATCTCCATCAGACAGCTGTTCCTCTCAAGATAGATAGACAGACATACAGATAAATAGATATGAAAAAAGAGGAGCTGACATTCTTTCAACACATATTTAACTCTGCTTTACTTTAATTGGCCAAGTTAAGGATAAACTTTTAAATGTTTAACTCATCAATACGGATGCTATCAACTCTTACTGACGTGGCATTAGTAATGCAGTTTTGCTGACATTAATCTGCAGAAGCTCAAAGGGAAAATGTATTTATTTCTTTTCAAATATCTACAACACTATATCTGCAGAATCATATATCATGTATGGATCAAAAACCCAAGTAGCTTGATTAGAATATGAAATCGGTGCATGTAAAGATCAAATTAAACTGCTTTACTTCGATATAGTTGTACATGGCCAGGTCTGCAATTGCATGGTCGTCTGGGACTCGCACCCTAGTGTACTCAGGCAGTACTGCACCTGTGCACAAACAGATAAAATATACCAGAAAGACTCTTATCTCCTGATGGCTTACTACGTATTATTAGTTTTTATTTAAAAAAAAACACTTACTGAGATCTTCATTGAACTGATTCATTATTTCATCAAAGACAATGCAGTCCTCAAAGCCCTGCAAAGCAAAAATGAAAGAATGGCTCCACATCTGATTCTTTGTTGCCCTATATTCTCCACCATCTAGAGTTACTCACAGCGTTCATCCCCTGGCCGTAGAAAGGCACCACAGCGTGGGCTGCGTCCCCCATGAGGACACATTTATCACCAATGTGATATGGGGAGCACTTAACGGACACCATGGCCTGCGCAGGCAGGCGGAAATAATCCCTCTTGAGTGCGTCACTGCAAAGGACAAATGGAAACAAAACAATTACAAACTTACTTAGAGCAACTGATCCAATCTGACGTTTTCTGCCTAAAAAATGAGGCTGCGTACTGTTCGCCACGGAAGCATCTGTCACAGCTGGGTTTTGTAAAACAGCACAATCTGTCTACTTTGGTTTGTAAATTAAATAAAAAAAAAAGAATGAAGGGGAAGAAAGAACACATTTAGCTATTCATGCCTGACCGTTCTGAATAAAATCAGCCTCCAGGATGAGGTAGGTAAATAAATTTCTCCAGCTTGATTAAGGCCACCTCCTGCATCCGCCCATCTATCCATCACTCTTTGCAGCTTAAATTAAAACCTAGTGGCAGAAATCTATAGGAGAGTAAGGTTTGCAATTTCACAGCCCGCTGCAGGTGTGTCTGCATTCTACTGGGCGACGGGTGTTGGAGATGTTTATGAAGACGACCTAATAGGCTGAATGATGTGGCAAAAGCTTAGGGGAAGATAGGAGGAACAGAGGGGAGGGAGAAGGTCACCCACACTCCGATTAAAGGGATTGAATCAGGGAAGTATTTTTGGAAAAACTCGATGACTTCATCTCCTGTGGTGATCTTCTCAAAATCTTCAAAGGGCATGAAGAGGGTGCAGGTAAAAGTCTTGTCCTAAATTGGAAAACAAACAAAGGATGCTGTGATATTTGCCTTAAAATACATCATGACGCACCTCCTGTCAAATGTCATTACGTTTGACAGGAGGTGCTCCACATCGGTGCTCCTCAAAATCCTCCAACAGAGCTAACCGTTGTCAGCAACCCCTAAAACAATGGCAACCAGGTAGAGTTATGCAAATGGATACGATGCAATTTAATTGTAACTTTAAAATGTAACATAAAATTATTAAAAGTCCAATTATATAACCAAATATACATTTATGATGATCAATTGAATAATTAAAAGGCTTTTTTTTTTAAATAAATAAATTTAAAATGTACGGTGGCCCTGAAGTGCAAACTGCAACTACAAATCTAAAAGCGCAACTACATTAAGAAAAACAAAACTATGTAAAGCAAAGCGCAACTACATTAAGGAAAACACAATTACATTAACCTACCGGAAAAGGTAGGTACCAGTGGGAAACATGAGACATCGCTGATTGGACGACGGCGCCGTTTGACCCTTGAACCGGAAGTCATTCTGCCTGCTGCGGCTTTTGAAAACATGGATATTGTCGGCCCCCCAAACATAGCTGCCGTTATCCAGGAATATTTTGAATCAGGACATACGTACGAGGTGATACTGGATATGCTCAAGACTAATCACGAAATTTCAGTTAGTTTGCGTACACTGAAGACACACTTAAAAGAAGCTGGACTGTTCAGACGACGCAACTTCCGGTTCAAGGGTCAAACGGCCCCGTCGTCCAATCAGCGATGTCTCTTGTTTCCCACTGGTACCTACCTTTTCCGGTAGGTTAATGTAATTGTGTTTTTCTTAATGTAGTTGCGCTTTGCTTTATGTAGTTTTGTTTTCCTTAATGTAGTTGCGTTTTGCTTTATGTAGTTTTGTTTTTCTTAATGTAGTTGCGCTTTGCTTTATGTAGTTTTGTTTTTCTTAATGTAGTTGCGCTTTGCTTTATGTAGTTTTGTTTTCCTTAATGTAGTTGCGCTTTGCTTTATGTAGTTTTGTTTTTCTTAATGTAGTTGCGCTTTGCTTTATGTAGTTGCGATTTCCTTAATGTAGTTGCGCTTTGCTTTGTGTAGTTTTATTTTTCTTAATGTAGTTGCGCTTTGCTTTATGTAGTTTTGTTTTCCTTAATGTAGTTGCGCTTTGCTTTATGTAGTTGCAATTTCCTTAATGTAGTTGCGCTTTTAGATTTGTAGTTGCAGTTTGCACTTCGGGGCCACCGTAAAAAGGTAATATAATTGCTTTACTTTATATTTATGAATAAATATATAATGAGGCAATTCTGCATATTTTTAGGGGCTGCCAGTCTGTTATTTTTAGGTCACAGGATGAAATGTTGAGTTAGTCTAGAGCAGGTGCGTCGCAATTTTTAAGATGCAAACCTGTAAGTCTGTAAATACATTTTTTTTTCTTCTTTAAACTCTTTTGCTTAAAAACTAAATGTAATTTTAAGTTTTAATGCATAGTCTAATTTGAAGCTTTTTAAATGATCCCTGATTGCTTTTTGAAGCGATGTTTAAACACTTTTATATGTTTACTTTTTTTTGTTTTACATTAAAGTTCTGTCAAACACCCCAAAAATTCCACACCAGAATTTTTGCAGGTAAACCAAACCTAAGGTCTGTGGACTTTATACCCAAAACTAATTCAACACCTCGAGTATATCTCATCTCCTGAGGAGTTAACCATAATCCTAACATTGGTGGATAAGAAATCTCAACCTAAGTTTAGTGGATTTAATATGAAGTCATTAAATCATCATTTGGACTGATTTTAATTGCAGTATTTATTGTAAAAACGTAAAAACACTCCTTTCAGTACCCCTGGAATTGTTTGGGACCAAATAGGAAGATATGCTGGTTGAGTTTTTCCCGTTTAACATTTAAACAATGTTTAAATGAAATCAATTCATATGGAAATATCCTTCAGACTCACCAGGTTAGGAAGTGCAATCATCATGAAAGTGTTTCTTGGCCAGATGTGCAGGAAATTTGGTTTCATAGCAAACTGAGGATGATGATAAAAAGATATTGACAGCAAAAGATATTAAGAAAGATGATCCTGAAAACTCAAAATTTTCTATGTTCAGTCGTTCTAAAAGCACTGTGTTTGGTAAATACACCATCTGAATGTCACCAAGGTGCAAAGAATCAACTGACCTCTCCGTCTTTTGGAGGTATGGTGAGCTCCATGTACCCATGAGGGATGTACGTCTGGCTGTAGTTGAAGCGGCTCCGGCGCATGAACTGCTTACGAACGGCAGAGAACGCTCCATCGCAACCGACGATCAGGTCCGCTTGAACCTGCGTCTTGGATCCGTCTGACCTGAGGTCACATAAGTTCACTTGAATGTAATCAAAACAATCCTTTCATCAGAGATCAGTCTAAGTGTTAAAGGAATAGTACACCCAAAACATGATTAGCCTTCATTTTCTACTCACCCCCATGCTGAACAACACTCTGGAGTACTTTTTTGATATCTCAAATGCATCTGGAGATCTGGGAGGCTTCTTGCTGTCTGCTGACATTCAAATAATGGAGGTGCCCAGCGCCCGAGGCAGAAAGGTCCATAAAAGTCCACAAAAAACGTGTCAATATTCCTCCATACTGCTCGTCCAATGTATTCCAAGTGTCCTGAGTGGGTAGCATCCAGAATTTACTCGAAACGAAGTCATTTAGAATGTTTTTAGAGCATAAACAGTAGTGTATAGGATTTCCTGAACGCGCGTTCACGACGCTACGGAAACCGCGGCAGACCAAACCAGATGAAAGTGCGCATTCAGCTCGGCAAAGAACTCATGCTCTTCCTCAACACTGAAGTCCTCAGACATTTTTCTTTCGTTGTTTCTTTCTTTGCACAGGTAAACAGCACATTTCTTCTTCTACGCTTGCATTATTGGCAGAGCAGACGCTGAATGCGCACTTTCATCTGGTTTGGTCTGCCGGCTTCCGTAGCGTCGTGAACGCGCAGGTGCGCACTTTCAGGAAATCCTATACACTACTGTTTATGCTCTAAAAACATTCTAAATGACTTCGTTTCGAGTAAATTCTGGATGCTACCCACTCAGGACACTTGGAATACATTGGACGAGCAGTATGGAGGAATATTGAAACGTTTTTTGTGGACTTTTATGGACCTTTCTGCCTCGGGCGCCATAGACCTCCATTATTTGAATGTCAGCAGACAGCAAGAAGCCTCCCAGATCTCCAGATGCATTTGAGATATCAAAAAAGTACTCCAGAGTGTTGTTCAGCATGGGGGTGAGTAGAAAATGAAGGCTAATCATGTTTTGGGTGTACTATTCCTTTAAAGCTCAGATTTAACAGACTGTCGTTTTCAGCACAGCACCTCACATAGTCCCATAACTCACATAGTAAATCTTTTTGAATGCCTTCTTTGACAAATGTGCAGGGGACTGTTTTGTCAAGCTCCAACAGAAAGTTTTCATATACTTTATGCAATTACCAACACAAGGGAAATTAGAATAAAATGTGGTATGCATGTGATCCTGTGTGTGTATTTGTTAAAAACACTTTCCCTTCATTTAAAGCTTCGAATCTTTTTTTGTTTTCTCTCAGCTTTGGAGGATTTACCTTTTCCCAACCTTCTATAAAAAGGTTTTTTTCTTAACATCAGTTATCTATGGAGGATAAAAAGTGCCAAAATTAAATAAATAAATACAACATTAAATAAATAATTAACTGTGTCAATAATAATTAAATGTGGAATTAAATAAATAAATTTGTCATTTATTAATTAAAACCACATCACTAATATAAAGTGCCACAATTAAATAAATAAATACAGCGATAAACAATTAATTAAATGTGTAATTCATTAAATAAATAAGGAATTAAATATATAAATGTGTCATTAATTTAATAAAATACGTCTTCATTTTAAATAATTAAATGTGTCAATAATTAATTAAATGTGGAATTAAATAAATAAATGTGTAATTCATTAATTAAAACCACGTCACTAATATAAAGTGCCACAATTAAATAAATAAATACAGCGATAAACAAATAATTAAATGTGTAATTCATTAAATAAATAAGGAATTAAATATATAAATGTGTCATTAATTTAATAAAATACGTCTTCATTTTATTAAAAAATATATATATATTTATTTCAGTTTGCATTTAATTATTTCATGGTCCTGTGTCGCAGTGCATCGAAACCATTAAAAGAATCTGTCAAACTCACCCATCAAAGTTAGGGGGCGGGGTTAATGCGAATCGAGTCGCCACCTACGGTATCAGAGTATGTCCACAACCTGTGGATCACAGTCTCTGTAATCGATTTGCTTCGCCTTAATGTGCAGGGTGACCAATCAGGTGTTAGAGAACCACCCCCTAACTTTGATGGGTGAGTTTGACAGATTCTTTTAATGGTTTCGATGCACTGCGACAGAGGACCATGAAATAATTAAATGCACGCTGAAATAATTATGTTTTTTTAATAAAATGAAGACGTATTTTATTAAATTAATGACACATTTATATATTTAATTCCTTATTTATTTAATGAATTACACATTTAATTAATTGTTTATCGCTGTATTTATTTATTTAATTGTGGCACTTTATATTAGTGACATGGTTTTAATTAATGAATGACACATTTATTTATGTAATTCCACATTTAATTAATTATTGACACATTTTATTATTTATTTAATGCTGTATTTATTTATTTAATTTTGGCACTTTTTATCCTCCATAGTTATCAAGTCTTTGCACTTATTTTGACTGGGTCATTCTAACACACGACTATGCTCTGATGTTGACTTTCATTGCACTGCCATCAGCACTGACCAGCATCAAAGTTCTTTCTGTAGAGAAACATTCCCACAGCATGATGCTGCCACCAACATGTTCTGCACTGGCTACTTCTTTGATTAAAACTCTCTGAGCCCTGCTCCCAGTCTAGGTGAACGGTCATATCTTAGTATGTTTATATCTGTCATATTTATTCCATGTTCAGATTATGGATTAAATTGAGCTCTGTGTGATGCTTAAAGCTTACAACATTATTCCATGACCAGGTGAGCATTGATATATGCCAAGTGCTGTATATTGACCTAAAATATAATGTCTTTTCTCGTGTTAAAACTTAAATGATGCTATTCTATGGAATATATAATTTAAGGATATATAATTTAAGATTTCCTTATAGAGAAATACTTCCATCATTTGCGGCCAGTCGTCCATGCCCTGAAGGAGCAAAGCATCACACCACCACCACAACGTTTGACTATTAGTTTTAAACAGACAGCATCCCCATTTAATCCTGTAAACGTGGTTAGAAATACATTTTAGTTTTCTGTTTAAACCTTAATTCAATTAAATTCATTTATATAGCACCAATTAACAACACATGTCATCTCAAGGCACGTCACAGTTCACCAGATCATACAGTCAAATTGATTCAAAGTTTTCTATCAAAGGAAAACCAGTTGATTGCATCGACTGATTGACTCAAAGGTAATTCCTCACACTAAGCATGCTTGTAGCAACAGTGGAGAGGAAAAACTCCCTTTTAACAGGAAGAAACCTCCAGTTGAACCAGGCTCAGTGTGCGCGGCCATCTGCTGAGACCGACTGGGGTTCAAGGAGACAGAAGCAGAGATAGAAAAGGAACATGTCAACCTGCACTGATTTTTGATTAGATTGATATCTGGACTTTGACTAGGTTATTCTAACACATGACTATGCTCTGATGTTGACGGATTATGGATTAAATGGAGCCCTGTTTGATGCTTAAAGCTTACAACCCTTTTTTATATGACCAAACCTTTCCAACCATCTCCCTAATTTGAGTGCCCTGTTGCTTCATCTTAATGATAGATTAATTGTAGAAATTTGATGACATCCCGAGGCAACTATCTAGACTGGATTTCATTTGTCAAAGTCGTCAATGGCTGGTGACCTTCAACTTTTAGACATGTAACTCTTTCAGCACATTGAAATTAAATAATTTGGAGAACCTGGCCCGCACACTGAGAATTTACTTCAGCTATTTGATTTATTTGATTAGAGCAGGGAGACATCTAATAATTGCAGGATACTATTTCTTAAGGAGTTTGAAAACTCTTATTGAGAAGGTATTAGAGCAAAGAGAAAATGAAACACCTTCTTTTGGTTAATTGCTTTAAACCCCAGGAAAGCCAACTGAAATCTCTAGGTGCATCATGAGAAAATGTAAAAATGCGAGGCACTGTAGAAATACGTTTTACAGATGTTACAGCTGAGATTCCTCTGATGAAAACATAAATTGAGAATCAGATTAAATGGAACAACTTCTTTTTGGCTATATAATTTTACACAAAGAGAATACACCCCCTTTTTCATACTATTTTTTTCTTTAACATTTCAAATTTTCATTTCATTTTATAGCATTTATTGCTCTAGTGGAAATGGGGGGGAATCGATGCATTAGTTCATTAAGAAAAATTAAGCAATCAATGAGAGCAAAGAAGAAAAACTAAAGAGAATACCTCTGGAGTACAATTCAGGGGCTAAAATCAAACCAAGGTGGCAAAACATACTGGGGGTTTTATGTGATATATTTTATGAAACTCAAAGTCAGCTCTTTTAATACAGAGGAAAGTCACTGCTCCCATAATTGTCTGGTGCCGCGATCGGATATTAAACACAAAGCTCTCAAAAATCCTTTAAAATATAGTGCTGAAAAGGTCAAAGTACATCTACCTCTGTCTGAAATATAAATCAGCACAGAAAGGAAACTCATTTGGTTCCTACATGGTCGAATAAAAGAGTAATTAGACCACCAGGAAAACCTTCACCAGCAGTCATCACTTGAAGCCTTCATTTTCTTTCTTATGAGAAATCTTTGAAACAAATTATACTTTTTCTGTCTTTTCCTTTAATTTCCCAGCAGCTGGATTAGACCTCTCAGCTAACTGAAGCCTGTTTAATCTGAAATGAATTATTCGGGTTTTTTGTCCGGAGCTCTGCAGCACAGGAGGAAGGTTCCTGTCGTTAAAGGACAAAACGTACTTTACTCAACCTTAAACTTTTTTTTTCTCTCTGCTTCTTTTGCTACACTTTCAAGCCTGAGATCAACAGACTGATTTTAACATCAGGAAATTAACAGTGAAGACAAAAATAAAACAAATATTATTTTAGATTAAGGGTTTATTTATTTAGTGAAAAAAAAAATCAAAACCAAGCTGAAAAATGTTAAAAAGAAAATAGATATGAATCTCACCTTTCACAGCCCAACCTGTAATCACACTGCAAAAAATGGAACTCTAAATAAGTCATTTTTACTCAAATTAAGTGCATTTTTTCTTGAATTCAGGTGGTAAGTGAGACACTTTGCCAATGGAACAAGACAATTTACGCTTAAAATAAGAAAAAACAATTGCTTTGTCTTATTTCAAGTGTATATTATCTAATTATCTTATTTTAGGAGTAAAAATACTCATTCCATTGGCAAATCATCTTGTTTGCCTGCTCAAATTAAGGGTAAATACACTTAATTTAAGACATTTTTTACTTATTTCTAGATGTTTTTTGCAGTGCAAACATTTGCAATAACTACCAACACTGGAAAAAAATCTAAATCTATATGAGTCCATTTTTCTTAAAGTAAGTGCGTTTGTTCTTGGATTGAGGAGGTAAAAGATAAATTTTGCCCATGGAACAAGACAATTTACACTTAAAATAAGAAAAGATATTTGTATTGTCTTATTTCAAGTGCATATTATCTAATGATCTGATTTTAAGGGTAAAAATACTCATTCCATTGGCAAACTATCTCATTTACCCACTTAAATTAAGGGTAAATACACTTCATTTAAGACATTTTTACATACACTATATTGCCAAAAGTATTTGCTCACCTGCCTTGACTCACATATGAGCTTAAGTGACATCCCGTTCCTAATCCATAGGGTTCAATATGACGTCGGTCCACCCTTTGCAGCTAGAACAGCTTCAACTCTTCTGGGAAGGCTGTCCACAAGGTTTAGGAGTGTGTTTATGGGAATTTTTGACCATTCTTCCAGAAGCGCATTTGTGAGGTCGCACACTGATGTTGGACGAGAAGGCCTGGCTCTCAGTCTCCGCTCTAACTCATCCCAAAGGTGTTCTATCGGGTTGAGGTCAGGACTCTGTGCAGGCCAGTCAAGTTCATCCACACCAGACTCTGTCATCCATGTCTTTATGGACCTTGCTTTGTGCACTGGTGCACAGTCATGTTGGAAGAGGAAGGGGCCAGCTCCAAACTGTTCCCACAAAGTTGGGAGCATGGAATTGTCCAAAATGTCTTGGTATGCTGAAGCATTCAGAGTTCCTTTCACTGGAACTAAGGGGCCAAGCCCAGCTCCTGAAAAACAACCTCACACCATAATCCCCCCTCCACCAAACTTTACACTTGGCACAATGCAGTCAGACAAGTACCGTTCTCCTGGCAACCGCCAAACCCAGACCCGTACATCAGATTGCCAGATGGAGAAGCGCGATTCGTCACTCCAGAGAACGCGTCTCCACTGCTCTAGAGTCCAGTGGCGGCGTGCTTTACACCACCGCATCCGACGCTTTGCATTGCACTTGGTGATGTATGGCTTGGATGCAGCTGCTCGACCATGGAAACCCATTCCATGAAGCTCTCTGCGCACTGTTCTTGAGCTAATCTGAAGGCCACATGAAGTTTGGAGGTCTGTAGTGATTGACTCTGCAGAAAGTTGGCGACCTCTTCGCACTATGCGCGTCAGCATCCGCTGACCCCGCTCCGTCAGTTTACGTGGCCTACCTCTTCGTGGCTGAGTTGCTGTCGTTCCCAAACACTTCCATTTTCTTATAATACAGCTGACAGTTGACTGTGGAATATTTAGGAGCGAGGAAATTTCACGACTGGATTTGTTGCACAGGTGGCATCCTATCACAGTTCCACGCTGGAATTCACTGAGCTCCTGAGAGCGACCCATTCTTTCACAAATGTTTGTAAAAACAGTCTGCATGCCTAGGTGCTTGAATTTATACACCTGTGGCCATGGAAGTGATTGGAACACCTGATTCCAATAATTTGGATGGGTGAGCAAATACTTTTGGCAATATAGTGTATTTCTAGATCCTTTTTCTAGTGAATAAGTTGTTAGTTTCACTTTGGAGGAAATTTAGACCCTTTTATCATTTTAACTTTGCTACCAGATAGTGTTCAAACATGCATAGATATGCGCAGCCCACACTACAGTATTTAAATCAGATTAAACAAAGGTTACATAGACGAGCATTGATATATGGCAAGTGCCATATATTGACCTACAATATTATTTCTTTTTTCTACAAGTGAGCTAAAACTCATGTTAAAACTTAAATTGTGCTACTTTAAGGAAACAAACTATAATTTAAGATTTCCTTATAGAGAATTGTGGCCAGTCGTCCATTTCTTGAAGGAGCAAAGCATCACATTACCACCACCAGGTTTGACTCAGGGGCGGAGCTAGATGGGGGGCCAGGAGTGGCCATAGCCACCCTTACCCAATCATTGGCCACCCCTACCATTTATTTCCCTCTAATACAGATTGTGGCAGCAGTAATACTCTCAAGTGGAATATTCATTTTAATTTTTCATATATTACTTACTATTTTTTCATGTATTCATCATTTCTTGACAACAAGAACACTGCGGTTAATTATTAGGGGTGTAAATAATAATCGTTTTGTATCGATTCATCGATCCAACAGCCGACGATCCGATGCATCGACACGTCCGCAAGAGAATCGATTCATGTTTTTTTTTCCTCCGGTCTATTTTTATCCATTTGCTCCTGGGCGTAATTCTCCCTCCTGTGCTGCAGTGCCGCTAAACCTATTTTGCCCTCCTACCGCGCTTCCTGGTTCTACTCTAACAGCAGTTTGTTGCAGTGAGCTTGACGCAGACATTTCTAAAAATTATGCTCAATATTGAAGCGTGGTCTGTGCTACACGCTGTGGGTCTAGATACGGCCGAGGCGGCGAGGAAGTGGGGGCGAGTTTAGTCCGACGACGGAGAGACATGAGGGCCAAAAGGAGAGGAGATCCAGGTGGTAAAATGGTCCCAGCGTTCTCACGAACCTCGCTCTTCTAGCGGGTCAAACTTCACGAGTTGTTTTCCGCAATTTTGGTCATAAAACAAAACAAGCCGGCCTCCTGTCTGCGGTACTGTTTGCGGTCAGCTACAATTTGGGAGAGGTGCAGCGGAGCGTCTGTGGAGGGGGCGGGGACGTCTGGAGCCGAGGTATTGCATTGAACTCATTGTACTGATTATGTGCAGTATTTTTTCAGTATTTTTTGATGCAACTTTTCTACTTCTGTTATTTGTTGTTGTTTCTAAAAAAAAATGCATGATGATATTACAGCTTTCATTGATTAATTTCAAACTTGAAACTTTGTTTAGCCTGTATGGTGTAAAAAAAATATAAAAAAATTAACCGATTAATCGAATCGAATCGTATCGTGGTGTATTCTTGAGTATCGAAAATAATCGAATTGTTGGGTCAGGAAATCGATACTGAATCGAATCGCCATGATGGATGTGATTTACACCCCTATTAATTATACACATCAATATACTAACATTAAAGACGATGAGTACAGAATCTATGCTCTTTTCAGAAGTAGATTTTGTGTTATATGGGATAAAGAGAAAATTATGTGTCTCGTCATCTAGGAGTCTTCAGGGAAATCATAGATAAATAACTATTTTAATAAAAAGATATTTAATGATAAATTTATGTAGAATATCAATGTTATGCAGAATGATTACTGATAAAAGTAGGTAAGTAATGAAAATGGAAAAGATGTTCACCCAGAAATCAAACCTGAAAGAATTTTATCCACTATACCTATTTATTTATAAAGCACGGATGTTTAAATATATGCGTCTATTTGTTGGCAAAGGTTGTGGGAAAGTATAGTTATTCTCATCTTAGGCTTGACCCTGAGATTTTGGTGCCTATGCACTTTCGGCCACCCCTCAGTGTACATTGGTTATTGGCCACCCTTATAAAAGTTTTCTGGCTGCGCCTCTGGTTTGACTATTGGTTCTAAACAGAATTGTAAAGACAGCACCCCCATTTAGTCCTGTCAACATGGCTAGAAATACATTTAGTAGTCTGTTTAAACCTTAAATCAATTCAATTTAGTTTATTAATATAGTGCCAATTTACAACACATGTCATCTCAAGGCACTTCCATCCATCTATCCATCCATTTTCTGGCACGCTTAATCCCAAGTAGGGTTGCGAGGGGTGCTTTACAGATAAAATTCAACCAGATCATACAGTCAAATTGATTCAAAGTTTTCTATCTAAGGAAAACCAGTTGATTGCATCGACTCATTGACTCGAATACAATCCCTCACACTAAGCATGCTTGTAGCGACAATGGAGAGGAAAAACTCCCTTTTAACAGGAAGAAACCTCTAGCAGAACCAGGCTCAGTGTGAGCGGCCATCTGCTGAGGCCGACTGGGGTTCAAGGAGACAGAAGCAGACGTAGAAAAAGAAGCAGAGATACAAAAGGAACTCCACAGGCGGCACTGTGTTAATGGGGACTCATGCATTCTGAAAAATGTTCTTCTGTTCAGATGTTTTGTACTGTGGTCTCGGTGTGACCCCCACTCTCTGCGCTCACACTGAGCATCAAGAGAATGCAAAGAGTTTGCGAAGCATAATCAAAATAAAAGGTGGCTTCTTTGAAAAACCTAGAATATAAGACATATTTTCAGTTGTTTCACGCTTTTTTGTTAAGTATATAACTCCACATGTCTTAATTCATAGTTTTGATGCCTTCAGTGTGAATCTTAAATTTTCAGTCATTAAAATAAAGAAAAAATTTTGAATGAGAAAGTGTGTCCAAACTTGTGGTCTGTACTGTATGTAGAGAGAAGCAGGGTGGGGGCATGCAAAATTTATCAAAAAGACTTAGACTTATAGACTTACACAGAACTTTATTGATCCCTTGGGAAAACTCCCTCCGGAAATTAAGGTTACCAGCAGCTTACAGGGCAAAAAAGTCTTAAGTTAAATTAAGTTAAAATTAAGCAACAAAAAAGTATTAAGTTAAATTAAATTAGAATTAAGCAAAATACAACTACAAATAAATATGGAGTTCACATTTTACAGAAAGAATTAAAAATACAAGTGTTGCTACTCCTTCCCTCTTCCCCCTGTCCTGTGTCCCCCCCCAAAAAAAGACCCCAGGCTAAGATCTGAACCTCAGACCTTTTTGCTGCTGGGTACCTATGGTACCAATTGCACCTCTTTGCAACTCTCAGTATGACAACAAATGAAAGGCAACCTGGACAAAAAAAGTAAAGCAGCATCAAAATGTGCATTAGAAAATGTCTTACATGCACTGTAACCCGGTAATTTTAATTTTCTGATTAAAGTGTCATGTAGCATGAAGGTTGGGGTGACACAAGCACCCACCTGCATCTTGAGATGATAATGTCACATTTCCTCTTCGATATCTTACATCTACAGCGTTAAATAACAACGTTTTCTAAGTTTGGCTCAGAAAATCTGGGTAATTGAATATCTCCCCCGCAGACGGCCTTCTAAAGGAAATGCAGAGTGCACAATGTGACTTGCAGCAACAGGATAAGATTTGGAGCTTGTTTAATATAAAGGGCATCAAAGTATATGATATTAATGATATTAATAATATTTTGTAGAAGCCATCAAAGGTCAGTTAACATCTGTTTTAGCTGCACATACCAGCACAAACGGAGCCGAGTTATTTGACACCCACTTTGCCTCATTTGAAGAAGGTGGGGGGGCTGGTTGACCTTTTGACCTTTACATTTTCATTAATATATTCAAAGCTAAAGCAGCACAAACGCCAATTTTTGCTGCACAAACCAGCACAAACGGAGCCGAGTTAATTGACACCCATTTTGTCTGATTTGAAGAAGGTGGGGGGGCGGCTGGTTGACCTTTGATGACCTCTATAAACATTTCTTTATATCTTTAAAATGGTAGCGGCACAAACGAACATCTTTGCTGCACAAACGTAGCACAAACGTTTGACACTAATTTTGTCTGATTTGAAGAAGGTGGGGGGGGGGCAACTTCACTCAGGTTAAAGAAACTGATCATATTCATATGCTAGAATGGCCTAGTCAAAGTCTTAAGATGTTTGTGATCAGACTTCTGATTCAGAGATGTTCTCATCTAATTTGACCAAGCAGGAAATGTTTAAAGAAAAATAAAACATGGTTTTATATCTATTAAAATATGAAATATTGCAGAACGTGTATAATTTTCCTTCATATAAGAGCAAAATCCCAACAGAAAACAGAAATTAGTGGAAACGGTATGAACATTTTTGCTGGGAGCTGTAGGGGTGTAGATAAATGGAAGCAACGTCACATCATCAATTGGGTATTTTTCCAATTTTAGATAAGACTGGATACAATTTGCAAACTGTCTAAAAGGGTGTGTGGTTGTTTTAATTAGCTGAATGGAAACACTCACCCAAATAGAAATGGACGTGTTTCAGCGTTAATTGGACCGTAAATTGTTTGCAGCATTCACCTCTTTATTATTAGTTACGGGGTTGCTTAAAATATGAATTACTCTCTGTCATCAAGAAAACTAAAAAAGTTGATTTCCTTTCTAAGCCTCAGCAGTTAACCCTTCATGCAAATAGTGTTATATGAATCAAGAACAGGACATTATTACCTTTGTAGCATAAAAAATATGGATATTTTGATGGCAAAAATTAATGTCAATGTAATAACAAGAAATGCCAACTTGCCCGAATATATTAAGAAAAATAACAAAAGTGCTTCTATAAGAAATCAATGAAGAAAACTTTTGGTCCAACATAACCTTAGAGGCATTAATGTTGATACTGTATAATTGTTAACTAGGCTTATTATACTTTTAACTTTACTTGTTAATTTTTAACACTAGAAATACCAGGATTTTTCCGCCTACCTAGAACTTCCAGGGAGGGGTCAATTGTCCCGGCGGCTTTTCCCGAATACACTAATCACTCATTTTGTCATGGTAATGAGGCTGTTATGGGCCGTGTGTGGGGTGAGGGGTGAGGGGGTCACACCTCACAGTGGTAACAGCCAAAACAAACAGGGACAGACAGCTTGTCCCCAGTGTGTTACAGTACAGTTTTTCTCCCTTGGTTTGGCTCATTTCTTGAAATTGAGATGTCATTCTCAAAACATGGACAAATCCCAAAACTAATTTGCAGTTCCACACAACAGAATGGCATTTATCATAACTTTCATCAAATTTCAAATGCTTTTGTATATGTCTCAATCATAACAATGCAAAAAAATGTGCAAAAAAACATACTAGGTCAGTTGAGGCAGACAAGATTAACATGACTAGGAAAGAGTGTTGACAGATACATTTATGATATAATATAGAGATATAGAAGTAAAAGAAATGAGACATAATTCAAGTCAGTATTTCCATAGTGTAATCAATAGTTCCATAGTGCAGTGATTGAAAGCTCAAGCCATTGTCTGAATTTTTCCAGAGTCCCTATTGTCCCTCTTTTCAGTCTCTGACACTGTTGAATTGTTCATAAAATGTAATATTGTCAAAAGTGATTGGAATCTGTTGTGGGGCATCACATCAGCAACTGGGGAGTTCCGCGTATCTGTCTCCCAATACATACGGGTTCCAGCCATTTGGACCAAGCCCAACCTCAGGTACATGCCCAACATTTTCTGTATTTCCTTGATTGTGGCGTTCACAGATCTTCCATTACTTTGAACGCTGTACTCATTTGTATGGATTGCCAGAGCTTGAATCATGTCTTCTGAGACAAACTTTTCAAAGTACTGCAGCGGTGTGTGGAGGACAGTTGCATCATCTGTGAGAGCTGGAGCAGAAAAATCAGTATTGGGACTGATGAAATCCTTTTTTTGCCAGCGATATCTGTCACGGGGCTTGATGTGTTAATTTGATTGGGGCTCAATGTCCAATGTCCTGGCTGTGCAGTCAGTGGGTTCCTGGTTTTCTTTGTCCACACAGGCATCGTTATCTGACTCCTCATCACTCGCATAAGTGTCTTGAAACTCTATGTCCACACCACTCTCTCCATTTTGGACGTGTGAATCTCCCATGTGAACATGACAAGTCATATGACTGCAACCAGATAATGGTTCAATGAACGTGTGAATGTCCCATGTGATCATGACGAGTCATATGACTGCAACCAGATAATGGTTGAATTAACGTGTGAATCTCCCACGCCATGTAACCATAACGACTCATGTGAATGCAACCTGGCAATTGTTAGATGGATAAATACCAGTGCATGTGGACTACTGCTTCATTTCCCTCAAGAATTTTGTGGTGAAAGAATCTCCTCTCCAAGGAACGAAGATGCAGAGATACAGCACTCCTGCAGGCATTGGAGATTATCCTGAATGGAGCTGACCCTTGCGAATCGGATGGAGAAGACATCAATCTCCAGGTGGATTCAGACTCCGAGCTGTCTCAGTTGTCTTCAGGTAATATTTCTTTTCATATTATTTCCCATTTTACATTTCAGTTCAGTGAGGGAGTAAATCACCTCAGAACTATTATTTTTTTTAACTAGAAATAAGAACCTAAAAACTAGACTATTTTGACATGTTTTAAGACATTTGCCAATGGGGCAAGCTTTTTTGCTAGCTAAGATTTTTTACTAGCTTGATTTACTCATTTCAAGCAAATGTTGTTTGCCTAGCAAATTTTGCCAAGCAAATTTGGCTAGGAAATATCGCTAACCTAGTAAAAAAAAAAAAGCTTGCCCCATCGGCAAATTTCTTAAAACAAGTAAAAATAGTCTAATTTGAGGTTTTTATTTCTAGTTGAAAAATACTAGTTCCAAGGTGATTTTTACTACATTACTTGAAACTAGAAAAATAAACAATGTTTGCTGTGATTAGCTTCTATACTTGCATTTGTGATATCATTTGAATTTCCCATTGCTCATAATTAAATTTTTTTCACGCTACAGATGAGGAGAGTGCTCCCCAACCAACGAAGAGAGCTCGGCTGACGACTGATGTGACAGAGACTGCAAAAGATGGCACAGTATGGCATGAAGAACAGGTGGGAACGGGTCCACATTTCACCCCACCATCGCCATACAGCGCAGATGGAGAGCCAACAGCTAAAGCCAGGAGGTCAATCACAAGTCGCCTTCAGAGCTTCCTTTGTTTCATCACTCTGGACATGCTTGGCATCATTCGAGACTGTACAATTCAACATGCGAAGCAAACTGAGCATGTGCATTGGTTCATGGGCATACCTGAACTAATGGCATTTATTTCCATCACCATCATGAGGGGAATCTTCAAGGTGCCATCACTGCCTGACTGTTGGTCGAAAAACCTGGGAAGCCCACACATCATCGAAACCATGACCCGAGGCCGTTTCCAAAACATCATGCATCACCTGTGTTTTGATGACAGAGACACCCGCAGCGATCGAGTACAGACTGATAGGTTTGCTGCAATTTCAAACATATGGGGATTGTTTGTCACCAACTGCATCACATCCTACAGTCCTGGTCAAGACATCACTATTGACGAACAACTTTTCCCGTGCAAGACTCGCTGCTGTTTCCTACAGTACATTGCAACTAAATCAGACAAGTTTGGTATCATTTTTTGGGTGGCGTGTGACTTGAAAACCAAATACGTCTGCAACATCCTCCCATATCTTGGCAAGGACCCCATTCGGCCTCGTGGGGAGAGAGTGTCTGAGAGTGTAGTTATGAGGTTGATGGAACCATTCTTGGACAAGGGCAGAAATGTTACCACAGACAATTTCTTTACATCACTGTCACTTGCAAAATGCCTATTCAGCCGGAACACAACCATCCTCGGCACAGTCAACAGGATTCGCCAAGAAATCCCACCGTCAACTCGACAGATGCACCGCAATGAATTTACCACCCAGGTATTTTCATCCACTGGTGCCACACTGACTGTGTATGCACCCAAGCGGAAGAAGACTGTGTATGTTCTCAGCAGCATGCACAGCACGATTGAGACACAGAAAACCACCAAAAAGAAGCCAAACACCATCACACTCTACAACACAACAAAGTGCGGCGTCGATGTCATGGACCAGATGGTGCGGGAATACACTGTCCGTGCAGCAACAAGGGCTGGCCAGTAGCAGTGTTCTACAACATGATAGACATTGCAGCACTGAATGCCCACGTGCTCTATCAATTATGCACCGGGAGAAAGGAAAGACGGGTGGATTTCCTGTTTGAACTGGCAAGAGAGTTGGCTCACTCCCACATGGGTATGAAAAAGGCCCAAAAGGAGCAATTGCTTCGGCAACAACCCTCCACACCACAACTCGGACAAAGAGCCAAGTGTCAGGCTAAAATCAAATGCAAGGACAATCGTGCAAAAGTGCGCTGTGAAAAGTGTTACAAATACACATGTGGGAAATGCCGAAAGGAGCAATGGCAGTGCCAGAATTGTTAGTGACTGCTCAAATGTATTTCACTCATTTGCATTCTTTGTAAATATGCTTTTTTTCTTTGTAATTCCTTTTTCTTCTATTTTTGGCACACAAAAATAAGTTACTTATGCCAAAACCTTCCACACGAAAACTGGGAAAACAGTTGCTTTTGCATTCATTGTAAATATGTTTTGTTTTGTATTTTTTTAACAATAAATGTTTAGAGTTTTGATCCCAAATTCTCGTTGATCCTGATGATTCACTGCGTAAAAATCCACTAAAAAGTATACTAAAAGCTTGCCTTGGCCAAGTTGAGCCTGTGTAGCCTCCCCACACAGGCTCAAGCGACTCTGTGACTCAAGTGACAGCTATGAGCTGCTAACAGCCACATTTCCACAACAAAAGGAGTGTCCGCAGGAGGTCAAAAGGGACAAATGACCCTCTTGTAGGGCTTTTAGGTAAAAAGGACAATTGACCCTTCCGTAGTAGTTCTAGTGTTAATTAGCTTTTTACCATTTTTTCTTAACTTGTTAACTTTTTTTTCCAACTTAATTTCCAGTAGGTAATATATCATCCAATATTTGGATGGTCTAATACCAAAATAAGACGTACAGCCATGTAGCAGTATCTTTGCTAAATAGCTGGATATAGATCTTGTGCTTCTAGACTTCACTGGGCGGGGGGGGTGGGGGACACTACATTTGTAAGGCATGTGATCAAAAACAGTGACTTGCCCTATAAAGGGTTAACTAGCTTATTAAATTTTTAACTTTACTTTTTTAACTTTGCAACTAGCTTTTTACCTTTTTTTCTAGACTTTTTTCAACTTAATTTACAGTAGGTAATATATCATCCAAGGTCTCATCTAATTGGTCAAATACCAAAATAAGATGTACAGTCATGTAACAGTTGTTAGGAGTCCAGTTTGTGTGGGTTGTGTTTTTTGTTTGTTTTCCCTCCACCACCAGGTGGCGCCTGGTTCTCGCCGGCCTCCTCACACACCTGCGGAGGGTTGCCTCATTACCGGAGGACTCTTAAGCTGCTGGCTGCCACTACCTTGACACCAGTTTTGGGTACTCTAGCCAAGCTGAGTTTTGCTGAGTCAAACTGAGTTTTTGTCACCTGAGTTTTAACCTCGTTGTTTTTTTGTCTTTGCCTCTCGGCAGGAAGTCATCCTGCAAACTGGATGTTTTGGACCTTCTCCCCCCTGGAAGGATTCTCTGAGCGCCGAAACTGAGCTGAGGATTCAAACTGGTGGTTTGGATCAACTTTTCCCCAAGGACTGTTTGGGCTTCTCTCTGAGCAGGGGATTCATCTCCACAAGAAACCATTCAAGTACCGCAGGAAATCTAAGTGGCAGTCAGCTCCTCCGTTCCTCAAGGAAACACCTCAACCTGCTTAAACCCTGTCCGCCCTCTAACGAACAAGTCTACTACTCGAACAACCCACGCCGACTGGATTCAACAAAAGATACCTTTTT
The DNA here is from genome assembly GCF_016077235.1 of Cyprinodon tularosa. Taxonomy (NCBI): domain Eukaryota; kingdom Metazoa; phylum Chordata; class Actinopteri; order Cyprinodontiformes; family Cyprinodontidae; genus Cyprinodon; species Cyprinodon tularosa. The sequence goes on along the minus strand of NW_024038729.1, from coordinate 2,271,410 downwards.
CTGTAAACGTGAGTCCTGTTGCATGTATTCCCTTCTTCAAATCAAAGACACAAATTTCCCACTGAGCCTGAACTAACCGCAGAATCTTCCCCTTCACATTTCAGTCCCGGTTCGCCAGTGTTCAGAGCAGCACTGGACTCCTCTCTACCTACTCACAAATAAAACCTGTTAAACTTTTCCCATGTGGGTCAGATCTTTAGGTAAAATCATAACAGCAGTATCTTTGCTGAATGGCTGGATATAGATCTTGTGCTTCTAGACCTCACTTAGGGACGGGGGGGACTCCATTTGTAAGGGGTATGCAAGTCAAAAAACGCTATCTTGCCCTATAAAGGGTAAACATCCTTTCCGCTCAGAGACACTCACGTGTCTCTGATCACTATTTACCTGGCGAAGGTCATGAGTCCCGTTGCAGCACTCCAGTCCTGCAGTTTGTGGTCAAAGTTCAACTTTGTGTTTGGATACCTCTCTGCCTCTGTGACAGAAACAAAAACAGCTTATGACACCAGCAAGCTGCATATGAGAAACATCTTCTAACAGTAAACTTTTCCTCTCCTATGAAAATGGAGAACAGACTCAGTGTGTCAGCAAAAAGCCGAGGAGATGAAGTCGTGTGTGGATCACAATGAGTTTCTGGAACAACACAGCTCAGCTGTCGGTGACCAATCGGTGACGATTGTTTTTGGGATGTCACGTTGCAAAAATCTCTTATCTCAGAGTTCACTGCAGGAGGCTGAATCAGCCCCGATGAGAGCGAGGACTATCTCTATCCAGGCAATCTAATTAAAGGCAGAGCCAATCTGTCACACTTGATCTCCCAGAGGCTCCTCATTAAATATTGGGCGAAAAAAATCCTTCTAGCTAAAAACCAAAAAAAAAAAAGGTGTAGAACCGAGCCCCTGATGTCGCCTGATGCCCCGAGGCACTTTTAAAGAACGCCAAGGAACCAACGCAGAAGGAGAATGAAGAGATGGTGGAACGATGAGGCAGAAGAAAGGAGCATAAACTTCAAAAGAGTGTTGTAACTTAGAGTAAAAACAATTTAATACAATTATATGGGATTCCAAACGTATGATTAAGACAAATTGGATACCAAAACATTAAAATGTAGTATGATTGATCAGTCAGCAGGTGTTTTATAGCAGCACACTGCCGGGAGCACCAAGCGAGGCTTTAATGTCAATCACCTGCAGGAAACTGGTAGGCAATGCAAAGTTAGAGTCTTTATAAAAGGTGTTGGTTAATGTCAACAAATTCAATCCAGATCTGCCATTCAGTTCAGTTTAGTTTATACATTCAAAGGTGAAATTAAACTGTTCCTTTCAGTTTAGTTCAAAAACATAATTTAGCACATTTTGGATTATCCAGTTCAGTTTGTTTCCAGGTTAATTTAAGTAATCCAGTTCAACTCTACCACATTCACATTATTTCAGGTCAGTTTAGTTTAACAAAAAAAAAAGAAAAAGAATATTCTCATTGAAAAATAAACTGCAGTTTAAATAACTTCAGTAAATCAGTTGAATTCACATCTAATAATCCATCCAACATTTACAGTGCAAAAAAAATCTAGAGAAAAGTAAAAATTTCTTACATTTTGTTTATTTACCCTTAATTTGAGCAGGTAAATAAGATGATCTGCCAATGGAATGAGTAGTTTTACTCTTAAAATAAGATAATTAGATCAAACGTGCTTGAAATAAGACAATGCAATTGTTTTTTCTTATTTTAGATGTAAATTGTCTTGTTCCATTGGCGAAGTGTCTCACTTTTCTCCTCAATTCAAGACAAAACACACTTATTTAAAGAAAAAATGACCTATTTAGATTTTAGTCCACTGAGTGTTTTAAAAAAAGGCCTTAAAACTAGGGATGCACGATATAATCGCCCCCCTATCAGTATCGGCCTGTATCGGCCTTAAAACTGAATATCGGACATCGGCCATCCCACCGATATTTAACCCGATATTTGATCAGCTTCTGAGTTTCTAAAGTCTTAAAAAAAATAAAATAAAAATACTGCTTCTTTTTCTTCCTCAAAAGCTTCTTTTTTACAGACTTAAAAGCTTCTAAAGACGAGGGAAAAAATATTGATACATTAAAATATCACAATATCTTCATATGCTGATATATTGCCATTTAAAAACACCATATCGATCTCTTTTACTAATGAAATATTGCTATATGTCATCGTTATGCTACGAAATCCCCCGAAAATTCACAAAATTTTGCCATATTTTTATATGTTGATATATTGATGCGGTATCGATCTATTTTACTAACAAAATCTCACAAGAATTTGCAAAATATCACGAGAGTTTGTAACGGAACGATGAAATTTCACGAGATTTTGAAAGTAAAATAGATCGATACCGCGTTTTTAAAAATCTATTTGATATCAGCATATGAAAATATATTTGACTATATATTATTTTTCAAAGTGTCAGAAATGGATAACAAAACTACTATTTTCAATGACTACTTATTTTTGTCCAGCTTTAACATCAGAATCGATATCGGTTATCGGCTACATGAGTTTTAAAATATCGGCATATCGGATATCGGCCAAAATCCCAATATCGTGCATCCCTACTTAAAACATTTATTTTTAGCAAAACGTTTGGTCCCCCTTAGATGTTTCTCTTTTCTCTTTTAAAACAGCTTTTATTATTTTATTTTATATTTTTTATTTCATTTTATATATATGTTTTTATTTTATTATATTTCTATGTATTTCTTTTTTAATGCTGCAACACAGACACACCATCAGACACACAAGCACACACGTAAAGGTACGTTCAGAGACACCAGTTGACCTAGTAGTCATGTTTTTGGACAGTGCACATCGAGAAGACTCCATGTAGTAGTAGCTGCAAGTACCAGCAAGAATCACTTCAACTCAAATTCTGCAGTTCTGCTAAATGCAGTTCAAATGACATTGATTTAAGCTCAAATTAATGCAGTTCAGTTAAGACTGTTTTTTTAATAAACACATTTTTAAAGTAAGGGTGGGTTTTTTTCCACGATCAGCTGATTAATTGTCTCCTCAAAGCTTAAAAAAAAGAAAAAAACATCTGAAAAAATAAACATCTGGTTCAGTAGTCTAATTAAACTCATGTAAACAGGATCAAATTAGATGGATTTAGATCTAAATCCAAATCTCACTTATTTATGATAAAACAGTCAGATGGTGAAAAACAAAACAGACTTCTGAATATTAGATTTCAGAGAAGATTTGCTCTACAAAGAAACACCAATCTTAACCAAGCAGTGAAAGATTATTATTATTATTATTATTTTTTTTTTTACAAAGTACAAATTATATTTAGAAAGAACTGGATGATATTGGTTCCTGGGGTTTTAATGAGAACTTTTGATCAATTTAAACAACCGACATGCACTATAACTGACAGGGACAACAAATGTGCTGTAAAAACTAGATGTAGCTACAAGCTAATTATCCGTTGTCCCTGGACACAGGCAAGAAAAAGTTGGAGAAATATCAGCTGTGCCGCTGCCTTCAACACCTGTGATTATATACATGTTCGAGATTGGCCTGTTTTTCCAGTGCAGTCCTGTTTCTCTGACTGTGACTGGTTGGATGTGCTCTCTTCATTCTCTCACATGGGAGCTGGCTCAGAGCTCGTCTGCCTGGCTGTGTGTTTCCTGGACGGGGCCGCCTTTTACAGTTGCCGTTTGTATCTCTGCTTCTGTCTCCTTGAACCGCAGTCGGACTCGGCAGATGGCCGCTCACACTGAGCCTGGTTCTGCTGGAGGTTTCTTCCTGTTAAAAGGGAGTTTTTCCTCTCCACTGTTGCTACAAGCATGCTTAGTGTGAGGGATTGCATTCGAGCAGTGTTGCATAAAGTACTGAAATCTCGGAGTCAAGTAAAAGTATAAGTACCTCTCCAAAATATGACTTTGGTAAAAGTCCAAGTCTCTGACTGAAATGTTACTTGAGTAAAAGTCTTAAAGTATAAGAATTACTGTAAAAATAGATTTACTCAAGTAATGTAGTGAAAAGTATAAGTAAAAAGTAAGTGCAGTTTGAATGACATTTTTTTTTAACATTTTGGTAAACTTTGAAGGTTAAATTCACTTAAAATAATATAAACAACGAAGTGTAGGATAAATTTAGACTGGGTTTGCGAAACAGGCGTATCCTGTTGGTGTTGATGAAAAAGCCCAGGCAAGACCAGACTTTGTAGTCAGTAGGTGAGGTCAAAACACTTGCGTTTCTCTCGCTCTCTTGTTCGTTTTCTTTTTTTTTACTTACGGTAGTAACTACAGGTGCTGGTCATAAAATTAGAATATCATGAAAAAGTTGATTGATTTCAGTAATTCCATTTAAAAAGTGAAACTTGTATATTATATTCATACATTACATACAAACTCATATATTTCAGATGTTTATTTTGTTTAATTTTGATGATTACAAATGACAACAAATGAAAATCTCAAATTCATCATATCAGAAAATTAGAATATTACTGAAGACCAATAAAAACAAAGGATTTATAGAAATGTTGGCCAACTGAAAAGTATGAACATGAAAAGTATGAGCATGTACAGCACTCAGTATTTAGTTGGGCCTCCTTTGGCCTGTATTACTGCAGCAATGCGGCGTGGCATGGAGTCGATCAGTCTGTGGCACTGCTCAGGTGTTATGATAGCCCAGGTTGCTCTAATAGTGGCTTTTAGCTCTTCTGAATTGTTGGGTCTGGTGTATTGCATCTTCTTCTTCACAATACCCCATAGATTTTCTATGGGGTTAAGGTCAGGAGAGTTTGCTGGCCAATTAAGAACAGGGATACCATGGTCCTTCAACCAGGTACTGGTAGCTTTGGCACTGTGTGCAGGTGCCAAGTCCTGTTGGAAAATGAAATCTGCATCTCCAAAAAGTTGGTCAGCTGCAGGAAGCATGAAGTGCTCTAAAACTTCCTGGTATGTGGCTGCGTTGACCCTGGACCTCAGAAAACACAATGGACCAACACCAGCAGATGACATGGCACCCCAAACCATCACTGACTGTGGAAACTTTACACTGGACTTCAAGCAACGTGGATGAAGTGCCTCTCTTCTTTTCCTCCAGACTCTGGGACCTTGATTTCCAAAGGAAATGCAAAATTTACTTTCATCAGAGAACATGACTTTGGACCACTCACCAGCAGTCCAGTCCTGTTTCTCTTTAGCCCAGGCAAGACGCTTCTGACGCTGTCTGTGGTTCAAGAGTGGCTTGACACAAGGAATGCGACAGCAGAAACCCATGTCTTTCATACGTCTGTGTGTGGTGGTTCTTGAAGCACTCACTCCAGCTGCAGTCCACTCTTTGTGAATCTCCCCCACATTTTTGAATGGGTTTTGTTTCACAATCCTCTCCAGGGTGCGGTTATCTCTCTTGCTTGTACACTTTTTTCGACCACATCTTTTCCTTCCCTTCGCCTCTCTATTAATGTGCTTGGACACTGAGCTCTGTGAACAGCCAGCCTCTTTAGCGATGACCTTTTGTGTCTTGCCCTCCTTGTGCAAGGTGTCGATGGTCGTCTTTTGGACAACTGTCAAGTCAGCAGTCTTCCCCATGATTGTGTAGCCTATAGAACTAGACTGAAAGACCATTTAAAGGCTTTTGCAGGTGGTTTGAGTTAATTAGCTGATTAGAGTGTGGCACCAGGGGCCATCAATTTTGAACCTTTTCACAATATTCTAATTTTCTGATATGATGAATTTGAGATTTTCATTTGTTGTCATTTGTAATCATCAAAATTAAACAAAATAAACATCTGAAATATATGAGTTTGTATGTAATGTATGAATATAATATAAAAGTTTCACTTTTTAAATGGAATTACTGAAATCAATCAACTTTTTCATGATATTCTAATTTTATGACCAGCACCTGTAAACCAAACACTGAAAATATATCGGAGTAAAAGTATGCAATTAAGTTCGTAAATGTAGTGAAGTAAAAGTGAAAGTTCTCAAAAAAAATTATACTTTGGAAAGTATAAAGTACTCCAAAATATACTTAAGTACAGTAGTGAAGTATTTTTACTTCGATACTATACAACACTGCATTCGAGCAATGAGTCGATGCAATTTACTGGTTTTCCTTAGATCGAAAACTTTGAATCAATCTTACTGTATCATGTGATGAACTGTAAAGTGCCTTGAGATAAAATGTGTTGTGAATTGGTGCTATAGAAAAAAACTGAATTGAATTGAATTGATTCAAATCTAAAAAATACTACTGCTTTAAAAAATCTGTAAAACCCAGCAAGAGACACAGGTAAAATCAATATATACACATAGTCTGAAGAAAATGGTGATCACTTAGTGATCACAAACCCGATCATCTTCTTTTACTTGTATTCCAACTATACAGTGAGGTCCCTGATGTAAAGTGGAACCAATGCAGTATGCCACCATTCAAAGTGTCTATGGAGCAGATTCTGGCTTGATCTGTGTTCTCGAAAAACACCAGGAGTGAAACTTTCTTACCTGTTAACAGTTCTTTGTTTAGATTGGCTCGGTCAACCGACAGGATGTACTGAAAAAAAGAACAAGCTGTTTTATATTCTAATTATGTTCAACTTCTCAGACAGAAGTGTGAGCTTTCTCTTTCAAACGGGAACAAGAAGTCTCTGAGGTTTATTTGCTTCATGTTTGTTCATGCTCCTCTTAAATATTTTTCTTTTATTTTTCCATGAAGTTTTCTTAATGAGATTATGAGCCTCTGTCAAATTGGCAGGATGGGGGGGGGTATTTCATAATGCCATACACAATTGTATTTAGTTAAATGGTGGATTCATGTGGCCATGATTAAAAAAGGCAACTTTTTCAGGTAAAAATTTTCTGAATGTCACGATCTTGATTCTGTTATGTTTTCTTTTGAGGTTTTAGTTTCACTTTGATCCATGTTTTTTTTTGTTTTCTTGTTGTATTGGTTTAATTTCTATTTTGTGGTGTTTTCTAGATATATGAGTTCTTAGGCTTTTCTTGGTTGCCCTCTGGTGTTGGTCTTCCCTGGCTCCTTTCTAGACTCCTCTGTTCACACCTGCCCCCAATCAGCTAATTAGTCTCGTCTTTGTTCAGCCTCCCATATATACTCTCCATGTGCAGTTCCTCAGTACTGGTTCCTCGTCTTTTCCTGGCTCCCCAAGTGAGTTTTACCATGAAGTTGTCTAGTTTTCGGTTCCATGTCTTTTGTGCTTTCGTTTTTGGATTTTTGCCTCAGTTATTCAATGGAATCCTCAACAACACACCTCTGCCTTCTCGTCTCTTCATTTGGGTCCTCAAAACCTCAACCAAACCCGGAAAATGATAGTTAATTATGATTTATCATAATTGGTTTGGACATCTGTAGAAAAGCAGGGGTTTTAACACAATACCGAAGTAGGAAAGACAATAGAAATAATTTAAGAGAAGCATCTGTACGGGATTTTTTTTTTCTGGCGAGGAGTGGCGGCCTAGTGGTTAGGGCATAGAGCTTGGAATCTGAGTAAAGATGACAACAATGGGTGGTGAGGTTGCTTGAGGACCCAGATGCAGAGACCTGTGAAGCAGAGATGAGTTCTGAGAGGTTTAATTGCAGACCAAATAGCAGCAAAGGCAAAATTAACTTAAAATATAAAACAAACCAAAATCATGGAGTAGGGATGCACGATATAATCGGCCCCCTATCGGTATCGGCCTTAAAACTGAATATCTGACATCGGCCACCTCACCGATATTTAACCCGATATTTGATCAGCTTCTGAGTTTCTAAAGTCTAAAAAAAAAATAAAAATACTACTTCTTCTTCTTCCTCAAAAACGTCTTTTTTACAGACTTAAAAACTTCTAAAGACGAGGGAAAAATATTGATACATTAAAATATCACAACATCTTCATATGTTGATATATTGCCATTTAATAAACACCATATCAATCTCTTTTACTAATGAAATATTGCTATATGTCATCGTTATGCTACAAAATCCCCCGAAAATTCACGAAATTTTGCCATATTTTTATATGTTGATATATTGACGCGGTATTGATCTATTTTACTAACAAAATCTCACAAGAATTCGCAAAATATCACAAGAGTTTGTAACAGAACGATGAAATTTCACGAGATTTTGAAAGAATACCGTGTTTTTAAAAATCAATTTGATATCAGCATATGAAAATATATTTGAGTATATTATTTTTCAAAGTGTCAGAAACAAAACTGCTATTTTCAATGACTACTTATTTTTGTCCAGCTTTAACATCGGTATCGATATCGATTATCGGCTACATGAGTTTAAAAATATCGGCATATCGGATATCGGCCAAAATCCCAATATCGTGCATCCCTATCATGGAGACATCAGGGGAAAAAACGAGTCTGAGGAGCCGGGGAGAGACGAGCAGAGTAGACAATACAGCAACGAGAAGGAACCAGCACTGAGTGACTGCAGAGGTGGAGTATTTAAGGAGAACAAAACAAAGGATGGACTAACGAGCTGAATGAGGAGCAGGTGTGGGTGGAACTGGCAAGAGGGAATCCAAGGGGAAAGAAAACAATCACAAGGGGGCAACAGAGAGTAACTAAAGAATGCTTGAAGATAATGGAAAATAAAAACAAAACAACTGATAACAGAAAACTGAAAACTCAGAGTCACAACAAATAGGAACCATAACAAAAGACTCTTAACCCCACATTGCTCCCCGGGCGCCCCACAATGGCAGCCCACTGCTCCCCAAGGGGATGGGTTAAATGCGGAGGTAAATTTCTCCAATTTGAGATCAATAAAGTTCAATAATTATTTTTTGCAGCAACATGAACTGGATCCAACAAGGTAAACGTCTTTGTAAACCAAAATCATTAAAAGTTAGACTTTAAATCAAACAAAGGCACAGAAACAAATGTGCAAAACTGCAATAAAAAGGAAGACATGTTGTACATGACAGTGGCTGAAACTACAATGTTGACTTCACAACGCTGTAAGAGGTCATACAGAGAGTTTTTAAGGATACCTGTGGTTAATTTAAATTTTCCACCCCCCACACAAATTATGATTTTTCTTGATAAAAAAAAAAAGTCTCATTAGAGACTTTTTAAACAGGTTTTGGTTAATTTTTATGATTAGTTGCTCAGTACTGTTGTGAATCCTGATTCTATTACTTTGTTTTAAAGTTAGTCCAAACTCTTGCAGAATAATGAATATTTTATCTGTAGACTGAATATGTTTACATGAGGCAATCCCTGTGGGATCTTTCCAAACAAGATGCTTGTCATACAGATGTAGAGAAATGTTCTTTTAGCCTTACAGAGCATTGTGGGAAATCGGATTTATTTATTTACAAGAGTGTTTTAAAACTGTGAATATGTATTTTTTTTTTTTTGCATGTATTATTCATATGAATAACAGATTTCAGAGCATTGCAGCACAAACTTTTCTAACTCTAAACCAGAAATCTAGCAGATCTTGACAGCGATTCTTTAGGGAGGCAATAAAAAATAAAAAAACAGCAGTTTTACCTGGCCTTTCTTTCCATAAGGGATGGGAGACTGTTTCCCACTCAGCGAATGAATCATCCTCGCATTCATTGGGATTCCCTTAGAAACAATCTGGGGGAAGAACATCAAAGAGGATTTTGATAAAATAGTGAGTTAAATCAACTTCAGGATGGATTAGTTTGATGAAACAAAGTTATAAATGACCCTCCGCATTTAGTCTGCGAGACATTAGAGGACATGTCTGCCTTTAAAAGCTTGGTTCAAAGCCATCCTCATTTCATCCTGCTGTAAATCCATCCAAGTGCTGAAAAAATAGCCTCGATCAATGTTCAACAACCTCACAGGGACAAATGTGTAGCAGCTGGAACAACGAACAGCTCAGAGATAAGAATCCTATAAAGACTTCACTGCAAAAAAAATTAAATCTAAATAAGTCATTTCTTTCTTAAAATAAGTGTATTTTTTCTTGAGTTAAGTATTTAAGTGAGACACTTTGCCAACGGAACAAGACAATTTACACTTAAAATAAGAAAAAACAATTGCATTTTCTTATTTCAAGTGCATAATATCTGGATACCTTATTTTAAGAGTAAAAATACTCATTCTATTGGCAACTCATCTTATTTACCGGCTCAAATTAAGGGTAAAAACCCTTAATTTAAGACATTGTTACTCATTTTGAGATCGTTTTTGCAGTGTTGGACAAAAATCCTTGGTGGAAAACCATATATTCAATATTCTATTATTATTAATAAACAAAACAGCCAAAAGAATATAAAAGACCCATATGTATATGCCAATCTAATCAAATCAAATCAAATCAAACCAGAGGTGCATAGAAAGGAGCACACAGAAAGATGACATCTAAGAGACAGTTTTATAGTCAGAATTAAAAGCAAAATTAAAAAAGTGGGTTTTAAGCTTTTTTTTAAAAAGGCTGAGGTCAGTAGTGGTGCGGATGTCAGGGGGTAGAGTGTTCCACAATCTGGGAGCAGCGACGGCAAAAGAACCATTGCCCCACTGTTTAAGTCTTGACCTAGGGACCTCTAACAGAAGCTGTCCCGAGGAGCGTAAAGCTCTGCCACAATTGCGGAAAGTTAAAATCTCAGACAAGTAAGAGGGGGGCAAGCCATGAATGGCGTTAAAAACAAACAGCAGAAGTTTAAAATCGATTCTAAAACGGACTGGAAGCCAGTGGAGTGACGACAGCACGGGTAATGTGTTCACGTCTGGATGTGTTAGTTAAAAATCGGGCAGCAGCGTTCTGCACAAGTTGGAGACGAGAAATTGATGACTGACTGAGGCAAACATAAAGGGCATTGCAGTAGTCCAGTGTTGAACTAATAAAAGCATGGATTGCCTTCTCAAGATCCTGCCGACTGAGAAAAGACTTGACTTTGGCCAAAAGACGGAGCTGGAAAAAGCTTGAGCTGACTACGGAGCTAATCTGTTTGTCAAATTTAAGCCCATTATCAAATGTTACCCCGAGATTTTTGACATGGCATTTAAAAAAGGGGGCTAGATTGCTGGAGTTTGTGGCGAGAACATTTGAAATTGATGGAGAACCAAACAAAATGCATTCAGTTTTGCTGTCGTATAATAATGTTAGATTTTCGCAAATTATTGGGAAATATGAATAAACTACAAGCTGCTACGGTAACATTGAATGCTAAACATTTTGGTCAGATTAATGCTTAAATTGGGGTTTAAAGCTTTAGTTCAATCTGAAAAACTCACACGGAGAGAAAAGACAGAAGAAATTTATTGATATAATTACTTGGTCTATAGAGCTCAGACCTCAGCAGGAGACATAGCGCTGAATTTTGATTGATATGCATGAACAGGAGTAAAGTATAGAGCTGTTTTCCCCCCCAGGACTGAAACTGGATGTGAAGTGGAGATAGCTTCCACCTTATTGTCAGACATATTGGATGGAGATTGTATAATACCAGCAATATTCAAATAGTACTGCAGATTCTCATCGTAGCTCAAGCTGTTTAGGGTCAATGTCCTGCAGGGGGACAAACCTCTGACATGATCTGGAGTCTCTTTCAGCTTCAAAGCCGTTTTTCTCCAGGATCTTCCTGCATTTTTCTTTCTCTACCCGCTCTGATCTGTTATAAAGAAGCTTCCCCGCACCATGATTCTGCCATTGCCGTGTCTTATGGTGGGACTGCTCTCTTCACAGGTAAAACATGCTTTTTATTTTTATGGCTTTGATTTTTTTATTTTTTCTTTACAACGTAACCCTGATTTAAACTTCTTAACTTTATCTCTGACTTGTCTCTTACCTTATCCTCCATTCCAACATGTTTCAGGGCTTGCCGGCCTCTGTGGGACAAGGCCAAGTTGATGCTTCTGCCTTTTACTACTTTGGCATTCCTAATATCTGACCAAAAACAGACACAAAACAGAAATGAATGATCAGTAGCTTTGTAAAACTAGTCACAGTGATAATCATCTACTGAGATTTTGGCTGAGGTGTTGCAGATTTTGTGGCTTTGTAAAAGAGGAAAGTGAATGCTACCTTCTCTCGTCTCAAACACTTCCACCTGAAAGCCTCTTTTGGCGAAGAAGCAGGCGTTTAGGGCCCCCACCTCAAAGATTAAAACAGATCCATTTACAAAAGGGCAGGAAATCACTGCTTTACACACAATAGCACAATGGTGCAGTCCAAAGTTCCCCTTTTTGTGACCTATTGCTATTTAGAGTCATAGCTGCCAGACTGTTACGAAGCAGCAAGAGCATTTAGCCACATTTCTTAGTGAGAGAATGGGAAAAAGAAAACAAAGCAAAGACAAAATAAAACAATATGGACACTAGATTAATTATTAGCTTTCAATTTCGTCCTTACCAAACCACCACCCACCACTGCTACCACTTTCTTCTGGCCTAGTCTGTGATTTGAGTCCTCCATGTTGCTCTGCAGAGTTCACTGATGGTCTCACTCAGCTTGCTGTCCAGTTCAAAGGGATTTACAGTTCTGCTGGGTTAAGATTTAAAAGAGGAGGGCGTTACATATCAGAGTGGAGTCTGGTGAATGTCTCTTTAACAATCGTTCCTCTTTCAATACAAACAGAAACAGTAGATAACACAGGGCGCTCTCTGCAGAGTGACCTACTGTACCGTTAAAAGTCTAAAGCTGTTAAGAAATAACAATTACATAACTTCCTTGAGTACTTAAAGGTTTAAACTTAAAGTTACTTAAAGTTTTTGATTATAAGTTGACCCATATTTACACTTGAACTCATAAGGATCCTCTAAAGGTAATTATGTCACCAGGAGGCCAAGCTCAGCACCTGTATACAATCATGGTGAAATTCATACTTTTTTTTCAATAAATGTTCCTGGGGCTCAGGTAAATGAACAGTGTATGTTACAAATCATACGTCATGCGTTGTATAACTAGCAAAATTCCACAAAACTCCAAAATAATGGAGTTTTTCCCCCCAAAATGAGCAAATACGGGGTTTTGTCGCCATCTAGTGGACAAAGCTGGAGCCTGCAAATGGCAGCTCTTCTCAGCCCATCTGCTGCAGAACTCTTAATTTTTACCTGAAATAACATTAAAATTAGTTCCCTATACATCTGTTGTTACATTAAAGAATGATTTACCTGTATTAATGCAATATAAGTATTACGTTTCTACAGACAAAAGAAGGAATATCAGCGCCTTGCAAAAATATTCACAACCACACAGTTTAGATTAGATTTTTCATTTCAAACAATACAAACAATTTAAAAGAATTACTTAGACTGAGAAAAATATAAATAAATATGAAAAAAATACATAATAATTTTCCATATGTGTAACAAAGGAAACAAAAATGATTTGGTTTACTATATGCTAGGAAATGACTCAGACGTTTTACACTTTTTATACTCCTGTTCTTTTATACAATATGACTATTTTCTATATCTAATTTGCTGCCTTTATTTTAAATATATATATATATATATATACATATATATATATATATATATATATATATATATATATATATATATATATATATATATATATATATATATATATATAACATTGGCAACTTTAAATATATGCTACATGCATCCTTTATATCCTTCATCGTTCGTAAAAATATATTTGTACTTTGTGTCTGTTTCCAAACTGTTTCATGAATTCAGTCCCTAGCTTGATATTTACACACTTTTTTTGTCCCTTTTTATTACATTTTTCCCTCAGATTTATTTTGCTGTGATTTTATATAACACCACCACAAAGTAGCAAAATATATACCGGTATATATATTTTAAGCTACTTAAGTCGCAAACAGATTCAGGTGTCAATTAAATAATCTAATTGTAAATTAAGCTGTTCTGAAAGGCCTTAGTTTTGTTTTTTGTTTTTTTTGTTTTAAAGAATATAACTGACTAGACAGCAAATTGACACCAAAGTCAAGGATAAATAAGTGATGACATTGGAGGTGGGATCAGTATATAAAACAAAGCTTATTCTCGGATTATGTTGTGCAAAACTGCTAAAAGGAGTTAAAGAGTTGTGTTATAACCCAGATAATGCAAAATGGAAAAAGTAAGTTTGAGTGGGATTTTATCGCCTCTAAAATCATCTGATTAAAACACATACACCATTTCTTTTTTATAAAATATACTTTAAATATGGTGTAATACTTCTCAGTGGCACAGTGGGTAGCACCGCTGCCTTGTAGCAAGAAGGTTCTGGGTTCAATTCCCAGCCCAGGGTTTTTCTGCATGGGTTTGAATGTTCTCCCTGAGCATGTGTGGGTTCTCTCTGCACTGCAAAAACATTCTGAAAATTAGTAAAAATGTCTTTAAATAAGTGTATTTACCTTAAATTTGAGTAGGAAAATAAGATGATCTGCCAATGGAATGAGCATTTTTACCCTTAAAATAATATAAATTAGATATTATGCGCTTGAAGTAAGAGACTATAGTCTTTTTTTCTTATTTTAAATCTAAATTGTCTTATTCCATTGGCAAAGAGTCTTACTTACCTGCTCAATTCAAGAAGAAATACACTCGTTTTAAGAAAAATTTACTTACTTAGATTTACATTTTTTGCAGTGTGGGTATTCTGGCTTCCTCCCACAGTCCAAAAACATGACTGTTAGGTTAATTGGTGTGTGGTTGTTTGTCACTGTGTTGCTCTGCGTTGGACTGGCGACCTGTCCAGGCTGTAACCTGCCTCTTGCCCATTGACAGCTGGAATCCCACTTGGGATTAAGCCTGTTAGAAGATGGGTGGATGTTTTACTGCTGAAAGCCCTCTACGTCTACTGGACATTATGCATTCAGTACATGTTCAGGACTCCTTTTGCAAGAGTAACTGTATCAATGGAGGCGATCAGCCTGCAGCTATCAATGAACAGATTTCAGGGAAGCCCAGTTTTACACAGTGCTTGAGATAATGGTTTTCAACATGTTTTCTCTCACATTTCTTTTGATTCTACAAAAAGTTAAGAATTGAATTTTTTTGCTGGCCTGGTTCGGCCAGAAATATCATGGAAATCAAAGGAGGTATTTCTATTTTTTGCAAAGCATGGGGAAATAAAATCATCAGCTATAAAGTGTTTTTTTGGGGGGGGTTTCAGCAAATGTAGCCTACTGTACACAAGAAGTAATAAGTAGCATCAGATGACATCCTTGATGCTTGTAGATTTTATTTTTCAGACTTTTTCCTTCCATAAAATTTTAATTTGAGATGCTGGGCTGCATCTTTCTGAGAATTTGATTTGATTTCTTTTTTTTTACGTAGAGATTGCTTATCTCAAGTGTAACCCAGGCTTTCCCTCTTTAACCTGCAGCTTGTGGAAGACACCCTATAAACTCTGCCTTGTGTTTTCTTTTGGGTGAAGGTGGGATGAGTTTCGTGCAGAATAGGAATCTGACACAGGGCTCTTAGTGGTGGGGAGACCTTGGCGCGTTTATTTTGTCCACATTACAGCAGTAAAACTGTCAGCAACCGTTTTCTTTCTTTCCTTCTTTCTTTCTTTCTTTTTTTTTTTTTTTTTTTTTTTTTTACAAAATAATCAAACATCACCAGTACAAAATGTAATTTGTACTTAACTGGCAAGCTAAACAGACAGAAATAGCTCAGTATATTAGTGTAATGTATATTTTACACCGAGCTGCGGCTTACCTTAAAGGCAGTAAAACACGCAAAAGAAATACAACAGTTCCTGAAAAAAAAATCCCCTATACTACGGTGTCCCGAGCAGGACAAACATTTTAGAATTGTGGTACAGAAAGCATCAGTGTTATGGCAAGCCAATTTTAACATATATTCGGTTTCGTCTGACCATCCATAGTTACGTTCCAGATATCTTAACCCCTAGAACCCTACGGACCCACCGGCGGGTCCAGCTGCTACGTGACCTCGTAATTTTAACAAACCCCCAGTATTGATGTAAAAAACACATTTGGTGTTTTTTGGCACAGTTTTTGGCACACATTCGGCACAGTTTGGTGACATTTATGGATAAATGTGCCAAAATGGCCTCTCCGCCTAAGAAATTTCTCACTAATACCATTCTAAAATAAATATGATTCATCTGATTGAGTCCAAATTTGGTATATTTTTACACAACATTTAGATTTAAAAGTCTGTACTACTTTTTTGTGCTATAAATAATATTTTGGTAGTGTTTTGCAATGTTTATTTCAAAGAAAATTTTGGCGAGGTTCAAACAGTGCAAAATATTTTGTATTTTGTCCCTAATATTTCAGGCAGGGTCAAAGCTACAATGGTGCTGACACCAGAAAACCATTCTATGACATCTTACCTTTACAGACGTACCAAAAGTTTCTTCTACATCTAATAGCTGAGAGGCTATAAGTGATTTACTTTTGTGTGTTTTTGTCAGGCAGAAATTTATTTATACCCCCTTAGGGTGTAAGAGGTTAAAATACATTTTGACTAGACAAAACCACGTTTTGACTATCCGGAATGGTAATTTAAGATATCTCTATTTACATTCTGATTAGGAAGCATAATAATTCAATATATCTTAAATTACATTTTGACTTGTCAAAATTCCTTTCACGATATCTCAAATTATGTCAGCGGATTATTCATTTAAAGCGTCACATATCTGTAATTCATATGTAGGGGCGGGCGCTGAAAATAACAGTAAATGGACCTGATTTAACTTTTCCTCTTGTAAGGAAGGAAAAGTAAGGATTTTTTTTTAGGAATGATCGTCCTGGAAGCCCATTGAAAAGATCATGACACAGTTTGACTAGTCAGAATGTCAATTTAAGATATCTTTAATGGAAAAGCTGAAAATTTCAAGATATCTTTAATTCATTTAGAGATATCTTAAAATGGAATTTCAATTAGTCCAAATTACAATTCAAGATATCTTTAAATTTGTTTTGTCTAGTCATTATTTGCTTTTAAGACATTTATCATTTAGTTTTCACTAGTCAAAACTGCATATCTCCTATCTTAAAATACATTTAAGATATCATGAATTATGGTGGCATTTGAGATATCTTTAATTAGAATTATGACTAGTCAAAACTAAAATCGAGACATCTTGAAATTACTTTGGAACTAGTCGTAATTTAATCGTAGATATCTGAAATGTTTATTTCAAATAGTCAGTAATTCATTCTAAATATCTTAAATTGACGTCTCCATACACGTTAATGGAAAATCTGTTGTAATTTAGACTAGTCAAAATGTAATTAGAGATATCTCGAAAAGGTATTTTGACTAGTCAAAATATAACTAGAGATATCTTAAATCCCTAAAACGTCTAGTCATAAAACAATTTGAGATTTCATGAATGTAAAGGCGTTGCAACCGAATTTATGTTAAAACGGCTTGCCATATTTTGAACAGCACCATCATTTGGAACATTTATGCACTGCATTACACAATATATGAGATAATATTTCAGTATCAAACTATGTTTTATTGTTTCCTTACCATATTTATTTCCCTGATCAGCTATATGTTATATGTCAAAATCCATATGCGTCTCTATTTTAACACAGTCTAATAAAATAATTAGGACTCTGGAGAATTTGACTTTAACTAGGGAGGTAATTAAGCCATTTGGTTGAGTTTTCTTGGAGCAGGTAAGGTAGATTTCTAAAAGTTGCTGGATAACAGGCCTCTGGGACTTGATTGGACTGATCTGTATGCATGACGTGGATCGAGACTTGATATAATAAGGAAATCTGCCAGCAGACTGTTTAATCGATTTCAGAATCAATGACGCAACGCAATATTTCAGACAAAATACAGATAGTTTGATTCATGCCATATGTTTTAACTTCTCTTTGTATCGTTATTTGACCTCTATATTTGTATCTGTGTAAATGGTTCAAGTATTTTGGTGTTTAACTGATGAGTTACGACACGAAACATCCGCGAGCGCTGAGCTCGACTAATCGAGACTGTTTAAAGATGGCGCCCTAAAGCCCATTATTTGTTTTCTATGGGTACAAAGTATGTTTAAGTGCATTAACCGGACAGCCCACTTCACCAGATATCTCAAGTTAACAGGAAACGGTGTCCATATTAACCAAGGTTTTAGGTAAGTGTCGTTTTAAAATGATTTAGTCTCGGATGGAAAAAGTTACTCCTAATAACAAAAGAGGACAAGACGTTAGAGCTACCGGAATAAGGTTAGCTAGCTTAACCCGTCAATCCGGTTCAGCACTTTAGCGAACCTGTTAGCCGCTTTCTTGTAGCTTTTGGATTTAAGGAATTTGTATTACACGATTAAATAGGAGACTTCTTATCATTTATTCAACAATTCGTTTAAATCCGGCTTCCCGAGTTGCTGTTATTTTCATGTTTGCTAACTTTTCGGTAACAGCTGCAACTAACCGAGCTAGCTAATGCTAGCTTTCCTTTATGACTCAGATGGATTAAATGTTTCATAATTTACAACCATGCGAAGAACTAGTGTAGTCAAGTTAATTCGTTTTATTTGGTATGCAAATATAATTTAACATCTATTAAATAAATGCGGACATTTGAATCCGTTTAGATAAGTTTGAACATATAACTTGAGATCTGCCAATAAGGATAACATACATTTGAAAATGTATAAATTACTTTTGTATATTTAAATAACAATGTTGAAAGTAGTGGGGAAAACAAGTTACAATTATATATATTTTTTTATTATGAAAGTTACAGAAAAATAATTTAATATTTTACATTTTCAGTGTTTAATGATTAAAATAAATGTGTATATCAGCCAACTTTAAGAAAACACCTTTTGATAAATAAGACTATTTTTTAGCATTTAATCCTTTATAGGACACTCAGTGAATTACTTTGAAAATCTAAATTTCAAGCCAATAGTTTGATTGAAATCAAACATTATTACCTTTTTAACGTTCCAAAAATATGGTTTCTTTGATGTCAAAAATGTATGTCAATTTAATAACATGAAACACCAACTTTCCCGAATATATTAAGAAAAAAAACAAAGTTCTTCTAAAAGAATTTCATAAAAAGTAAAAGAAACACATTTTTTTTTTGGTACAACATAACCTTAGAGGAATTAATGCTGATACTGGCACCTACATTTTTTAGTTTATAAACCTAAATATAATTGTTAATTAGGCTTATAAACTTTTGAACTTTAAATTTTAACCGTTCAATGAGCTTTTTACCTTTTTCTTGACTTGTTCACTTTTTTCGACTTAATTTACAGGAGGTAATATATCATTCAAGTGTTCATCTAATTGGTCAAATGCCAAAATAAGATGTACAGCAATGTATCAGTATCTTTGCTGAATGGCTGGATATAGATCTTGTGCTTCTAGACCTCACTGAGGGACAAGAGGGGGGGCTCCATTTGTAAGGGGTTTGCAAGTGATCAAAAATGCTAACTTGCCCTATAAACTGTTAAAATAAATGTGTTAGATTGATGTTGTTCTAATCCTTAATATATTCCACCAATATATAAAGTTCATAACAATTTAGCCATCACACCATGTTTTTATTATTAATATCTACGATTAATTTCCAGTCAGCATCCCTACTTTGAAATACAAAAAGAAGATTCAGAGGAAATGAATTACTCCTTAAATTGAAATGAAAGAGTTGTTATCCCAAATTGAGTATTAAAAAATAAATAAATAATTCAAAACTTTCGTAGATTTTCTTAAAACTTTATAATAAAATCATTCCTAAAGTGTTCTGCTATTCTTTATCAGAAAATGTATCAGTGGACTTGTGATTTATTCAGCATATCTGGTCAAGGTTATGCAATAGAAACTGAAATAATTTACAGGGTGAAATTAGTAATCCAAAACAGAGCATTCATCAAAAAAACAAAACAAATAGATCTTCCTCATAAAAGATAAAGAGCCTTCATTATCAGTTTTAAAAGTACAGTTATTTTGTTTAACACATATTTTATTATAAAGATGGATAGATCTTCAGTAATCTTGTTTAATGTTTGTTTTAAGCTTCAATTTTCAAATAACCCATGTGTGTGTTTTAGTCTATTAATATATTTTTAGCTACATAAACTTTGAAATATATGTTTTTGCTCATATATTACATCTAAACCTCTATGGTTGGTAAAACCTGATATTTTCATATTATTTTCCCATGAAAATAATCCCAATTTATTCCAATTTATGACAAATTCTCAAGATATATTTTTTTTACCCTTATACCATTATTTTGCCAGGCTATAGAAACACCAGTTTTTGGTTTACCTGAAAATATTAACCAACAAACTATTGGGTTTATTTAAAAAAACAACAACAAACAAACAAACAAAAACACACATTCTAAAAATGTTCATTTACAGAAATAAAAAGAAGAAAAAAAGCCCAAAGCATTAATGTGAGTTCTTGTAACTCTACTGGACTTTGTGAAACGCTGATCGTAATCTAATGACTGTTTGAGTTTCTTAATCAAAAGGTTATTATCAGGACAGTCACACTCAAGGGGTAATCTATTATGACGACCAGGATTTGCTATAACCAATTTAAAAATGCTGAGATTGTTGATGATTGGCTTCCTTGCAGGCTGGTGTCATCCTTATCTCTCACAATGGCCGAACCAGTTGTGAGGAGGGTGATCACTGACATCATTCGCTCTCCTGAAGACAAAAGGGACTACAGGGGTCTGGAGTTCACCAATGGACTGAAGGCTATTCTCATAAGTGATCCAACGACAGACAAATCATCCGCTGCTTTGGATGTGCATATAGGTAAAGGGTGTGGCTTAGTTATTCTTACAGTTATTCACTAAGGAACTTTACCAACCTTTGATGTCTGTCATCACTTCTCTTTGTCACCTTTTCGTCATCGTTTTCCTATAAAGAGGAACATCTTTTTTTTTTTTTTTCTGAATGAATGGATTTAGTTGACCAATCTTGATGTTTCATGTTTTTATTTTTTGCTTTCACAGGTTCACTGTCAGACCCAGAGAACATCTCAGGCCTGGCGCACTTCTGTGAGCACATGCTGTTTCTGGGGACCGAAAAGTACCCCAAGGAAAACGAATACAGCCAGTTCCTCAGCGAGCATGCTGGAAGCTCCAACGCCTTCACAAGCGGGGAGCACACCAACTATTACTTCGACGTGTCCCATGAGCACTTGCAAGGAGCTTTAGACAGGTATCTGTCAATAATGGCAAAACATGAGATTAGAAATACTCTAGATATGTTTAAAATTCTGTAAAATGATTTTATTTTCCATGACCCCAGACTACATCAATCAATTTATCAAGTTATTAGACGCTGAAAGCAGTAGAAGAGACACACAGTGACTGAAGCTGTGAATGAATCTTGCTTGAAAGTAAATCTTGCTAGTAGTAGAGTGATCAGGTATTGTGGCCGAAGTCTCCAAAAACACGGATAAAATTTTATAGATTTGTCACATTCTTGAAAAAAACAAAATAAAAATGGAAGTCTGAAAAGTTGCCAATTATAGCGCAACAACAAAGTTAGCATCTGTGTCAGACAATCATCATCTAGTTCCCTGAGAGCAGCGCAACCAAACTAGCCAGTTTCCCAGCCAAAGGCAGGAGCTGGCAGTGTTGGCTTTTCAAAATAAATTTTAACATTTCATGATAATTAAATTAATTTTAGACTCTGAATATGGTTAGTAAAAGTGTGCAGATATTGGCTGCATATATATATTTAAGTCTATGTATGTATGTATATATATATATATATATATATATATATATATATATATATATATATATATATATATATATATATATGGTTATATTGCATGCATTACATTGTTGTAGCAGAAACTGTTGGGAGAAAAACTGTCATTCTAAAGCCAGTGGATCTTATTCTGCGGCGGCGGTGTGGCGGGATTAATAATATGGAGAGGACACCCTGCACTGGATCAATATCAATAGAAAATTCATCCTGTAGAATGCTCTGTAATCTCACTGATCCAGAACCGCAGGGCATTCTGGGACATGTAGGCAGCAGAAACGATATAGCCTCTTACAGTTAAGAAAAGGAAAGTCGATGGTAGGGAGGCAGCGTTTATTTAGAACTGGGCAATGTATAAAAAGTTTAAAAATGTCAAGATTTTTCTAAAGAGGATAGGAGATGATAGAATGTATATCTGGATGGTTTATGCTACACTATTATATATATATATATATATATATATATATATATATATTATTTTATATATATATATATATTAGGGATGAAATGGTTTATGAAAACCGTCCGAACCGTTCGGTTCGACTGTCTCGCTTTGATTCGCGTGTGTTGCGTTCGGTTCATGCGCTGCTCCTTTTTCTCATATGCGAAGCGTGTACACTCCAGAGCAGAAGGTGGCGGTACTGCGACCAAAGCCAACCACCAGTAGTAAACAAGAGGAAGAAGAAGCAAAGCAGCGTAGCCGGGTGTAGCAGAAAAAAATCAGTTGTTGTGGAGAATTGTGTGGGTATGGAGAGTGGGAAAGAACAGGAGTTGGAAGACGCGCCAGCAGCACTTTATAGGTCTGCTGTATGGGACCACTTTGCATTTAGAGTGACCTACGATGACGGCGGAAAGAAAGTTGTGGATAAAAACAGTGTGCAAGCATTGTGCAACACGTTTTGTTTATGGTAACAGCAACACGACCAACATGTCATGCTAACCCCGAAATCCCACATACTCCATCAGCGCTCCGGCCCGCTGCGCTCCAGACCGCCTGCACAAAGCAAAGCCTACAGCCTCCACTGTGGCTCCCGTCCGCTCCGCTCTGAGTTCCTTGGAGATCGTAGAGGGCATGCACGATATGATTAAATTCAAAGCAGCAAAACATGCGGAAATGATCCAGGGTTATTAAAAATAATTACAATTCATAAATTTTTTGGGGATTTTTTCATTAATTTCATTAATTTTTATGGGATTTCGGGGGTAACAATCAACATATACCGAACGGAACCGAAAACCGTGACCACGAAACTGTGAACCGAACCGTGGATTTTGTGAACCGTTCCACCCCTAAAATATATATATATATATATATATATATATATATATATGTACATGTACATTTGCTGCTTTCTTTTCAAATGTGGCTGTGTGAAATTTGGGACAAAGTTTTGATCAATAGTTGTCCTTTTGTGATGACATTGTGGGGGGAAAAAGATATTATTGGAAAAATCATATATTTCGCCATACAAGTGAAAAATATCAAGGTGTCACTTTTACTCCACCTTGGCCTATCTCTTAACGTTTAAATGGGGTTGGGTTTTTTTTTTTTTCTCCTTCCAGTCTTTGTTGATGGTTTAAACAAAAATAAACCGTTTATTATCTACTTTTCTAAGAGGTTTATTATATCGTGATACTTTTTCCAGCCATATTGCATTTAAACATAACATTAAAGCTGAGTCTGCATGTTTTTTAATTTTCTTATAAAATGAGAACCCTGATGAGAACCATGACGATTTTTCTTCGCCTCTCAGGTTTCCTGACTGTTCTCTCTGTAATCAGCTCTGTTGTTTTACCCACCTGGTGAGACTTGAAACCTCAGACCCAGAGAGGGACTGACGTTCTGTGCCTTGCAGGAGGCTCGACTCAAATGCAAGCTGTGTTTGTTTGGAAAGGCCAGCCGTGTGGTCAGAACTTAACCTATAGGGATAAGCTTACCTAATTAGAAATTAATGACAGTCTAGAGAGCACCTGTTGGTGACGCATCCGCTCGCTGTCATCTGGACTCTAAAGATTGGGATTCATTATTTTTCTTTAAAAGTGGCACACTTATGCTACTGTTATGCCATTCTTATAATTCTGTTCTTTTTTTTTTTTTTACGGTGTGATCACTTCTTCATGTTATACTTATTTATTTATTTGTTTTAATCTTACTGTTTGTCTTGTAACCAAAAGACACGTTAAATGGCATGTACACCCAAAATGATTCATCCCCTGGTTGATTGGGATGTTTTTTCTCAATGTATTTTATTTTTGATAGTAAATAACTGATCAGAAAGTTTCCAAAAGATAACTAAATGTTGTACAAAGACTAAAATCAGCTTAACAAAAAAAAAGTGTTTACATTTTTTATAAAATGTGGAATTTTTGGAGGATTTTTATTAATAATAAATTAAAAAACGTTTAGCTTTACAATAGGAATACAATATATAGCAAGTTTCTAGAATAATTTTTGACTTATCTTTGTTTAGCAAATATTAATTAGGTTAGTTGGCGTCCTTTCCATCACTTATCTTAAGTTGATTAATAACACCCCAGTCAGAAAATAATAAAATGCAAAATTTAAAGTTGACTTAAAATCTAAAGCCACAAAAAAGATGATTTTTTTTTTTTTTTTTTTTTTTGGAACATCTCTGCCTGAATTCAGAGGATCAATTTTCCCATTTCCTGTTTCCTCATTTGCATGGCAGTTGCTCGGACCCTGTACTCATGGAAATGACCTCTCAACACTTTGTATATTCAGCTGCCTCTGCTGTGGAAGCCCATTGCTTTGTTTACAAACTCTTTGCATTGTAGCTAATGGAAAGCTGTATCTGTTGGTGCTGCACATCTGTTCAACTACACGGTTTACTCATTATCGTCTCATCCTTTTTTTTGCCATCTTTGCAGGTTTGCCCAGTTCTTTCTGTGCCCTTTGTTTGACGAGAGCTGTAAGGACCGGGAAGTGAACGCTGTGGACTCTGAACATGAGAAGAACCTGATGAATGATTCTTGGAGGCTTTTCCAGTTGGAGAAGGCAACTGGCAACCCAAACCACCCCTTTAGTAAATTTGGGACAGGTAAAGAGGCTCATCAATTCCAACCTGAACTCTGTGTTCATCTGTTCTGTTGATTTTCTTCAATAAATGTTTTAACAGACTGTCATTTCTACCTTCTGACACAAGCTGCAGGATAGTTTTTTTTTTCTTCATGTTAAAGTGATTTCTTCTTTGTTATTTTTTTGCAGGTAATAAATTAACACTTGAAACAAGACCATCTAAAGAAGGGATTGATATACGCCAGGAACTCCTGAAATTTCACTCTACCTATTACTCTGCTAATCTTATGGGGCTCTGCGTGTTAGGAAGAGGTAAGGATGAACCCTGAAGCTCCCACTTCCTGTCCTCCAGAACACATTAGATGCAATTCTTCTCCAACATACTTTAAACGGACCAGTGGCTCATTATCAGCTCTCTGCATAGCTAAATGACCTGATACTGAGCATTCAAACATTAATTTAGGGTTGTTAAAGCATTCAATCATTGAGGAGATTGAAGCTCTGCAGGACTGCTGTTTGCCACCTTTGGATAACCGATCATCAAAGGCAAAAAGCAGAAATACAAACTAGAGAGAGTTTCTGATGTATAATTGAACCTGAATATTCCTCACACCCCTCCTGTTTCAACACAGATGCTGTAAAAGCAGCCTGTCAAACAGGACCGTAGAGAACCTCCTGCTCTCTCCAGGAAACTTTCAATACTTTCCTCATTGATTTCTGAAGACATGCATGGCTTTCTTTTTTTAGGTTCTACAGAACATTATTACTTGTATTTTATTTTGCCATCTCATTCATCTTTTTATTATTAACTGAAACCCTGGAAAACAAAACCTCATTTGTAATAATGTTTTTAGAACCACTTTCTCCAGTATTTTCTCCTATAAATTACCCAAAGAAATCCCTTCTCAATTATTTATTCAAGGAGAATGAAAAGCTATCCATTACAACTTAGTCTTGTGTTAAAATCGAGTTTTACTAGCCACTCCTAGGCCTGCAAACCCTGTCAAATCAAGAGTTTGCTAAACTAGAACCTGTTCACCAGCAGCTAAATGATCTCTAAAACTAACTCTGCATGCCCTGATCTATGAACTGGTCAGAGAGGAAGTTCATCTCCTTCTTTATAAAGCTGTTTCAAAGGCTTGGCGAGTGAAGGAAACTACCAAAATTACTCCAAGAACATATCTAGGACTCATCCAGGAGGTCATTATAGAACTCAGAATAACGTCTAAAGTCCTATAAACATCTAAGGTCATCTGCAGGCCTTTCATGCCTCAGGTCAATCTCTAATGAATAAAAGGCAGACTAAGCTTCCATGAATGATTTCCAAAGAAAAAAGAAGACTCAAAGGCCTGTCGCAACTTTGGTGACTCACTGAATGTGACTGAACCATGAGTACTGCTCTGTTCCAGAAAAACCTGAAGAACATCCAGCTATACGTTTGGGCCTTTAAGCTTAAGTACGTTGTTTTAATGCCGATAGTTAATGATCTGAAGCACAGTGGCAACTCCACCTCTGAATGGTTCAGAATAACACAACAGTTTTTCATAAAAGTCTGATCATGACAGCTGAAATAAGAGTCTTTAATTCAATTCAATTCAGTTTATTTATATAGCGCCAAATTCACAACACATGTCATCTCAAGGCACTTTACAGTTCAACCAGGTCATACAGTCGAATTGATACAAAGCTTTCTATCTAAGGAAAACCAGTTGATTGCATTGACTCATTGACTCAAATACAATCCCTTTACAAACATGTAGTGGCAGTTAGTGGCTCAACCAGAGGCCTGTACCAAGAAGTTAGCTCAACCTACCAGGATTACTTCCAGTCTGTCAAGTGTGATCAGTCCACAACAATGACAATCAGGATCAGCAGTACCCCAAGCTTGTCAGCACCTCGCTAACTCAACCCAGCTTGAAATGATAATGAATCTGTGAAAGTGCACATATAAAGGGACTGGTTTATGGAGAGATATTTGTGCTATTGGTTTGAGCGCGCAGTAACCTATCCGAGCGCGCAGTGAGACAACACGCGCAAAACCAGTCTGGCGTGCGCTCAACTCTGAAAAACCCTCTCAACACACTGTTCTCGCGCTCAGTTTCATCTCTGCGTGGGCTCGGATCCGTCTCTGCTCGCGCTCGACCTGCTCTCTCCGCGCTTAACACCAGCTGTGCGCTCGGCTGTTTATCCGCTCGCTCAACTCTCTGCGCTCGCGACTTTAGCAATGTATGTAGATGAATCATACCATCAGCCAATCATGCGCAGCTTCTTGTTGTCTCACTGCGCGCTCGGACTGGTTCCTGCTCGCTCAAACCGATGGCACAAATATCTCTCCATATGGGTTCAAAGTAGCAGACCGTTCAGCCATGAGCGCAGATGGGATAGCGCAGTGTTTCTCCGTATGAAGAACAGAAACTCTTCTTATAGAAAATGAAGTAAGACACGGTGGCGGCTGAAAGATCGCTGACAGTAAATTACTCCGTTAAAAAAGTTGCACATCAGTGACATTTAACAGCCTGCATACCAATCACTATGATTCATATTGATCGCGTTCCCTTCTGGAGTGAAAAGAATTTAGGAGCAGATAAAAATAAAGCATGATTTCATCTGGTTAGTTGGACATTTTGATTCAATAAAGTCTGGGCTACAATAAAGCTTGAAGCTGATGCCACGATTGCATCATATTAACACAAGTAGTCTTCATTCTGAGTGAAATCATCCTGATTTTTGTGCTGTCAGATGTCAGCAGGACAAATGGTAAAAAAACTGCTGTGCTTTTAAAATGGTAAAAGTCTTGAAATGCAGCCATAAATGTACAGAAATACCTCAATATCTTCTCCACTTAAACTTTGTAGCAAATCTGTTTCAGTCTCATGCAAACTCTGTTACATGATCAATGTTTGATTTCATTGTCATTGTGATCCAAAGAATATTTGCACAATTTACTCTCTAAATTTTTATTTTTGTAATTTAGCTTAATATAACAATTAAACAAAAACAGGTGAATGCCGCGGTGCATGAGGACATCATACAGGAATAAACAAATATAGAAGGGTAACAGTTTGATATGTCTAAAAGGAGGAGAAGAAAAATCAATGAATTGAAAAGTGTTCAGTTTTTAAAATGCATATATTTTTTAACTGTTATATGGTTTATCAGAAGTTTTAAGTTCTTTTTGCACTGAATATAATCAGATCTTTAATGAAAAGATGAAACGGCACGTCATTGTTTCCAGAACAGCTGATGGGTGGAACGTTTTCTAGGATCCATTCTGAAAGATTCAGAGTACGTTACCATGGTGATTAGCCTGGCTAAGAATGAGTCTGGCTTCGTGGTACCATAAAGTTAGGGTTGAAGTGTTCTGTCAGACCAGCATAACCACAATCAATACCAGTTTATTCCTTTAGTTTATCCCTTTAGGTTATTCCTTAAGTTTTGTATGAAAAATACATTTTAAACTACCTCAAAGGGCATGTATACCTTTATTCATGTACAAAAAAGCTATTTACTTTTTTTTTTTTTTTTTTTTGGAGCATATGGCGAACCAACCTTAAATTGGGTTTTTGTACATGACTAAAGGGATACATGCCCCTTTGAGGTAGTTTAAAATATATTTTTCGTACAAAACTAAAGAGTTATACCCCATTTACACTACCCTTGAAAAACCGTGCCAAGACCGGTCCGAGCTCAGTAACTGAGATAACTTATCGTGTGTAAATGGAAAGCAAACTGAACTGAACCGAGCTAGACACAACCGAACCGAGATAACTGCAGACCAGTTCCAGAGGTGGGCTCGGCTCGGTTTTTCCCTGGCTCGGTTCTCTGATAACAAGAACACATGAGCAGAACTCGTCATCTCCATCTGGCTGCGCATCGTGATTCACACTCCATTCCAGTAGTTGGCGGTAATGTCCCTCCGGAAACAGAAGAAGAACAACTTCTTCCTCAACTATAAACAACAATCGAAATCTTCTCCACGGAACATATTAAATAATGGCATTTTAAACAATAACACCGAAGTACAGCAATAATAATCAAGCATAACTTTCTAAATGTGACGGGCGCCGCCATTTTGATTTGCTTGATTCCCTCCTTCTCCTTCTTCGTCTTCTTCTTCTTGTGTTTTATGGCGGTTGGCAAACAACTTTTGGTGCATTACGGCCACCAACTGCTTGATTTCCTCCTTCAATACTGGCAGTAATACCGCAGATCGTCACTAGGAGGCGAGGAACCAAGATAGCGTGATTGTAAACGGTCATCAGAACCGAGCTCGGCCTTGTTAACTGATCCGAGCTAGGACCGGTCTCGGCATGGTTCGGTTTTTCAAGGGTAGTGTAAATGGGGTAATAAACGCAAATGTGAAGTCTTGACTTGACTATAGTTATGCTGATCTGACAGAACAGAGGCTTAAATTGTCTCGCCAACCCATTAATCCTGCTTCATGGTTCAGGCCTCTGTTATCTTTGTTTGGGGAAGTTTGTTTTCCCAGGTTGGTTTGAAAAGCTATTTTCTCTGGATAAGTAGAAAAATCACTCAAACAGAAGTTTGCTTTAGTAAAACCATTAATCTAAAACATTAGGATATGAAAAAGAGCGAGGAGGGAAGGTTTTTTTATTTTTTAAATTTTTTTTATTTTACAGCACCTTAAGGCTCTCCCTTCCTTTTTATCGTGTTGAAACAGTAATTAATAAATCGGCGGGGGTTAATGTGTTTGTATCATTCTGTTAAAAATAATGTTTTTTATTTAACCTTGATCTCCCCAGAGTCTCTTGATGAATTGACATCCATGGTGGAGCAGCTCTTTGGAGAAGTGGAAAACAAGAACGTTCCTGTCCCAGAATTCCCTGAACATCCGTTCCAGGAAGAGCACCTTAAAGTCTGTCAATTATTTGGTTTCTTTGCTGTTAAATGCTTTTTGTTTACAAATTGGCGTTTATTTCCAAAATCATGTCATTCACAGTTAAATTAAAACAGTCTTCTTTCCTGTTCTGTGTTTTTGTTGCAGCAATTCTACAAAGTCGTCCCCATCAAAGACATTAGGAACCTTTACGTGACCTTTCCAATCCCAGACCTACAGAAGTACTACAAGTCTAACCCAGGACATTATCTGGGACATCTGATTGGCCACGAAGGACCCGGCAGTCTATTATCTGAGCTGAAATCAAAAGGTTCTTATGGAAACAAATGTTCTACACTGGAAAAACAACGTAGAAATAAGTAAATTAAGTGTATTTACGCTTAATTTGAGTAGATAAATAAAATAGTTTGCCAATGGAATGAGTATTTTTACTCTTGAAATAAGATAATTAGATAGAATGCACTTGAAATAAGACAATGCAACTGTGTTTTCTTATTTTAAGTGTAAATTGTCTTGTTCCATTGGCAAAATGTCTCTTTTATCTCCTCAATCCAAGAACAAATGCACTTATTTTAGCAAAAAATTGAATTATCTAGATTTTGATTTTTTTCCATTGTACACTTCTTTATCTCAAGCCCCAAGTTTATTTTCAGTTAAAGTGGAGTTTAAAGCAATAAATGATCAATTTCAATGGAAAGATTAATTTGCTTTTAAACTAAAGGATGAAATTTGACAACAAGAAAGTTCATTTGGTAATGAAAAATGTAGTTTTATTTTTTTCCTCCTGTATTAAACGGGTGTAGGTGAGACATTACGTTTTTTATTTTTGATGAAAATACTCGTTCATAGATCAGTAGATTTAGCTCATCGCCTATCCCGTTTTATTCTCTTCTGTTTTCTCTCCCCATAGTCTCTATGTTCTCATTTTTTGATAACTCTAGAACAGCAAAGTCAAAATAAATTCACATTTGGGTTCATATGATTTAACTCATTTGTGTGACTACCTATAATCCTGGTTTTAATGTAAGTTAAATGTATATTTAATTTTTAAATTACTCACCTCTAAGATATTTGGAGAGGAATCCAAAGCTGAAGCTTCGCTGTGATCCATCTTTGGTCCATAAATAAAAGATAAAAGGCAGAATAAAACCTCTGAGTGTAACCTGATAGTTTTATGGTTGGAGCCTCCAGTTATCCTAACATGAAACTGAAGGTGGTGTGGTCAGGATTTACGTGAGAAGAGACGCGTAGCCACATATTACACATATAAGGTGAGCACACAGACACTGAAGCATGCTTTAAGGGAAAATACAGAAGTTTATTATTTTTTCTTTCTTGGTGAAATATCAGAAATTCTTCCATAAAGCCCAGGTTTAAGCTTTTGTTTACATCCATATATAGTAGCAATAAATGACATCAAGATGAATAACACTCCCTTTACTTTCTACTCTGTTAGAAAATGGAATTGTTTAAGTGAAAGTTCTCTAAAATGAGAGCTCAGGTCATTCATTTCATGCCAAAAATGGACTAAAATTGATTTGTTTGATTTCACTTAAGGTTGGGTGAACACCCTAGTTGGAGGGCAAAAGGAAGGAGCCAAAGGGTTCATGTTCTTCATTATCAACGTGGATCTGACTGAGGAGGGTCTCTGTGAGTATAATTTACATAACTATCCGGCAGCAGGATGGATGTTCTGTATGTAATGTCATCTTTCACAACTAGAAGTTATCCTTCGGTTGGCTGCAAGGAGCGCAAAATCAAATCAGGTTTATATTAATTTGTATCAAGCCTGTGCTATGTTGTTTAGGTGACATGTAGCTGAGGCTCAGTGAGGATCCAGTGAGAACTGGATCACTTCATTAGGCCCGAGCAGCAAAGCGCTGCGAAGGCCTATTGTATTTCGAAAGTTTCTTATTATTATTATTATTTTTCTTTTCTCACTTCAAACGCATTTTACGGGGACTTCGCATATTCAAAAACTCAGGAAAACGTGGCAGTAAATTGTCCCCCGCGTGAAATAGCCGGTCTGTAATGGAATCCAAAATGGCCGCCCCCAAATTACGCCACAGCGCCCCCTAACGTGAGTTGGGGGAAACTGTAAGTCACAGAGATCTGAAACTTGGCACACCGGTAGATCTCCTCAAATCATGAAAAAAAGTCTCTTGGAGGTATGCCCTAAAACCCACAGGAAGTCGGCCATTTTGGCTCAAAGTGCGATTTTTGGCCATTTTTCATTTTCGCTCATGTCGAACTTTAACGAACTCCTCCTAGGGATTATGAGCTATCGGCTTCAAACTCGGTCATTATGCAGTTAAGGCATTGGAGATTAAAAGTTATCAAAGGTTTTCGTTTTTGAGCATGTTTAAGGGGTCCCCAGGGGCCCCGAATTAGGGTAATTTTGAAGAATTTCAAAGTGGAATAACTTTTACAAAAAAAATTCAAATCGAACCACGTTTGGCAGTAAGGAGCTCCTTTGGGTGCTTGACCATACTGGATGGTCAAATGATGACATCATCTAAGCCCCGCCCCCTAAGGGAAGAAAGTGACTTTTTTCACTTGGGAGGGTCCCTTTCAGTCATTTTAAACACCAGCAGCTTGAAACTTTGTCAGATGATAGAAAACATGTTGGTCTAACTTCGTTTAAAGCACATAGAGTCTGAGTTAAATGGTGTTGCCGTGGCGCCATGGCGAAGTGAGGCGTTTCGCCATGAAAATACAATTGGCTCTCATTTCCTCATTAATAATCAGATCTGCACCAAAATCACAACAGATGATCCTAGTCCAACTCCAAACAGGAATCAAGAGCAATATTTTGTGGGCGGGGCTTAATTTCACTACAGCGCCCCCTAGAAATAGCAAATTTCAAACCATCAGCCCCAAGCCGTTTTAAGTCCAAGAATATTGAAACTTTGAACACATTTGCATCTCATCAGGCCCTAACTAAAAGCCTCTTGGAGCCATGGTCTAAACCCCACCGGAAGTCGGCCATTTTGAATTACATTTTACCCTGTTGTGAAATCACGGACCTCTTTTCAGAAAATTGTATAAAATCAGCCTTTTATCCAAATGAGCTAAAACTTTCAAAATACGTTCTTTACAAAGCCTGCTGTAAGCTGGTTACAATAGCAAAGCGCTTCTTTAAAGTCCGTCACTCTGATTTTTCAAAAGTTTGCGTTCTCGCCTAATAGTCGGTCAAGTGGACAGATAATGCCAGGAAATAATTCAGCCCCTAGCCATGCTCGTTCCTAGGATAATGAAACTTGGCACACATCTGTATGAGCCCCCCACCTACAAAAAGTTTCATTGGAGCCATGGTCTAAACCTCTCATGAAGTCGGCCATTTTGAATCAAACGGCACCCTCATGAAAATAGAATCACTATGTTAAAATATTTCTAAAAAATCAGTCGTTTTCCTAAGAGAGCTAGGACTTTTGGAATATATTCCTCTAATCGCTATTTGTTTGATGGTAAACACAGCATAGCTCTTCTTAAAAGTCCGTCACTCTGATTTTTCAAAAGTTTGTGTTAACAGGAAATTGTTGTATCTCAAAAAGTTTTATAGCAATCCTAGCCAACTTTGGAAAAGTTATTTATCCTTTGATTATAGAAAATACTACCAAGTTTGGCGTGAATCTATGCATGTTTGAGCATCTTATGGGGTTTTCAACTGCCGCAGTATAAGGCATTCACGTTTAAAGATTTTTCTTTCTTTTAATTATTTAGTAAATCATCTAAAAAAAATCTAGGACATGCAAAATGTGTTCCTTAACATTTGTGATTTTTTTCTGGATTTTATTGCAAACTATGGATTTTTAATGATTTTTTTTGTTTTGAGTAGAGTCGGCCATTTTGAATTACATTTTACCGTGTTGTGAAATCACGGACCTCTTTTCAAAAAATTGTATAAAATCAGCCTTTTATCCAAATGAGCTAAAACTTTCAAAATACGTTCTTTACAAAGCCTGCTGTAAGCTGGTTACAATAGCAAATCGCTTTTTTAAAGTCTGTCAGTCTGATTTTTCAAAAGTTTGTGTTAACAGAAAATTGTTGTATCTCAAAAAGTTTTATAGCAGTCCAAGCCAAATGTGGAACAGTTATTTATCCTTTGATTATACAAAAGACTGCCAAGATTGGCGTGAATCTATGCATGTTTGAGCATCTTATGGGGTTTTCAACTGCCGCAGTATAAGGCATTCACGTTTAAAGATTTTTCTTTCTTTTAATTATTTAGTAAATCATCTGAAAAAAATCTAGGACATGCAAAATGTGTTCCTTAACATTTGTGATTTTTTTCTGGATTTTATTGCAAACTATGGATTTTTTATGATTTTTTTTGTTTTGAGTAGAGTCGGCCATTTTGAATTACATTTTAACCTGTTGAGAAATCACGGACCTCTTTTCAAAAAATTGTATAAAATCAGCCTTTTATCCAAATGAGCTAAAACTTTCAAAATACGTTCTTTACAAAGCCTGCTGTAAGCTGGTTACAATAGCAAAGCGCTTCTTTAAAGTCTGTCAGTCTGATTTTTCAAAAGTTTGTGTTAACAGAAAATTGTTGTATCTCAAAAAGTTTTATAGCAATCCTAGCCAAATGTGGAACAGTTATTTATCCTTTGATTATAGAAAAGACTGCCAAGATTGGCGTGAATCTATGCATGTTTGAGCATCTTATGGGGTTTTCAACTGCCGCAGTATATGGCATTCAAGTTTAAAGATTTTTCTTTCTTTAAATTATTTAATAAATCATCTAAAAAAAATCTAGGACATGCAAGATGTGTTCCTTGACATTTGTGATTTTTTTCGGGATTTTTTTGCAAATTATGGATTTTTAATTATTTTTTTTGTTTTGAGTAGGGTGTATTACCGCTAACCGTGGAGTTTGGCAGGGCTGTTTCTCCATCTTTTGAACATATACTTTTGACCCACCACCTGAGATGGCCGCAGCATCTATCTCACAGATGAGATTCATCCCAGATATTATATTTTATCCCTAGTTTAACCCTTCCTGACCAAAGCTGTGGTTTTCTCCGGCTGGTCCAGAGGTGAAGCGTGGCGCCTTTTCCGCTGGCTGAGAAGGAGCAAGGGGGCGGCAAACTTCTAACTTGCTGAGCCTCGATTTAAGACATAAGGGGTCAAAAGCAATCAAAAGAGTTTTTGCTGTGACAAACCATGTGGGCGTGGCCAAGCATCAAAATCAGACCCTGTGCCGTTAGAGTATGACTAAACTGCCTCAGGCCCTGCTTTTATTAAGGATTATTAAATTTGTATAGCCGAACACGATGTTCAAAAAAGTATATTGGAGCCATGGTCCACACCCAACAAGAAATGGGCCATTTTGGATCAAAGATACCATTTTCTTTTTTTAGGTCATGACATATCTGAGTGAGGGGCTCTTGGTTTTTTTTGAGTTTGAGACTTCAAATTAACTTTACATGGACTATAGTCATAGCAAATTAAAAGTTATCAAAATTATTATTCTACATGGGAGCATGTGGGCGTGGCTAAGCATCAAACTGTTAACTCCAGTCATCCAAAGCCATGCTTTTAGGAGGAGGAGAAGGATAGTGAGGATGAGAAACAAACAGCAGTAGGAGATGCAGTGAGAGCAGCAGCAGGAAGAAAAAATATGCAGACAAGGAGCACAGGGGGAGGAGGATGATTAGGATGAGAAACAGCAGAAGGAGAATGGAGGAGGATTAAATGAAGCAGGATAAGGAGGATGAAGAGGATCAGGAGAAGCAGCAGTAGGCAGGGGATAAAGAGAAAGAGCATCAGCAGGATGAGGAGAAGGAGATGCAGCAAGAGCGACAGCAGGATGAGAAGGAGATACAGCAAGAGTGACAGCAGGAGGAGAAGGAGACACAGGAAGATAAGCAGAAGCAGGAGGATGATGAGGAGAAGCTCCATTAGCAGGAGGATGAGGAAGATGAGGAGAAGCTGGAGGAGGAGGGGGATGAGAAACAGTGGCAGCAGCAGAACGAGAAGGAGGGGGAGGATAAGAGAAGCAGCAGCAGGCATAGGCTGAAGAGCAGGAGCATAGGATGGGAAGGAGCGTGGAGGTGGAGGTCGCTTGGTTCCCGCGGTCGCGACATACCAGGCGGTGCGAGCTGCGAGGGCCGCCCAATGCCACTTGTGGCTTTAATTATTACTATGATTTAAAATCTGATTTCTCTGCATTTATTGATGTTAAAACATTCCATCATTCCCAGCAGTCATTTTAGTTTTTTACTAAATTCAACCAATGACTAATGAAGCCATGTCGGATATTTTGCCTCTGAAATCTGCATAAGAAGTATTACGCAGAGAAGTGACCTACATGCATTACCTGTGTCCATGTCTGAGGGGGTGACTACATCATGTCTAAAAGGAAAATGTTTGCTTATTCATTAATGTGTGATTTTGTTTTTTTCTCACTGCAGTGCACGTTGAAGACATCATTTTCCACATGTTCCAGTACATCCAGAAACTTCGCACTGAGGGACCTCAGGAATGGGTGTTTGAAGAATGCAAGGTTATTCCTGATTCAATTCAATTCAGTTTATTTCTATTGCGCCAAATTCACAACACACGTCATCTCAAGTCACTTTACATTTCAACCAGATCATCCAGTCAGATTGATTCAAAGTTTTCTATCTAAGGAAAACCAGTTGATTGCATCGACTCATTGACTCAAATACAATCCCTCACACTAAGCATGCTTGTAGCGACAGTGGAGAGGAAAAACTCCCTTCAAAGTTATTTGGTACCCCATCAGAGGGCGCCCCTCTTCCTATGCTTTCTATGAAGAACCAGCTTCCTTCCTGCTGAGTAACTGTCAGTCCTCCCATTAGATTATGTTGGCAAAAAATATTTTGGTTAAAATCTTCTTTTTTTCTTTTCTGTGCAATAGTAATTGAAAATATATATTATTTATTTTACTTGCTATATGATTTAATCACCACCTATGCCAACGTAATGAAATAGGTTTTTATCAATCCACTGAGATGCAGACGATTATTCAGATGCAACATGCCTTTCTACACTTCAAAATTCAGTTTCTGACCTCTAATCTTTCCTTCTCCACTCTCTTTGCAGGATTTAAGTAAAGTAGCCTTCAGGTTCAAGGATAAGGAGCGACCGCGCGGCTACACCTCCAAAGTGGCAGGCTTATTGCATGTAGGTCCCTTCTCCACACGCAAAGCTTGTTTCTAGGGAGACTTGAGGAAGGTCATCGAGGCTGTACTGGCTGATGTCCTCTGCCTGCTGGCTCTGAGTGTTTTTTTCTAGAGTTAGAGCAGGGGTCTGTAACTGGAGGCTTTTAGGAGCTTTGCACAAGAATTTAGCATTTTTTTAAAAGATGCTTGACTGTTTTTCCTGGTTATTGTTATTGCATATATGCATAATATTTCCACAGGGAACGATACCAATAGTCTAGACTACATGTTTTATTTTAATTAACTAATTTATCCCTCTGTTTTTTTTTTTTTTTTTTTTGCCAATCATTGAAATTTTGTGAAGCTGAAAATAAAAGCTTTAGTTCAAAGCTGAAACTAATTTTCAATAGTAGTAATTAATGAATAAAAGCTGCAGGTTTAAAGTGACATGTTGCTTTTGTGACTTTAAACAAAGCTAGTTTACTAGGATTGAGGACAAAAATGGTTCTCAGGGTTGCACAGGTTGCTGACCCCTAAGCTTGTCTACAGCAGGGTCAGAATAAGGAAACATTTTTTAAATACCCCTGTCTGATTATTCCAGCTGACAGAATCAAGTATTTAACACCTAAGGACAAGACATATGCATTAATCCTATTAGGCTCTAACCCATAATGTCCAGTTTCCATGATCCATTATGACAAAACATAAAGAACAGATCTGTCTCAATCTTTTCTTTTCATAGTGGTGCTTGTTGTCCTCTGCTCATCCAGGACAGAATCCCAGGGAAAAAAAGAAACTGTGGTTTTCTCTTATGTCTCCAGATGCATCTCTTTAACTAATGTGTTTGTGTTGCAGTATTACCCTCTTGAAGAAGTTCTTGCTGCAGAGTATCTCTTGGAGGACTTCAGGCCAGATCTGATTGAGATGGTGCTTGATAAACTAAGACCAGAAAATGTCAGGTTGGTGTTACAAATCTGTTTCTGTTCACAGAGAGAAGATAAACAATGAGTTTTTTTTTATTAGAAGTAGTTTGGAATCTAAGGAATAAGTGACGCATTTGACAACTGGTCAACAAAATACCAAGTAGTGATTAGAGATCATTTTTGTATCATATTATTTCCACCAGTTCTTAAAATATAAACAATGAAAAAATGGTCATACACCTTGGTAGAGCAGCAGAAAACAGCATATTTATTTTTTACTTTGGAAGGAGAAAAATGCTTGGCTTATAGAAATTTCAAAAAGTAAAATCTGGAAAGTGTGGTGTGCATTTGCATTCAGCTTCCTGGTGCAAAACCCTGGTGAGTAGCCTTTTGCATCAAACACAGCTTCAGGATGTTTTTTCACTCAGTGTAGCACATCAGCAGACCGAAACATAGAGGATGTTAACCATAAAAAAACCTCATACAAAAATACTCATTGAGAAGTAGAAATATGCTTCACTCATCAGATATTTTTATATGTAATAAAATAAAATGGAAAATTTTCCTTCCACTGTTATGCTCTGTCCTGCTTTAGAAGAAATAATTATTTATTTGTCCCAAATATTAGGATAAAAATCAGGTTTGTGGTTGTGAATAGATACTCCTGCAATCTCTATTTGCTTGCCTTTAATTTTCTATATTTATAAATATAAACAAACGTTTTCCAGCATTTCTTTTCTCAAGGATTCGTGGATGTTGTTGTTTGTACCTCAGATTGAGCCTCCTTACCAGCTGATTTATTTAGGCATTGCTTTACAAAATCTATTTGTTTTCTCTTTTTTTACCTTGCCAATCTCAGTTGTTTCAGTTGAAACACTGCAGTCCCGGTGTTCACCAGTAAGTGGCATTAGTGTTCATATTTCACTACATTAGAATTAGAAAAGACCAGGATGGGGACAGTGGTTAAATCTGAGGACTTTTCCCTAAAATAAATCTCCTCTCTTTATAATAATTATGTAAATGGTTAATCAGGCAGTTTTATTGGAAATGCGGACACAATGCAGTTAACATTTGATTTATTTAGCCAGAACCTTGTAGTAGAGAACACTAGAAGTAGAAATATCCTTAATAGCAATATGAAATTGTTATAAATTCAGCAAATATGATTGGGAACAATTTTTGAGTAGGGACTGTCTCTCTAAGTTAGAGGTTGAACTTACAAATATTGCTGAATGGAGGAATAGAGGTAGAAAGAGGAAAAGTGGTCCCTATGTGATCCAGCAGTCTAAACATATAGCAGCATAAATATAGAAAATAGCTCACAATAACCTAACTATTCTTGGATGAGGTATAAGAAGGGTAGAGCCACAGCAGGGCCAAGGAGAAACGTCTGTTCGGACTGAAATGTAGCTATGAACTTTGTCAAAACGGGAAGTTTTAAGACTTTCCTTGAAAGCACACAGTGCTTCTGCCACAGAGACTAAAACTAGTAGTTGGCTCTACAGGAGAGGAGCATAACTAAAAGATCCACTTTTAGAAATTCTAGGAACCACTAGTAAACCTGCAGATTGAGATCGAAGTGCTCTGTTAGGAACATAAGGAACAGTCGGTCCTCTAGTATAAGAAGGAGTTTGGTTATTTAGGGCTTTACATGGGAGAAGGAGGGTTATAAATTCTATTCAGAACTTTATTGGAAGCCAATGAATATAAGCTAGCTTCTCTTCATTGAGGTATGATCTGGTTTTGAAACATTTTTGTTCAGCTGAAGCCTTTTAAGTACAGTTTGTGGACTACCAGATAGAGAAGAACCACAATAGTCCAGCATTGAATTCACATTACATGGATTAGTTTCTCATTATCACATCTGGACTAGACATTTCTAACTTTATGTTGCGGATTAAAGAAACAACAGATCTACTAATCGAATTTAATAAGATGCTGATTTAAATGCTCTTCACTCTGTGAACAAATGCAGTTTACTCAAAGTTTTCTGATGGATGAATTTATTATTTTCACCGTTTCAGAGTTGCTGTGGTGTCAAAGTCATTCGAAGGTCAAACAGACCAGCAGGAGGAGTGGTACGGCACCCAGTACAAGCAGGAGGCCATTTCTGAAGACAGCATCAGGGTAAACACGCTGTGTTAAACTCCTCTCTACTGTGTAACACTTTGGCTTACATTTCTCCTGCTGGTAATGGGATATAAATGACGTGCCGCCTTTGTGTTTTCCTTTAGAAATGGGCCAGTGCGGACCTCAACGGAAAGTTCAAACTGCCCATGAGAAACGAGTTCATCCCAACCAACCTGGAAATCTACCCTCTAGAAAAAGACTCTCCTTCAATTCCAACTTTAATCAAGGCAGGTTTCACTTTCATCCATTGTTTTATCGTCTATTACCAGACTGGGATGGCAGTTCTTGTCACACCTGTTTTCTTGTTTCATTTTTTAACTTTATCTAAATTTCATACAAATTTTATCGAGATATTGAGTAATGAACATGAATTAAACTGTTAAGGGAACCTTGTCTTTGCAGATTTATCTCTAACAGGGTTTAAATGAATGCCTTAATTGGCATTAAAATTCATTTAATGTGATTATCATGGCATTTAAAATGCTTTATTTCTTTTTTTTATTTCGTTAAGAAAAACAATTTCATCAGATATATCAGATATAACTGGTTCCACATGTTTGTGCTGAACTGCTTCTGGTCGATCGTAAAGCCGACAAAGGATTGATGGCATTAAATTTATTAATTTAAAGAGTATTAAAAAGCTTTAGAATTACTAATGCCTGCATAAACTCTGTCTAAAAATATTTTTTTGGCCTCTTAAAAGTCACACAATAATCACTGAGTCTTTTTCTGTTTTGTTTTTAGGACACTGCAATGAGCAAGGTGTGGTTTAAACAGGATGACAAGTTCTTCCTCCCGAAGGCCTGCCTGAACTTTGAGTTCTTCAGGTGTGTTTCCACATTTTTTAGAAATATTTACGCTCAAGGGCATCTTTGGCCATTTTACTCTGGTCTTAAAATTCAACTTTAGGGTGATGATGGCATTCTACAATAGAGATATGAATATCAGATATTCACACCCCCCTTTAAGTCAGTCATGAAGCGCCCAGTTAGAGTTAAAGATGCTGAGATCAATAAGTGCAGAAAATGAACACGCAGATACCATTGAATAAGATGTAGACATGTAACAATTATGAGATGAATAAGTCAACTAAAAATATAACTTTAATGTGACTTTTCCTGTAAAGATAAACCTAAAATAGGGAGTGGAATTGATATTTATAACTTTTTTTTTTTTTTTTACCACAAATAGATTTCTTTATCCAGTCTTTTTGATTAAAAGTAGTTCTGAAGTTTTTCAAAAGAGTTTTTTTTTTATTTCCTTTTATGCTTTAGGCATTTTTCTGATTAGGAATCAAATTTAATTATTTTTCCACATGAAAGTTTGGGTTTAGAATGGAACTGTTACCGTATTTTCACGAATATAAGGCGCATACAAACGTCTTTTTTTCCCCTCAAAATGTGCGGCGCGCCCTATAGTGCGGCGCGCCCTATGTGTGTTGTTACTGCGGATGTTTGAGACCGCCATGAGAACGTTAAAGGGGGAAGTGTGGGTGTGGATTGTGTATAAAAGAACAGGTATGTGCTTTATGCAGAACTCCTCATTTCCTCATTGAGGAGATTATGAAAGAGTGGCTGAGGGAGGTGTAGGTGAACCGCGAGGAGGCGACCCGGCCAGAGGCTTCTGTTGAATTAAGTTTTCAGGTGGATTTTCCCACTTAAAAACATATTAAAACTACTTTATTCCCACTGATCACAGCAAATGTAGCTGCAAGGCAAAGAAAGGATAGAGTAGCTCCGCCCAACGCGTGTCAGACACACCTTTGCACCACGCAGCCAGAGCACTAAAGCTGCTTCAGCGCGCATCAGAACTGGTACAATCTAAACTACTGGTACCAGGATAATAAAAGCGAACATATTCTGCCAGCAGATTTCTGCATTTTAAGTTAATTAATGCATCAATAAACTGTTTCAGAGGAGTGATCACAGCGCTCTGTGTCATCAGCGATGTGTCTGTCTCACGGCCAGCTCCCAGGTTTGACTAATACTTTGTAATACATACATTAATATAGCACAATCATACTCAGTTTTGCTCCCGCTCTATATTTAAATACGAAATAGAGGTATTTAAACGTAGTAGAGGACATGTACCGGTATATAAAACCCGCGCCCTATAGTCCGGTGCGCCTTATGTGTGTGTTAAATACGGAAATGGCACACATAACTGAGACTGCGCCTTTTAGTACGGTGCGCCTTATGGTCGTGAAAATACGGTAATCATTTATTTTTTTTCTTAAATTAACCTTTCTTAAAAACTGTCATGATTAGGTTTTCCTTCATGTTTCACTGGGGTCTGTTCTCATGCTGACCCAGTCTAGACGATCACGCCTTTTTACGAACCTTCCTTTTTTTCCTTTTTCCCTCATTTTGGAAAAACATCCAGTTTTTATAATGTAACAGTAAAACCTAGGGCTGGGCGATATGGAAAAAAAACTATATCACGATATGGATTATTTTATATCACGATAACGATATATATCACGATATACCACAACTGATGTTGCATTTTATGTTTTCATAGTCCGTCAGATGGACAGGGTTGAAAAAAATCTTTCATCGCCTATTTTTTACCCATCATCTTGTTTCCTAATATGAGAATCCCAACCCCAAACCAAGAACCCCAGTTATGCAATTTGCGGCCATGACAGTGAACAGTATAGAATCTTGGCTATTGCGCTGCAGTAATTAATCATTTAATATTCGTTTGTTATTGACATTTTATAAAATTCCAAGGCCAGGTTTTTCTCTTGTCTTTCACTTACCTTGTTTTCCACTAGGAGGGTCCAGTCCTTGATGAAATGGATGGTGAGAGTCATATAAGGCTGTGTTGCTCTACTCATCCACATGTCCGTAGTCAACGCATAATGCGTCGCACCACTGCGTACCTCTCTCTCCACTTCAGCCCGACAACTAGCATATAAGCCAGGCAGCTCCACTTTACTGAAATGTTTTCGACTAGGCATCACATATCTGGGATCGAGTGTACGGACGAGGTCCCGAAAGCTGTCTTTCTCGACTATGTAAACGGGGGCCATGCCTTTACAGATATAGCTTGTGTCACGCCCATCTCAAGGGCGAGGACAAAAAGGGAGACAGACGAGCGGATCCATAGCAACAACGATTTATTGATTACAAAAAAAATGCTCCGTGAGATCAGGCCAGCCAGTCGGAGAGAAGTGTGGACCAATGCTGCTCGTTCCGGCCTGGTCCGGAGGGCAAACAAGCAGAGCGAGTGACTGACTAGTCGTCCCCTTTTATCATTCACCGGTGTGTGCAATTAACAGTCCATCTACCTGCTTCCTGAAAAAAAACAAGAACAAACATGTAGAGGACTAGAGACACCTACTGGACAGAAGGGGATCGTCACACTCCCCCCCATACAAATGGAGTCCTAACCGGGACTCCAAAAAGACAGCGATTTATACTAACAACTAGGTGACAATTGCAATACTAATGGACTTTACAGTCTTACCACAATCACCCATTCAATCCCCACCTCAATAGCTCAGCCACCCTAGCCACTGGAAAAGCCTATAAGAAACTTGGAGAAAAAAAAAGGACTGAACATTAAACCTAAGCACATGGTGCCCCGGACAAAGCATCTGCCACAATATTGTCCGAGCCCCTAATGTGGCGGATATCCAGACAATAGGGCTACAAAAACAACATCCATCGCATCAGTCTGCGATTTGGACACTGCAATGAATGCAAAAATGTTAAGGGATTGTGATCAGTATAGACCACCAGAGGAACACTTCCAGAATCCAGATATATTTCAAAATGCTGTAAAGCCCAAATTAGTGCCAATGTCTCTTTTTCAATGACAGAATAGTTCACCTGAAAATGGTTGAATTTTTTAGAGTAGAAACTCACAGGTCGATCAACTCCATCATCATCTTGTTGAAATAAGACAGCACCTGCACCTACATCACTTGCATCCACATGCAGGACAAAAGGACGATCCCATTGTGGAGCTGCAAGAACAGGGAAGGAACAGAGGACAAATTTGACATCATCAAAAGCTTTCTGACAGGAAGCTGTCCAGGTGTACTTCACTTTATCCTTCAGCAAATCTGTTAATGGGGAAACCACTGTAGAAAAGTTCTTACAAAAACTGCGGTAGTACCCCACAAGACCCAGGAACCGCTGGAGTTCTTTTTTTGTTGTTGGTACGGGATACTGTAAAATTGCAGTTACTTTGGCTTCCACTGGACGCACCACCCCTTGCCCCACCACCTTACCCAGATAGGTAACCGTAGCCTTAGCAAACTCACACTTCGCCAAGTTAATGGTCAGGTGTGCTTCAGCCAGTCGTTCAAACAGCTTACGTATGTGAGCCAGATGTTCCTTCCACGTATCACTAAAGACCACCACATCATCCAAATATACGGCACACCCTTCCAACCCAGACACAACCATATTCATGAGACGCTGAAAGGTTGCAGGTGCATTTCGCAATCCAAAACTCATTACAGAGTAAGAGAACAGACCAAAGGGAGTTATAAAGGCAGAAATCTCTCTAGCTCTCCCAGACAATGGAACTTGCCAATAACCCTTCAATAAATCAAATTTGCTAACAAACTGAGCTGAACCCACCTGATCGACACAATCTTCCATGCGTGGCATCGGATAAGCATCAGATTTTGTAACCATGTTCACTTTCCGATAATCTGTACAAAATCTAAAACTTTTATCAGCCTTCTCCACCAACAAACAAGGTGATGCCCAGCTAGATGCAGAGGATTCAGCAATACTATTTTCAAGCATATACCGAATCTCCCCCTCCATTACCTTCCGCTTCTCCTCAGAAATCCTGTAAAAGCGCTGGCGAATTGGCTGTGCCTCACCCACATCGATGTCATGTTGAACTAAGTGAGTTCGACTGGGCACATCACCAAACAAACAACGATACTCATTAAACATAGCAGTCAACTCAGTGCCCTCCTCCTGAGACAAATGTGCAAACAAAGAATCCAAATTCCTCAGTACATCAGAATTTTTCAGCCTGCCAGTCAACAAACTCTCATTAGGTGGAATCACCCCATCGTTTTCAAGTGCAGATAAGAAACCTAATCCACTTACTGTAGTAGCCACAGAGACAGTCTTATCAACCTGCACCTCCTCATCTTTGCTGGATACCTGTGACTCCCGAGTGTAATAGGGTTTTAACAAATTTGCATGGCAAAGCTGTGTTGACTTCCTACGCCTCGGTGTGGACAGCAGATAGTTTTGATCCGACAGCTTGCGCAGGACT
Source organism: Cyprinodon tularosa (assembly GCF_016077235.1). Taxonomy (NCBI): domain Eukaryota; kingdom Metazoa; phylum Chordata; class Actinopteri; order Cyprinodontiformes; family Cyprinodontidae; genus Cyprinodon; species Cyprinodon tularosa. The sequence continues at coordinate 2,226,434 of NW_024038729.1, read as the reverse complement.
GTAAATGGGCCTTTAAATTTAGCCTGAAAGGGGGAGCTGACAACTGGCAATAATGCAAGTACCTGATCACCAGGACTAAAACATCGATGGTCCACCTTACGGTCATAGATGCGCTTCATCTTCTCCTGAGAAGAGGTCAACTTCTCCCTAGCCATTTCCACCCCAACAATCCATCCTTCAACACATACCCACAGGCCACACTCTCGTCATCAGTGACAACCTGGTCAAAAAGATGACGAAGAGAAGAATCCGCTCTCTGCTCCGCCACCAGGTCACTGTGAGAAACAGACAAAAGAGAATCAGGGACATAAAGAGAGAAAAAATCACCATCTTCGGCACCTCCACCTTCATGGTCAGGGACAGATGCCGACTCAGCATGGGACATAGCTCGCGTCACCGCACAAGCTGTAAAAACCCCAGGGAAACACTGAGCACTCTCATCCAACTTCCCTAGAACAGGGGAAGAAGTTACTATGGGAGCAGGTAGTGGACAATCAGCCCACACCCGGCCACCAGCCAGATCATTGCCCAAGATTACATCCACTCCCTCCAGCGGAAGTGCAGGGCGCACCCCCATGATAACCTCCCCCTGAACCAATCCACACGTCAAAGTCAACTTATGCAGCGGAACTGGTTCCACCATAAGTCCCATTCCCCGCATCAATACATGGTCTCCAGTGTTGGTTTCCCCAGAAAAGGGTAATACAGAGCTCACAATATATGAATTAAAAGCTCCAGTATCCCTCAAAATTTTTACCGGTACCGTAGCATCACTCCCCACCATGGACACATGGCCGTCAGAAAGAAAAGGTGAAAAATCCTCCTGATCCAAAGTATACTTCCGTCCTGTGTCCACCTGTTTAGAGGAAACAAAACCATGCGTTTCAGAGGCAGCAAAAGCAACCGATTTCACCTGAGCACCTCTTTTTGGGCATTCCCGCTTCCAATGGCCTCTGGCTTTGCAATAATGACACACATCAGATAGATCCACATACACATGCCCACTGGAAATCCGTTCTGACCTACTGTTCACATCAGAACCAATGCCTTCCTCCTTTGCATGACTTCCCACAAAAGATTGATTGCCACTCCTGTAACCAAAATCACTGCGAGGTTGATACTCACGGCCACCCCTGTGTATAAGAACATATTCATCTGCCAGCTTAGCAGCTTCAGCAGCTGTCTTCACGTTATGTTCACTGATATATACCGCAAGGTGACTCGGAACAGAGTTTTTAAACTGTTCCAGGACAACCAAATTACAGAGGTCAACAAAAGTGCTAATTTGTAAGGAAGCACACCACCTATTGAAATGGATTCCCAGCTCCCTGGCAAACTCAACATGGGTTTGTTTCCCAGCCTTCTCCCATGTCCGAAACCTCTGTCGGTAAGCCTCTGGTACCAACTCATAAGCTGTTAAAACAGCCTTCTTCACAGTGGCATAAACTTTACTTTCCTCCCCTGTGAGGGCAGAGTATGCTTCTTGTGCTTTGCCTGTGAACACACACTGTAAAAGCAGTGTCCGGTCCAAATCAGACCAACCTCGACTATCAGCAACACGCTCAAACAGGGAAAAGAAGGTATCCGGATCCCATTCAGAAAACTGAGGAACTAAACGCAGATTATTCCCCACATCAAACGAGCTAGACGCCCCCCTACCGGAAGCATCAAGGGGGACGTTGCCCGCACTAGTTGAGCTCAGTCTGCGTTCTTCCAACTCCAGCCTTTTCACATCCAATCTTTTCTGTTCTATCCCAGCCTGCAGTAAAAGCAGCTCCCGCTTTTGTTCAAAAGTCAATCTAGTATCAAAAACGCCAGTGTCCAACCACGTCGCGCCAGCTTGCAACTTGGCTTGTCCTAACACACCGGAGTCAGTTAAATTAGCTTTAATGGCGGCTTTTATACTCTCCTTAGACCGCTTGTCACTGACCTCCAACGTAAAATGTTCAGCTATCTTTAGTAACTGTTCGCGTGTGCAGCGCTCCAACCCCTCCTCAGACGGATCCCGCAAAAAATCCTCAACAGCAGCCATAACATCTACAGTTATCCACACAACACCTGAATTCCAACCAGTAGCACTCTGAGCTCCCACGCTCCCAAAACAACCACAACGTCACAGCGACCCCGTCCCTCTAACTGCCTAACCAGAATCTAGCTAATCTCCCCCGCTAGTCTTCGGGTGTTACTTGTGATGGGTATTTATGCACTAACGCCCGAGAGTCCGAAAAAGCAACCAATAAATGGCGACTCCCTGCAACTCCGGATGTGCTCCCGAGACAACTGCTCTTCCCACGTTCACACCACACTAAAATCCCCCCACAACAAACTCCATAAGGGAAATCGTTGTTAAGCCTGACAGGGACAGAACCACCGCGACCTGCTATGAAGGAGCGATCACTGCTACACAAACACACTCTCTCAGAATAGATGTACAACGGCTGCCTCACTCACCAAACCCAGCACGCTCGTCAACGTCCCCCAACAAAACAGAGTTCACAACTCAACACACTACCTGAAAGCTGATCTCCAATCCGGGTTCAAACTGACAAGCCCCCATTTGTCACGCCCATCTCAAGGGCGAGGACAAAAAGGGAGACAGACGAGCGGATCCATAGCAACAACGATTTATTGATTACAAAAAAAATGCTCCGTGAGATCAGGCCAGCCAGTCGGAGAGAAGTGTGGACCAATGCTGCTCGTTCCGGCCTGGTCCGGAGGGCAAACAAGCAGAGCGAGTGACTGACTAGTCGTCCCCTTTTATCATTCACCGGTGTGTGCAATTAACAGTCCATCTACCTGCTTCCTGAAAAAAAACAAGAACAAACATGTAGAGGACTAGAGACACCTACTGGACAGAAGGGGATCGTCACACTTGAAATAGCACCTGTGATCTGCTTGTGTCGCTGAGACGTCTTCTCATATTGTGATCCTTGGGCGAATGCTTCCTTAAGCTTCGGCTGTGAGAATTTCTTTCCAGTGCTTCCTGTATTTTCATCCCTTGTTTGTTTTGATCGGAGTGGTTGTAGTTTCCCGTGTTCTTGTTCATGATTTTTCTTCAGGTGGTAAAAGAGGCCGGAAGTATTTGCATCAGCCGCTGGAACGGCTTTGCTGCACAGTTTACATATCGGCTGCGTTTGTTCTTTATCAGATGGCTGAAATCCGAAATATAACCAAACAACCGAGCTGCCTCCCCTTTTGGGCAAAAGTGGTGTTTGTTGTGTCTGTGACCTGGCAACCGTTTCGGACTCTGTAACCGCTGCTGTGGTAACATCTTCTTGGGTGTCCATCATTCATTTTTTTTCAAGCCAGAAAGAAATTTCGCGGGCTCTCTCCGTCAGTAATGTCGCAAACGTATGGTGCAAAGCCGCGTGACGTAAAGCGGTGTAGTGCCGCAAAACCACGTTCTCTACACATTATCTTTTTATTCTCTTTTTTTTTCGTTATATACACTTAGAGTTTGCATAGCAAAAACGCAAAATGTTATATTAACAAATTATATTAAAATGTATATTAGCAGTAATAATAATAATAAAAAAGTTTATCACGATAGAAAAAATAGAGGAGAAAGGTCACGATAGACATGTTTCTCTCGTCCTCACGATATATATCGCCATATCGCCCAGCTCTAGTAAAACCTGTCCAGATTTTTCCTGGGTATATTTAAAAAGCTCTGGAATTTTGTGTTCTCTTTTGACTGATACTTTAGGGATTTTTTATTATCCCCTTATAAGCCAACTGATTCAAACTGGTGAACTGGTGATAGGATGACTGTAATTTATTTCTGTTCATTCGCCACATTTCCAGCAGGTTTCTGCTGCTCCTTTATGTTTGAACCAAATTAATCACCTCCTTAGTTGAATTGCACTGGAGAATCAAATATTCTTTTTATTTGCATTTTATTAATTTTTTTATTTTTTTATGCCATATAAATCCTACTTTAATGCAAGTTTGTATCCACTGAGGTACGGGGTTGTTCTTAACTTTCATCATTTTCCCAAGTGTTTACGCTGGCAGGCACATTTTTAAATGAGTTAGCTCAACTTTTGTTTTGAAGTTGATGTTAAGTTTCATTTAATAATTTATTTATTTAGATTTATTTTTAATATAGCAGTTTTGTAAGTTTCCAGGAATAATGTTAACTTAAACCCTTAGCTCCCACTAACCGAACTCGGGATGTTTTGACTTCATAATTTTAAAATGTTGAAAATTGCGTAAAAACATTTTTTATTTTTTTTTACTCAAATAGTTTTTTAGTAGCCTTTAAATTTATAATTTGGATTTTGTTTCTTCAGTTAAATTAAGTCTGACAGCTAAGATGGCTGACAGGCTGATAGAATGCAAGTGTTCAAGTAGATCTGCTTGGTCTGGATGAAATAAAATATCTTGCCTCACAGTCCATGCAGACTCCTCCAGTGAGGGCAGATTACAGCGACGGACTGATTAGTTCTGTTGCAGGTAGTCAACCTGTGGCTGCAGCCTCAGTGGAACTGTTTGTATGTAATGTTTGACCGCTGTAATTCTTTCTGCAGCCCGTTTGCATACGTGGACCCATTGCATTGTAACATGGCATATTTGTACCTGGAGCTCCTCAAGGACTCCCTCAACGAGTATGCATATGCAGCTGAGCTAGCAGGCTTGAGCTATGACCTCCAAAATACCGTCTATGGGATGTATGTAAGTATCCCTCCTTCCCTCACGTCGCCTCCTAGACCTCATTGACCCACCTGCTCCCCCTGACTCACTCAACCTGTCCTGGGTTCATAGGCGATGATTAGACTTTCTCTAAATTTTTCTGTATTTGGTGGTAAAACAACACAGTCTCAGGACAGCCCTGGCGTGTTGTTAATCATATTGTTCCATTTTTTATTCAATTTGTATAAAAATTTTAGTTTCGTTTAGAAATCCTGAACCTTTCACCTAAAAAAGGTTTAATCTCACCTGCCTTCCAGCCCAGGCTTGGTCAGTCTAGCCTTCATTTTAATCGCCATCTTTCTCCCTCCCTTCACCTGTGCTACTGCATTGCTTATCAACCACATTAGTACTTCGTTTTCAAGAATTTTCCAAATGTAGCGGCACCTTTCCTTTGAGAAGTCTTTGTTTTGCGAGAGTAAGCTGGTTATGAGGCTGCATATACATACTCTACACTACTTTTTAAATCATTCTTATATTGTTTTTTTTTTTGTTTCCTTGTGTTGGTCCAACCCATCCTTAAAAAGAAACATCACTTTTTATGCATTTGTTCCTTCTTTTTTTTTTTTTTTCTTCCATTAGCCGCTACCTTTATGCATCTCCCCTGCACTGCAACATGACCTACTTGTTTCTGAGGTTACTGAAGGATGATTTAATAGAGTATACATATGCAGCCCGCCTGGCCGGGCTAGTATATGGCATAGCCTCTGGAATGAATGCTATCATCGTAAGTAAGCCGTTTGGAGTGTGTAAGCTGGTTCAAGGATCTACTCTTGGGGTTTAACAGAGCTCTATGGCTTGGTTTTCTATGCTAAGTTTGGATAACGCGTTCTTCATGATCTACACTTGGAACCAGATATTAGCATGCTAAAAGCAGACTGTTTTTTAAATGTTTTTTTTTTACTTGGGATGACCCAGAATAAGGAATAGAATAGCTTTCTTTTAACTGAGAGATTTGCTCAAATTATTATTACTTTTCCCCTTTAACTTTATGAACTTTATGGGAAGCCTCAAATGATGTCACGGCTTCATATGCCTCTGAAAATACACAACATTTGAGTTGAATAGAAGCACAATTATAACCACCTCAGACGCAAAATGTTGGGAGGAGAAATATGGAGCTTCTTCTGATGGCGTCATGTTTATCCATTTATATGCAAGATTAAGCAGCATGGCGAGGATCCAGATATTGTTCAGGAATTAGACAGGTTCTCTGTCCTTAACCCTGTAATGCCAAATGTATCATATTTGATACATACAGTTTCAGAAATGTTTTGCGTCTGACACCTTTTGCATAATTTAATGGTAAAAACTTTGCTTAAAATCCTATTGTACACAATCAGATATACCTGATAACAGAGGGCAGAAGACTACACAAAAAATATACTTGACTTATCGCATAGTAATAAATTATTAATATCAAAAATGTATTTCTGTTTTTTTTCTTTTTACATATTTTATTAAAAGGCCAAATAAGGACTACAAACCAAAAAAAAGAAATTTTCTGTTTTGTTTTATTCTTGGATCGGGCTTTAAAGGGCTAAGGAGGAAGTGTTTTGATAGAAAATCAACCCTAAAAAAAAAAGCAAAAGTCTTTTTTAAGATGCTATCCAAACTTATTAGAAAGGTTCTCTATTATCAGATACATTTGGAGAGGAAGAAGCTAATACTCCAAAAACAACATAAAAGAGGGAGCTTACAAGCCTCTAACAACATCCCACCTGTGAAACACGGCGGTGGCAGCATGTGAGGATGTTGTGCTGCTGGAGAGAATAGTGTGCTTTATAAAATGGGTGAAATCATATGGAAGGAACATTATGTTGAAATATTGAAGCTAAATATAAAGACAGCTGCGTGGATTTTAAATCTTTGACTCCAGTTGGTCTTTTAAATGGACAGTCAGCTCAAACATACAAGCAAATATGCTGCAACTTAGCCCTGGATATGCATTTCATTAGCCCTGATTTCAGTCACATAGAAGGTTTAGATCAGTTTAGCCACTGGACTGAAATTTCAGTAAACTGTTAAATCTTCTATAAAAGCACAGAAAATTTCAGTTTAAAGATAACATGATTGGTTTCTAATGTCATGTTGGTGAATGAATAACTTAGAAATAAATAATCCAATTTTTTCTAATAATTTAAATGTCATCCTAAGTGATCAAGAATTGGGAAATATTATTCTGTCAGATTTTAAGGGGGAAAAAAAGCTTAAGTGTTTCTACAGTGCATGTAAATATCTGGTTTCAACTGTATTTGTTTGCAGTCCCTAGACTTGCATAGAGCTTAAACAAGCATGTGTTTACATTGTAGAGTAACTACTCCCCTTTAAAACACAAAATGGAAGGCACCCCTATATTGATCAGCATATATGGAGGGACCCGAAGATGGATGGGAGGAAATTGGTGTGTGTAAGGAAACTTTACAGCTTAACAAAGAAGCTTGGGACCAGGAGTACTTTCTATAGAAGAAAAAAGGGTTAGAATACACTAACTAGGGAGTGGTAGGAAGAATAAAGTGAGAAACAGGTAAAAAACAAAAAAAAAAAGTATATATATATATATATTTACGTCTTCCTATTAAGACGCACTAAATGTTTTTGGACTTAGTTACATTAGTTTACACCCTGGCTTCTGTTCTGAAATGTTTTCATTGTCATGTTAGAGAGAGAAATTTCATCAAATCATGCTAACATATTGACAGCTTCATAAATTTAAATAGCTAATAAATTTCGTCTGGTAATCAGGGGATTCTTGGTGATGAACATTGATGCAGTTTGACTTCCAAATATTCTATCCCAGGCGTTTTGCATGTGTTTGTTCCTGAGTCTCTGTAAATGAAATCGGTTGATCTTTTTTGCTTTTCTTCTTTCATGCATTCATCTTTCCTCACTAACATTCTGCTCCATGTTTGTGAAAATTAACAAGCAGTTATCAGCTTCGTCTCCACAGTGAATTTATGACCGTTGTGTTCGTAGACATGGTTTTTCACCACACTGAGGTAGAGTGACTATGGCTGCAGGTAACCGCCATGCGTCAGCAGTATTGTGCTGGCCGGCTGTTGAGGTCGGTGATGTCGTTATCAGGTGTCACCGCAGGGAGCGGAGCTTTGCACTGGGAGGATGTGCTGATTCATGAAGGACTTCCGTTTGAAAGGCTCTCAATAACCTTGATCATTTTTTCCAGTTTTAAATCATGATTTGTCTTAAAAATCTCCATTATCATCTGCTAGGGTGACTTCTGTATTCCCAGGATATGCGGAGCCGGGGGACATGAACAGGAAGTGTTCAACTCTGCAGAGGAAATGCTTATTTATTATAGGTTTTAGATTATAACAGGATTATTTAGCCCTTAGCAGAGCAGGGACCAGATTCCTACTTATTGATTTCCTAAAATGCATTCTTTAGGGTTTAAAAAACAAGAATTAATCTTCGTCAAAAAAAAAAAAATGAAGAATGTAAAAAAAAAATACATAGAAAAAGCAAAGAGTTTTAAACTAAGACTTTAAACTGAAGTATTAAGCTATTTTTTTTACAGTGTTCCTGCACACAAGGTGTGTCAGGGATAGTATAAAAATAAAAATGCCTTTATTACTTCCCCAAATATAAAAAGAAAAGGGGAGATAAAATATTGTTCAAATGTGTGAATTATTCCCATGATCTCAAACATCCATCCCTCCTCTCTCCCTTCAGTCATCTGTTATTTCATCACCTCACCATTTGGCTGCCTGTTTGTTCATCTTAAATTTCCTTCCTTTTATCAACCCTGCCTGTTTTACTGGCATTTTATTTTGTCTTCTGTATTAGTGTTGCACTGATACCAGTATCAGACGGGGCCCAGATCCAGCACTAAAATGGTGGTATCGGTATCGGCGAGTACCAAAAAATAGGGCACTGATACCATTTAGAGAGCCAAAAGTTTATTCAACTATTGTCACCCATTCCAGGTAGGCAATAAAAGGTTCTACTGGATTCACTTTGTATTAGTGTTTTTCCTGCTTCACAAAGGTAGGCAGCATCTTGATAAAGCCATGATGGAAATTATTTTACATCCAAGTTGTAGGGGAGGTTCAAAGTAGGGATGCACGATATTAGGATTTTGGCCGATATCCGATATGCCGATATTTTAAAACTCATGTAGCCGATAACCGATATCGATACCGATGTTAAAGCTGGTAAAAAATAAGTAGTCATTGAATATAGCAGTTTTGTCATCCATTTCTGACACTTATATAATATACTCAAATATATTTTCATATGCTGATATCAAATTGTTTTTTTAAAACGCGGTATCGATCTATTTTACTTTTTAAAATCTCGTGAAATTTCATCGTTCTGTTACAAACTCTCGTGATATTTTGCAAATTCTTGTGAGATTTTGTTAGTAAAATAGATCGATACCGTGTCAATATATCAACATATAAAAATATGGCAAAATTTCGTGAATTTTCGGGGGATTTCGTAGCATAACGATGACATATAGCAATATTTCATTAGTAAAAGAGATTGATATGGTGTTTTTAAATGGCAATATATCAGCATATGAAGATATTGGGATATTTTAATGTATCAATATTTTTTCCCTCGTCTTTAGAAGTTTTTAAGTCTGTTAAAAAAGAAGTTTTTGAGGAAGAAGAAGAAGTAGTATTTTTTTTTTATACTTTAGAAACTCAGAAGCTGATCAAATATTGGGTTAAATATCGGTTGGATGGTCGATGTCCGATATTCAGTTTTAAGGCCGATACAGGCCGATACCGATAGGGGGCCGATTATATCGTGCATCCCTAGTTCAAAGTTATTAGACTGGCTTCTCTGATTTGTAATCACGAACTGTGCGTCTGTCAAAACGCACTAAGTTCCCCCAAGACTTATAAAATAATGAAGGAGACAGTCAGTCCTTTTATGGCACTTTAATCCAGTGTGGTTCTGGAACATAATAACAATTTGATTAAACAATCAACAACAAATAATAACAATTATTAATATATTTAACAATAGCACACAAATGAAATAATAGTTATATATGTCCGGCACTAACAACAAAGGAAATGGTCAGTAGCATAAATATAACATAAATTACCATTTAAACCATCTGAGGTAACTAGCAATTAGCACTGCTAGCAATATGAACTGTAGCACCAGATATAACTCAACCAGCCGGCCTAACAGATTAAACATAAAGCAACAATAATTTCGTCCAGCAAAAACAATATAACTTAAGTTTCTCTGGACACAACGTTACAAACACAACCTGTTACTTGTAATACACTCATCACCGTCGTCAGTCTCTTCCTTTCCCTCCTAGTAGTGGCATCCAGCCCGATTGAGCATGCGTGCGCCCCCTAGTGGCCGGATCAGCCCAAGTCCCCATCTAAGGCATGCAGCCTTCAGAACACAAGTAGTATGCAGTTCTTCATAAATACACACACATAAATTTCAAACGGATGGTATCTGTATCGGCTAATGCTGCACAGCCAGGTATCGGGGCCAAAAAATGCCATCAGTGCAACACTATTCTTTATTTATTTTTTTTGTTTGTTTTTTTTTTTTGCTTACCTTCCTTCTTTATTTAATTTCCTTCTTCCTGAGTTTTTGCCTTACATTTTAAGGCATTTAAACTTCAAGCTAGGTCTAAAAAGATCGTCAGTTGTGGTTTCGTAAAACTTAATTTCAATCTACCTTTGGAGTCCTGTCAGTCTGGTCACACAGAACACCTTCAGTTTTTAGACACCACTGTCATAAATTCACTCTTTGATTCAAGCTGATGACATTTAGAAAAACCTTCTTTGTATTGTTGACTGTCTTTCATGCTTTAGTCTTTCTTTATAGAGTTTTATTTATCGCATATTTTCTGCTGCGGTTTACTGCAGCTTACAGTCAAAGGTTACAATGATAAATCCCACATCCTGCTGAAGAAGATCATTGAGAAGATGGCAACATTCGAGATCGACGAGAAGCGCTTCGACATTATTAAAGAAGCAGTAAGTTCAGATTTCCTCTAGATCACTGTAGCATTTTATGACTTATTTTCTAAAGTCTTAACGTCGACCTTCTCCTTTCAGTACATGAGGACTTTAAACAACTTCCGAGCCGAGCAGCCGCACCAGCATGCCATGTACTACCTCCGTCTCCTGATGACTGAGGTGGCGTGGACCAAAGACGAGCTCAGAGAGGCTCTTGATGGTGAGACATGTGTTCTCAGTCAGGATTTCTCTTTACTCGCCTTTAATTAGAAATGATGAAATAAAGAGCAAAGCATAAAGGTTAGGTTGATGTGTGATGTGATAAATGTGCCTGTTTCTTTACGTAAGGTAGACGCTTTTCTCTAATCTCTGGTTTTGTCATTTAAATCTTCGTCTCTTTCGATGTTGAGGGTTTTTATTCCCCAACAGCTGCCGTCTGGGTTGTTATGTTTTACCTTTTTATATCCTCCTGCAGGGATGATTGTTCACCTGAGCCTCCGCAAACCAGAGCTTGTTGCCAAGCAATTCCTTCTGACCTCATTTTGAGATTTCTCTCTCACTCTTTAGACTAATAACAGCTGATTGTGTGTCTAAGCGTAATTTATGTGAGTATTTCAGCAGCTTGCATGGCCGTCTGACACCAAACTGCTGGTTTGGGTTTATTTGAGGAATTTCTGCCACGTTCAAAGAAAATGCTGTCATTGTTTTCTTTCGGATTCACCTCTGATGCCCAGAGAGAAATGCTCTGATAGATTTCTGTAATCTGTGTTCCAGATGTAACTCTCCCACGCCTTAGGGCCTTCATACCTCAGCTATTGTCACGGTTACATATTGAGGCCTTGCTCCATGGCAACATCCCCAAGGAGGTTTGTTCAATCCCTTTTTACTTTGGAGAATTGCTTTTTATTTTTGTTCCTGTTTCCTAAGATCAGGTTAAATAGTCGATTATTAAACTATGATAATCTTATAAGTAACAGAGAAAAATATTAGCAGCTTTAATTATATTGTGTATTTTATTCATATTTTGTTCTATAGTAGTGGTAGAATCTTTTTTTTTTTTAGCACTTTTCCATAAACTTTGCATTGTGACTAGGGCTGCAACTAACGATTATTTTAAAAATTGATGAATCGGACGATTATTTTTTCGATTAATCGATGAATCGGACAAAAAATATTTTTTATATTAACCTCTTTATTCCAAGATAAACATTTTAGACAGAACAAACAAGCACACAAGTACAGGTTGCTCATTAACTGTACTGGTGCAATATGAAAAATAAATGTTTGTGTTAAAACTACGCAAACTTACATGAGAAATGTAGCTGTACATCCACAAAATATAGGGTACTTTGTTTCATAAAGCGCAAAAAAAGACATTTTTGTTTTTAAAAGCCCCTAAGGGGTTCAAACAATAGGCCCCCCCATTTCAACAAATTAGTTTTTTTAGACTAGAAGAGTTCTGCCTTTTAAGACAGGAAAGTATAGCAGTTAAAGTTGCTACTTGAGAAAATACTGAACCATAGAGATAAAAATAGCCCTGTGATTCAAATTATAAATTGTATTTGGAATAAAAATGAGAGAACTAGGGGTGCTAAAAAACACATCCTCCAAAGACTCCAATTTACATGGGAGTGTGGCATATAATTAATTGACATATTACTGATCTTGCTGGATTTTATTCTGCTTTACTTCCATAAATTGCAGGATCTTCTTTACTTTATCTTCGCCAGAAGATTTAAACTTTAAAAGCCTTGCCCTCATAATTTGCAAGTTAATTTATTTATAAAGTAAATGTAAACGCTGCTTAAGCTAATTCAAATGAAATTAAAAGTAAAATAAGTAGCCAACCTTATCACTGTCTGTAACCTACTAACACGGTAAGGAAAGCATCAGATGAGCTACCTGAGAAACTAACGTTACGTTTCCCCACTTTAAAACCAAACAAACATGGTGGTTCCGTGCCATGTTAATTTCTTTTGAAAAAAGTTGCATGTTATCACTTTTTTCGCTTTACAAAGCGCAGGCTATTTTAATTATTGTGATCAATTTGCGCCGTCAATCCCGGTGCATGCGCGCTTCATTTGCAGTCTGGACGCTGAGGCTCTGACTGCAGCGCTGAGAGGGACTCCTGCGGGAGTGGGGGGAGGCGCCCCACGGCGGAGTAGGAACGATACATGCTTTCACGTAAGAGTCTCCAAAAGCCGCCAGTGAAACCGAAAAAAGTCGCCAGATTTGTCGCTAGTCGCTTTTTTGAAAATAGTCGCTGGAGGGGTCTGAAAAGTCGCTGAGTTGGCAACACTGCTCCTGCGGCGCTGACTCGCTCTGCCATATTTTTTTTTTTCTTCCTCTTTCAGTCAAGAGGCAGTGATGACGGCGCGGCGGATGACGCAATAATCGCGCGACACAACTAATCAATGATGAAATTCGTTGCCAACGCTTTTAAAAGTCGATTTTTATCGATTTTATCGATTCGTTGTTGCAGCCTTAATTGTGACACTTTACCAACATAACAGGATGACCAGAGAAGGACTAGTATCAGAGCAAATTACCTCACTAAGCTCAAAAGAGAAGGCCGGTTTTACCGTGGGAACCTCTGGAGATGATTTTACGGCAAATCATTTTACATAAAATTAAAAACCTTGTTCTCTTTATGACTGTCTTCAGTCAGAGGCTTTAAAACCGCTGTGATACAGACAGCTAGAGGAGATCCTTCCTGCCTTCAGCCCCAAACATCTATAGAAACTTAAAGGTATATTGGAGGATATTCCTTTTCTGGGTGCATCATCTAAATAAGAGGTCCTCCTATTTGTCAATCAATCTGGTGACATGTTAAAATAAGGCCATCCTTTCATGCTCATCCCCAGTTAGCTATCTTTTTCTGCACATGCGCACTTTCATGCTTATACTGTATGTGTGGTGAGCTACGGTTTCAGTCAGTAGTTGAAGCTCGCCTTTCTCACCGCGGTTATTTGCGCATGGCTAAGGTGTCATAAGAGGTAAAGTCTCTAAAAAGTGTGTGAGAAGAAGAGAAAGGCCTCAGAAGACAGAAACAAGACCTGTTTTTGGGAGATTGTTTCACACGATGCCGTACACTGAAAGCCCAGGCCAGGCTTCCCACTGACGCCTCGGCTGCAAAGTTTCTACTCGACAGTTAAAATGTGGCATGCTATTTGGAGAAATCCATTTCACATCACTGCTAGTAAAATGAGGAGAAATGGGGTTCTGCATGCTCTCACACACTTTCAATAGGCGTTTCCTCTCACTCCAATCAAATTCAAATCCTCCAATACACCTTTAAAGGCTCATTTTATAATGAGCAGACACTTTGCTGCACCTCTCCCAAATTGTAGGTGACTGCAGACAGTGTCTGCAGGCCTCTGATTCTGATCTGTTCTACTTACGCGTATTTCCAATTTGGTACCTTACCGGCTTGTTTGTATGACCTCCATTGCGGAAAACGACTCGTGAAGTTGGACCAGCTAGAAGAGTGAGGTGTGCAAGAACGCTGGGACCCTTTTCCCACCTGGATCTCCACTCTTTTCGCCCTCATGTCCCTCTGTCGTCAAACAAACTTGCCCCCTCGTCCTCACCGGCTCGGCTGTATCTAGACCCACAGCTAGTGTGCGATTGTCCCTCTTGCGTTGTGGCGTAGCATAACTTAACCACGCTTCAAAATTGAGCAGAGGTCAAAAATGTCTTCGGAATGGCACCCAGGCTACGCTTTTACCACCTTTCTTAGAAATCCATATACACTACAGGCTCTAACCAGAGTAGAAAAAGAAGTGGGAGGCCGCGTTGCACAACTGAGCAAGAAGATAAGTACATTAGAGTCTCTAGTTTGAGAAACAGACGCCTCACAGGTCCCCAACTGGCATCTTCATTAAATAGTACCTGCAATAGCCTGTTTGTGCTGTCCTCTGAAGGGAGTGTTACACACCGTTGTAGGAAATCTACAATTTCTTAGTAATTTCTCGCATGGAATAGCCTTTATTTCTAAGAACAAGAATAGACTGTCGATTCTCGGATGAAAGTTCTTTTTCTGGCCATTTTTAGTGTTTAATTGACCCCACAAATGTGATGCTCCAGAAACTCAATCTGCTCAAAGGAAGGTACGTTTTGTAGCTTCTGTTACGAGCTAAACTGTTTTCAGATTTGAGAACATGATTGCACAATGGTTTTCTAATCATCAATTAGCCTTCTGAGCCAATGAGCAAACACATTGTACCATTAGAACACTGGAGTAATAGTCGCTGGGGCTCTATACACCTATGTAGATATTGCACCAAAAAAACCAGACATTTGCAGCTAGAATAGTCATTTAGCACATTAGCAATGTATGGAGTGTATTTCTTTAAAGTTAAGACTAGTTTAAAGTTATCTTCATTGAAAAGTACAGTGCTTTTCCTTCAAAAATAAGGACATTTCAATGTGACCCCAAACTTTTGAACGGTAGTGTGTGTCTATATAAAAGTCACTGGTTGAAAGTTGGATTAAATAAAGATGTTTGGAACATTTCCAGCAACAAAATATGAGAAAATGTCTTTTCTATCTGTGCCTTTTTTCTAGTCTGCGCTGGGAATGGTGCAAATGGTTGAGGACACACTCATTGAGCACGCTCACACAAAGCCCCTCCTCCCGAGCCAGCTGATTCGCTACAGAGAGGTGCAGGTTCCAGACGGTAGGTCCCCACATTTTCCTCTCCGTCACACACAGGTTGATCATTGTTAATCATCCTCTGCTGGTCCGAGTCATCTCCATCGTGACCCAGCAGTACCCAGCCGTCCTGCCTCCGTCACTGCTGACGCCTTCTGGTGTAAAAAGATCTGATTAAATCCAGCATTCTGTATTCACCCTAGAGGAACATGATAGCCAGTGAGTGGAAACAGACGTCACCGGGTAGATTGGGTACATAGCCTGACACTCCCCCCTTCAGTTCAACACGGATGAACACTCAGGAGCAGAGGTACCTGTGCTGTGCCTCACATTGGATCAGGGAAGAGAAGCAGAGTTGTGTTGGACCACCTGGTGTGTCTGACACACAGCAGCGGACAGGTTATAAAGGCCACAAAGAAAAATAGACTATGACGAACACATGTTTACATCCTCTCACAGACTGCAGACATTGAAGCAGCAACAGGAGAAATGGCTCCATTTCTGGGCAGCAGTAACAATTGCCTCCTAAAGGGTTTATATGTGGGGAATTACAACCACACACCCAAGTGGATGTTTGGGGGAGACAAAACGAGCATAAAGTGGCACATTGAATTTATTTCTCTTATTTTTATTTTCATGAATAAAACTGTGTTCAGCACTTTCTTTTTTTTTTTTTTTTGCATCTGGTTCAAACTAAATCCAACCCAAACAGTTACTGTCAGAAGCTGCTGAGCAAATAAAACTCTCCTGTTGGTGAATTAGACTCCGTATGATGATTATTCAGAAGAGCAGCTAGGAGGAGACACTGAACACCATGGTGACGGTTTCATGTAAAATCCGGATGTAAATTATTGGCCCAAATATAAAATGATGCACGAATCAGAAGCAGGGTCCTTAAAAAGTCTTAAAAGGCATTGAATTCTTCAAAATAAAACTAAGGCCTTAATTGGTATTAAAATCTTTTAAATCAGTCTTTCGTAGGTCTTCATTTTTAAAACAACATAAATAGGATTATTTTCATTACAATTTATTTTTGTAATCTAAATAAAACGTTAAAATTGACAATTTATTTTTTTATTTAAAAAAAAAAATAACAGCTCGCCATTATTGGTTCCGTCCCGATAGCGGAACCAATAAAAGCGTTGTTGCAGCCGGGACATTTGGGAGATGCGCCATTAACTTTTTGTCCGGAAAATATGAGCAAGTGTAAATGTAGCAAAGAGTTTTCTCTATGGCTAAAACCAGGGAACATACATGATGCTCAGTTTATTTTGTGCAAGAAGTCATTCAAGCTCAGAACTATGGGAATTAAGGCAGTGGAGTCGCACATGCGAAGCACGAAACACAAAGCGTCAAAATGGAGTTACAGAGAAACAGCCGGTATTTCTCAGTTTTGTTCCACCCTTGTCTCTGCAACGCCTCCACTTATCACCAAATCAAACATACTAAGAAAACAATACAAAGAAAAATAGCTGCAAAAAAGACTTAGCACTGGTTATGTTGTGGCTTTAAAACTGATTTGTTTTGTTCCCTGCTAAAACAAAGTTTGTGAATTCAGTTAAATAATTTTTCAAATATATCTGTCATTTGTGTGTTTTTAGCTTTTCTTCCTGTATGGGAAGCTTTTCAAAATCTGAAACATTAGTGCAGTGGTTTATGTTAAAATAAACCTTTGGGTAAAGTTGTCGCAATCAGGTTTTTCTTGTGTTTCTTGTGAATTTGGTCTTAAATTTTTGTTTCAAGTGGCATTAAAAAGTCTTAAAGGAATAGTACACCCAAAACATGATTAGCCTTCATTTTCTACTCACCCCCATGCTGAACAACACTCTGGAGTACTTTTTTGATATCTCAAATGCATCTGGAGATCTGGGAGGCTTCTTGCTGTCTGCTGACATTCAAATAATGGAGGTCTATGGCGCCCGAGGCAGAAAGGTCCATAAAAGTCCACAAAAAACGTGTCAGTATTCCTCCATACTGCTCGTCCAATGTATTCCAAGTGTCCTGAGTGGGTAGCATCCAGAATTTACTCGAAACAAAGTCATTTAGAATGTTTTTAGAGCATAAACAGTAGTGTATAGGATTTCCTGAAAGTGGCGCCTGTGCGTTCATGACGCTACGGAAGCCGGCAGACCAAACCAGATGAAAGTGCGCATTCAGCGTCTGCTCTTCCAATAATGCAAGCGTAGAAGAAGAAATGTGCTGTTTACCTGTGCAAAGAAACAACGAAAGAAAAATGTCTGAGGACTTCAGTGTTGAGGAAGAGCATGAGTTCTTTGCTGAGCTGAATGCGCACTTTCATCTGGTTTAGTCTGCCACGGTTTCCGTAGACTCGTGAACTCGCAGGCGCGCGCTTTCAGGAAATCCTATACACTACTGTTTATGCTCTAAAAACATTCTAAATGGCTTCGTTTTGAGTAAATTATGGACGCTACCCACTCAGGACACTTGGAATACATTGGACGAGCAGTATGGAGGAATATTGACACGTTTTTTGTGGACTTTTATGGACCTTTCTGCCTCGGGCGCCATAGACCTCCATTATTTGAATGTCAGCAGACAGCAAGAAGCCTCCCAGATCTCCAGATGCAATTGAGATATCAAAAAAGTACTCCAGAGTGTTGTTCAGCATGGGGGTGAGTAGAAAATGAAGGCTAATCATGTTTTGGGTGTACTATTCCTTTAAAAAGTCTTGAATTTAACTTGCCTTATGCTGTAGGAACCCTAAGAAAGCTCACTCTGTGTAACCCTGAAGATTCACAATGACATGGTGGTGGTGGCATTATGCTATGGGAATGCTTTTTATTTTTATGGATAGATCTACTCATAGATATATCCATTACTATAACTACAGCCAGGACTACAATGGAACAAATTAGATTTTTTTCATCATGGTTTGATACACTCCAGAGATAGTGGGGTTTAATGATCTGTGGCAAGACTAGAAAAAGAATTGGTCTAAATGAGCAAAGCAGTAGAGACCTGCAGCTGTGATTGAAGCTAAAACTGTTTCAAAATCTGACTTCAGATGCTCATCGCACATTTGAGAAGCAACCTTTTCCTTCCACCTCACTGCTCTTTGCTATTAAATCCCTGCACAATATATTGAGGCGTTTTTAATTGTAGCTTGATGAATAATTTAATAATTATAATAATTCAGGGTCTGAATACTCTTACGAGGAATTATGTAAAATGAGGAAACCATGAGCTTTGATTTTATTTGCAGATTCCCTTAAAAAAGATGATCTGTTTGCTGTTAATTTCTTAGCGCCATCATGTGTTGCCAATGGTTTATAATTAAAGCTTTGCAGCGTGCTAGATCTCCAGTTGATTGTTTGAGCAGCTTATCTGCAGTGGCACAGTGTCCTTTCTCTCTTCGGTTTAGACTGAAGACTCGTGGAACAGTAAGAGAGTGACATTCTCTGTCACTGTTGGACTTCCTGCTCTTCATTTTAGCACTTTTCTAACTCCCTGCGTCTGCAGAATATGTTTTGCTTTTTGTGCTTAACAAGTAAAACCTGTGACATGCAGAGAGAAGCAGGAGGGCTGAGTGTTCAGCCATCCAGCTCTGTCAGCAAGAACGGAAAGCCTCCTTCGCGGCTCGTCTCCAGTTCAAAGAGAATTTCAAACAAGGTGGAGCTGAAGGAGCCGGGTCTCAAACCGCATTTCGCTTTCCTCCTGGCTGCTCTTCTCCAGATGATTCCTAGAACAGATGAAACATTAGAAGAGTTGAGTTTGGAGCCACTTGGCTTGAAAGCAAGAAGTTGACATTTAGGAGGATGTCGCTGCATGTCTGGAGAGTGTCGCCACTGTCCTCTGTGTGAACTCTGCTGCAGGGCTGGAAAATAAAAATACAATCCCTGAAGCACAGTCCTGAATACTTCTACTGAAACTTATCATGTTCATATTTACTTTTGCTTCATGCAGCTAAAAGAACTGCAATCTTTCTTCACACCTTTTAGCACCTGGAAGTATTTCTCTTTGCTGCTGTGGTTTATTCTCCACATCAGTGGCTCTTTCTACATCCCACAATAACTTTGACAAAAATGGAAAAGAGTTTTTATATCTTTAGTTTTTCCATGTAAATTTTATTTTGAAATTCCACAACATCGAGCTAAAAGCGCCACTAATATTTTTCATCGTTGGTAATTTTGGCAAAATATCAACATGTTGAAAAAAGGGTTTCATGTTTTTATTTAGATATAAACCTAAAAATAGAAATAAAAAAAGGAGTTCATTTAAAATCGTATCACGTATTTATCACAGAATAATGGGTTTCTTTTTCTGATTTGTGATTGATGTGGAAATAAATGTGAAAAACACCCAGATAACGACGTCAGGTTAAAGAAATGCTTAAAGCTTTACTTTTATTTGTAGCTTAAATTCCTTTCATTAATAACTGAAAGACACAAATGAATTTATTGACTGGTTGTTTTATTATGACTTGTAGATTAAAAAAAAAAAAAAAAAAAAAACCTTCTCCCCCTTAAGCCCAGAGGGTCTTGGGAGCAAATTCCGCCTTAAATTAAATATGGGAATTAAAGCAAGTTAAGCTCCAAAACCATAAATTGGAAATACAGTTGTTTGTGTTTGTATGACAGAAAGGCATTGAGGAATACTTCAGGTGGAACGACTATTTTAAATGTCACCATGTCTGATTTATAGATGATTAAAGAAAAAATGAAGAAAAATTTAGCCTCGCCAAAATTTCTTCCAAAATAAACACTCAGGGTTCCCGCATGTCCTTTAAAAAGTCTTAAAAGGCATTGAATTCTTCAAAATAAAACTAAGACCTTAATTGGTATTAAAATGTCTTAAATCAGTTTTTTGTAGGTCTTAATTTTTAAAACATCATAAATAGGATTATTTTTATTACGATTTTTGTAATCTAAATAAAACGTTAAAATTGACTTTTTTTTTTTTTTTTTTTTTTTTATTATTTAAGAAAAATAACGGTTCGCCATTATTGGTTCCGTCCCGATAGCGGAACCAATAAAAGCGTTGTTGCGGCCGGGACATTTGGGAGATGCACCATTAACTTTTTATCTGGAAAATATGAGCAAGTGTAAATGTAACCAAAATTGTCTCCAGCCAAGAGTTTTCTCCATGGCTAAAACCAGGGAACAGACATGAGGCTCAGTGGATTTTGTGCAAGAAGTCATTCAAGCTCAGAACGATGGGAATTAAGGCAGTGGAGTCGCATGCGAAGCACGAAACACAAACGTCAATATCGAGTTACAGAGAAACAGCCGGTATTTCTCAGTTTAGTTCCACCCTTGTCTCTGCAACGCCTCCACTTATCACCAAATCAAACATACTAAGAAAACAATACAAAGAAAAATAGCTGCAAAAAAGACTTAGCACTGGTTATGTTGGGGCTTTAAAACTGATTTGTTTTGTTCCCTGCTAAAACAAAGTTTGTGAATTCAGTTAAATAATTGTTAAAATATATGTCAGTTTTGGTTTTTTTAGCTTTCTTCCTGTATGGGAAGCTTTTCAAAATTTGAAACATTAGTGCAGTGGTTTATGTTAAAATAAACCTTAGGGTTTAGTTGTCGCAGGCGGGTTTTTCTTGTGTTTCTTGTGAATTTGGTATAAAATGTTTATGTCAAGTGGCATTAAAAAGTCTTAAAAAGTCTTGAATTTAACTTGCCTTATGCTGTAGGAACCCTGACACTACCCATTCGAGACTCTGGATGAACCCTCAGAATTTATAGATTCACATCTTTAATATTACTCAAGCAAATTTGGACTGAATAAGTTGAAGCATGTTTGTTCCACAAATGTATTAGTGGGCAGAGTTCAAGGTGGAAATTGTGATTTTGTCACAGTGCCAAAAGTGGCCAAATTATGCAAAAATGCATTTTTTACATTTTTAAAGGGAATCCGGTGAGACAAATATGCTGATTTACATTAATGGAGACCTTCTGAATGAAGCAAAGCCTTTGCTGCTGAGATTGCCGTTGTTTCATTGAAATTTACCATTGAACACACAATAATAACCAAACTGCATTCAAAATAACAATAACAGAGCATGCCGGTTACATCACCTGAAATGGTCACACAATGACCCCTCCTTGGAAAGCTCTGAGCCTCTGGTTTCCAATGATGCCGGCCAATAGGGGGCGGGGCTTAAAATGAATACCTGCCGTTGCACATTTCTGGTAGAATTTAAAATTTTATTTTATTTGTCTACACAGTTATAAAACAAAAAGTGTTGTTAAAAAAAAAAAAAATTTGAAACCATTTTTAGACATTTTTTGAAGGGTGTGTGGATAAAACACCATGTGACTGTGTTTGGGCCATTTCTATAAATAGATAAACATCAGCTGGTGTCAGCTGGGCCCGGTACTGGGCCCACCGGGCTTAAGGGGTTAAATGTATCTTTTTATTTTCTCTCAGGTGGTTGGTACGTTTACCAGCAGAGGAATGAGGTCCACAACAACTGCGGCATTGAGATCTACTACCAGACAGACATGCAGACCACCAACGACAACATGCTGCTGGAGCTGTTCTGCCAGATCATCTCTGAGCCCTGCTTCAACACTCTGAGGACCAAAGAACAACTGGGTGAGGCTGCCCAGCATTCATCCTCTGGATCCATTTTCTGAGAGTCGTTGTTTAGATCATATTTTCAGACCTTTTTTGCTCAATAATCCATCTAATCCCAAACCCCCAGATTACCCCTTAAAATTCTTTATCATCTAAAGGTGTTTTGTCTCATCCCTCCAAGGTTACATTGTCTTTAGCGGGCCCCGTCGAGCAAACGGAGTTCAAGGCCTTCGCTTCATCATCCAGTCGGAGAAGGCCCCCCACTACCTGGAGAGCCGCGTGGAGGCCTTCCTCTCTATCATGGAAAAGGCTTTGGAGCAAATGAGCGATGAAGCCTTCCAGAAACACATCCAGGCCCTGGCCATCCGGCGCCTGGATAAGCCCAAGAAGCTGTCTGCCGAGTGTGCCAAATATTGGGGGGAGATCATCTCTCAGCAGTATAATTTTGACAGAGGTAAGAGCTCTAGATGTTCCTCTTTACTGCCACGCCAAATCTACAGTGATTGGAAATTAGTTACACCTTGAAAAACCTGCTGCATTGATCTTCCTCTTTGGGGGAATAAAAGCTGCTAGATGATGGTTTGCTAAGAAGCTTATAAACATTCAGCAAACATGACGAAGGAGGAGCTCTGATCAGATTAGAACGACTGAATTCAATCAGGATTCTGTCTTTGGATAAACTTATTATGCTTTAGACAGAAACCAGAGTAAAAATGCATCCCACACTTTTCAGATTTCACTAATCAGTTATATCAATCCTACATGCTGTTCAGCTGCTGGGTTAGTTTGATGGAGAACAAAGGAGTTCCTCCCCTCTGAGCTGGTCCTCACACACAGATATATACTGTACTGTGTCGATGTAAGGAAGTACTGGAAATGTGTTAAATTGAAGCATTTTTCTTCACCATTATTGTTAACTGAGATACTGTTGATGCTTCTTCTGAAATGCCTCCAGCTAATCATGTTGGCACTTCTGCTTGACTTGCAGATAACCTTGAAGTTGCACATCTGAAGACGCTGACAAAAGAAAACATAATGCAGTTCTACAGAGTGAGTAGCACACCTTCTATGACAAACTATCGGTTTGAAACGTTTTCACTTTTTCTCCAGATTCTTCTTTAATTTTCAAATTCACCTCATCGCTCCGGACGAGGGTCGAGATTTAATAAATTCTTAAATTAGGAATTAGAAGGTTTATTTTTGAATGGCTCATGTAAATCTCAAATGGGGATCTCACCTCATTTTGTGGTTTATTACACGGAGAAAACATTGAAATAATTTCCCGTCCACATTTTTTGCTTATGCATTTACCCCGGGCCTCATTTACAGTGTTTCTGTAAATATAAGCTTATTACTATATTGTTTAGTATCTACTGGTCAGAAACTATTCAACTAAAAAAAATAAAAAATAAAAAAATGCGTTTTTACCACACTACCCTGAACCTTTGAGGTGGAAACCACATAAATGAAGGTTTTCTCAGACAGGCAGTGACAGCTTTAGAAAAAGGCCAAAAACATTGGAATCGCACCCATCAAGCACTAATCTCCAATTATTTAGGTGAAACTAACTTTCCAACTTTTGGAGTTTTGGATAGAGCAAATCGACAAGATAATTTTTTTTTATTATCTTAAACGCAAGATGTTTATTTATTTTTTTACAATCTTAGTATACCGTAATTACTTTCTACAGAAGAGGATTAGGGCCAGTGGAAAAAAAAAGTTACCGGTAACTGATTTTTTTATTTTATTTCAGTTTAGTATGGGAAAAAAGTCAGAATTCTGACTTTGATCTCAGAATTCTGACTTTGATCTCAGAGTTCTGACTTTGATCTCAGAGTTCTGACTTTGATCTCAGAGTTCTGACTTTGATCTCAGAGTTCTGACTTTGATCTCAGAATTCTGACTTTGATCTCAGAGTTCTGACTTTGATCTCAGAGTTCTGACTTTGAACTCAGAGTTCTGACTTTGATCTCAGAGTTCTCACTTTGATCTCAGAGTTCTCACTTTGATCTCAGAATTCTGACTTTGATCTCAGAATTCTGACTTTGATCTCAGAATTCTGACTTTGATCTCAGAATTCTGACTTTATTCTGACAATAAAAACTGAGATTAAAGTCAGAATTCTGAGATTGAGATTCTGATTTTTTTCCCCCATACTATACTGAAATAAAATAAAAAAATCTGTTAACTTTTTTTTTTTTTCAGTGGCCCTAATCCTCTTCCGTAACTTTCACTTCATTTTTTAGCAAATAATCCAACATTAAACAACAAAACAACAACATAAAATCAAAACCAACAATTTACCAAAAAAAGGAATAGGCTGAAGCAAAGCTTATTATTGCTTCCCCTGTTTTCTACTTACAAACTTTACAACCTACCAGGTTCTTTACTGCGTATATAAATATTCAAATCTACATAACATAGGATTTTATCATTTTACATTTTAAAGCCCTTTTAAAATTCACCAAGAAAGGACGTAACTTTAAATCATCATTCAATTCATTCCACATTTTCAAACCAATAACTGAAACACATCTAGACTTTATCTGGCTCTTCTCTTTTGCATATTCAAATATAAACAAACCTCGCAAATTATATTTATTCTCTCTTAACTTAAATAATTTCTGAATACCAGAAGGAAGACTATTGTTCACTGCTTTATGCATTATTTCCAGTATTTTTATATAAAAAGTCTTTGAATTTTAATGTGTTGCTAAAGCATATTTTAAAGTCTATGTAGTCCTTTTAAGGATTCATTAATTACTGAATAATTTGGCAATTAATCACAATTAATCTGATTAATTATTTCAGTTCTAGTTGCAACTATTGGTTTTTAGTTTTTCTCTTTTAAAATCATAGTAGGACAGGTAATAGAGGACCTCCTTTATTTTGTGGAAAATCTGGAAGGGTTTGTGTTTCTAGGATGTTGGGGCAGTTTTTCTTGGAAACCATTTTATTTCGGTTGATCTCATCACTACTGGCTTTATGAAATAGACAGGATGGAACATCGTCTCACCAGAGAACAAACTGTTCCAGATGTTTGTGTTAATCTGATAAAATCACTGGTCATCATCCACCTTTTTTCAGGCTTTCTGCTCTGCTTAATGAATCTGAGAAAAAAAATCTGACCGATCATTTCAGCTTAAAAATTACATATTTGTAGATTTCTCTTCATATTATATTAGTTATTTTTATCCCATAAATTCAAATTTCCCGTTTTGTCGCTTCAAAAACGGCAATCCTTCACTCTAAATGTCAGGTTGCTCTTGACGACAGTTTTATGATGTCACACTGCTTAAAGTCTCGTTATTATTACAGCACCGCAATTACTGCTCAGTAATTGCGTTTTTAGATGAAAGGGCAGCGTCGGTCCAATATCCTGGGCCATATACTCTGAATGAGTGTGTCCAGACACGCTTCATTTGATTAGATTCAGTCTGGCCTGCTAGCGTTGATCCTCTGCAGCCTCCTGCTTCTATTCATAGCTGAGGAGCTGACGCTCTCTGCACATCAGCTGCTCTAATGATGGCTGGACTGCCGCTTCTTAAACTGGATGAAGGAGTCAAAGACGCAGCTGCAGAAAGATTGGGTACCATCTAAGGCCGACAGAAAGCCTTAAAGCCCCCATGCAGAGCAAACCTAATGCATTTCTAATGATGTACCTGCAGAAATCACTGAAACACCTTTTTTTTACTCATTGTTATGTTTTGGTATCCAAGGCACATTTTGTCTCCATTTGTCTTTGCCAACAAAAGGTCATGCTGTTTTTTCCTCTATGCTACTTTGAAACAGCTCCAAAAAGGGAAAGAGGGATGTGTTGACAAACATTAAAAAAAAGTATCTCACAGTTTTCAGGAGTGTTTACAGTTTAAAACGTTAGTCTAAAAAAACTCTGCCTTTGTGTAATCTAAGAATTTGCTAAAAAGATTCAACGACTCAAGGAAAAATGCTCATTCAATTCAGTTACTCTATAAATTATGTAAATATGCCCCAAAAGTGAATGAAAGTCTGATACCCCATTTACACTACCCTTGAAAAACCGATCCATGCCAAGACCGGTCCGAGCTCGGATCAGTTAACCAGGCCAAGCGTTTACACATCACGCTATCTCGATTCCTCGACTCCTCGCCTCCTAGTGACGATCTGCGGTATTACTGCCAGTATTGAAGGAGGAAATCAAGAAGTTGGTGGCGGTAATGCACCAAAAGTTGTTTGCCAACCGCCATAAAGCACAAGACGAAGAAGGAGGGAATCAAGCAAATCAAAAAGGCGGCGCCTGTCACAATCAGAAAGTTATGCTTGATTATTATAGCTGTACTTCGGTGTTTGCGGAGGGTCAGGCGAAGACGGCAACCTTTCATGGTTGTTTATATTTGTTCTTCTTCTTCTGTTGTGTGTTGGTTGGAAAGCAACTTCCAGAGGAATGGAGTGTGAATCGCGATCTGCAGCCAGACGGAGATGACGCGTTCTGCTCATGCGCTTTTGTTATCAGAGAACCGAGCCAGGGAAAAACCGAGCCGAGCCCACCTCTGGAACTGGTCTGCAGTTATTTATCTCGGTCCGGTTGTGTCTAGCTCGGTTCAGTTCAGTTTGCTTTCCATTTACACACAATAAGTTATCTCAGTTACTGAGCTGGGACCGGTCTCGGCACGGTTTTTCAAGGGTAGTGTAAATGGGGTACGAGTGTACTGAAGACAGAGGTCTTCAACAGGGGGTCCATGGAGCTACTGCATAAGAATCGAGAAAGTTTTGGTTGATTTCTTTTTTTTTTTTTATATTCCCCCCTGCAATTTTTTCCACTAATTGAAATGTCTTTAAATAAACATTAACATGAATTCAACACACTGCAGTAAACGGATAAATGGAGGCAGAAGGTGTCTTTTAGTCATCAATGCAAACATTCAGCGACACACAGGAGCTCTTTCAAGCTGGGCACCGTTTCATTCACAACACCTGTCCCATCAACCAGGAACCAGAATCAGAAATACTTTAATGATCCCAGGGTGAAATTACTTTAGTTACATTACTCCATCTGTAATAGAGTGACTATAGGACCAGTTTGATATAACACAATTTCATACAATACCGTATATAGCTATAGTTCGGGGGTCCCCGCTCCATCTCGCCATCAGTTTGGGGGCCTTTGGCCTGGAAAACATTGAAGACCTCTGAATTAAGACATTTAAGAAGCACCAAACATGGTCACAGTTTCTGCAGAAACTCAAGAGTGATGACTCCTGATCACTTTTCAGAGTCAGGCTACGTTCACACTGCAGGCCTTAATGCTCAATTTAGATTTTTTTGTGAAATCCGATTTTTTTAATTAATTTTTTTTGTTTTTGCGTGGCTGTTCATATTTCCAAATATATGCGACCTGTATGTGATTTCCGGTGTGAACTCCATGACGTCACAAGCAAGCGTGCTCTGTGTTTATGGAAGTAAACATGGAAGGTAGTGCTGAAGCGCATCTAGCGAACTTTCCCAACCTAAAAAACTAAAATCTTTTCAAGATTGTTAAAAAAAAAACTGTTCTCCACATTGTAATCCGCCATTGTTGTTGTTTTTCTTCCTGCTTCTGCGTAGCAAGACGCAGAATAGTGACCTTTGTTGAGTATTAATGGAGTTCAGGTCGGATGAATGCAACCTGTCCGTTCAGACACAGGTCGCATTTGAAAAGATCGGATTCACGACCACATAGCCAAGTGGCCTGGGTTGGATTGGACAAATTGGATTAGTGTTGTTCAGACAGTCATAAAAAGATCAGATACAGGTCAGATATGGGCAAAAAAATCGGTGCAGTGTGAACGTCGCCTAACATTAATTGTAACATTAACAGATGCGTAGTAAATCCTGATGGTTCCTGGGTGTATTTGATGATCTGAGAAAACCAGCCGGATTCCTGAACTCGTCTTTATCACCGACTGCGTCTCTGTTCACAGGAGAGGCTCACCGTTCAGGCTCCAAAGAGACACAAAGTGTCTGTCCATGTCCTCTCCAGAGAGATGGAGTCCTGTGAGTGTCTGCAGACTTTATGAGGGACATTTATTTAAATCCTTTTTGATTTGAGTCTTAATTCACTTGTTTTCTAACCTGCCTAATAGGTCCAATAGTGGGAGAGTTTCCGTCTCAGAACGACGTCAACCTGGCCCCCGTTCCGACTCTACCGCAGGTAAATAAAGGAGACCCCCAGCCGTCCTCTGAAACTGATTATTTAATATTCAGACTATTTTTTTTCTCTACTTTAAATCAATGTCAGCAGATCCAATCTTGAAGCTCTTAACTATTTCTTCTGTATCTATATCCCTCCAATCTTGTATAGATTCATCATCACAGTGCTGACAGCTAACGAAAACCCAACATTCAGAACCTGACATTAGAATAAGTTATAATACAGACATAAATACAGACACTTTATGAGTTAAATTAGATAATTAATCCAGTCTTCTAAATAAAAATTTTAGCGGAAGCAAAAAGTTGGTTAAGAGTGGGCCACAAGCAGTACAAAGTTATCATCGTTGTCATAGTTTTCAGGGATGCAGGGCGTGAAACCTGCTCAGACTGCTAGAGGTGGTTTTACCGGCCAGGAACGAGTGATATGCTTTCAGATTTTCCCCATTGTGGGACAATAAAGGCATTTTCTATTCTATTCTAATAATGGTGTCACTGTGGCTGATCAGGCAGAAAACAGATTTTTTAATAAAGATCAGATCTACTGACCTCCATTTGTTTGTTTTCATAATACATCAATCAAATAGTTGTATTTTCACTAATGGTTTTAGTAACATTTAATGTACCGAGGTGTGGGAACAGAAAGAGAAAGCATTTTCTCCGTCACATGACACATTTTTTTTTCCCACGCAGGAACTAAGATGGAATGAAACGTATTTAAAACTTGTTTTGACCGAAAACACGTCTAACCAGGTTGTTCTGCCCTCACAGCCCACACTGATTCAAGACATGAACGAGTTCAAGAGAAGCCTGCCTCTCTTCCCTCTGGCGAAGCCTCACATCAACTTCATGGCTGCCAAACTGTGAGCCGCGCAGGCCGGCGAGGAGGGAGGGAGGCAGCCGCACCGCTGCTCCCCTTCTGCCTTCCTCCCCCAGCAGGGAAAGGAGGTTCACCTCACTGAGCCTTCATGACTGTGTGTGAGTGTAAAATGAATGCATGTGCACGCGGCAGGCTCCACTAGAAGCAGAGACGCTGCGTATCTAAAGATCCCCAAAGTTAGCCGTGGTCGTTCCAAATAGCCGTGATAAACGTAGCGGACTCACCTCATGTTAAAGGAGACGCCGCTCCCTCACGCTTCAGTGCTGTCGGCTGCTGTAGAGGAAGTAGAACCATTTAAAAAAAAAAGATAATCAGATCCCTTTACGCAGGAGCTTCACCACTAGGAGCAGCCCTCCACCTCCTCGGACTGGGATATCTGGCGCCGCAGCTGTTAAATTTCATCACTCTGTCACATCCAGATGTTTTATTCAGATGTCTGCCTTATTTTAGATTTAAAGCCGTGCTCGCTTGGTTGGGGGTTTGTTACCTGGTAAAATGTTGGGACCCTTTGAGAAGCTGCTTTTTAGCCAACCTGTCATGATTCTGAGTTGTTTTTAGGGTTTTATCGCTTATAGTATTTTTGATTGAAACACCTCAGGGGTAAGTCCATGCCGTCTGTTTTTTTGTTTTTCTTTTAACTAATTTTAGTGTTAATGAAAATCTGTCGTTGCTCAAACCCCTGATCAGATCCTGGCTGCGGGTTATTGTTTTTCTCCCCCGTGGCGTCTCCGTGGAGACCCCTACACTGTGCATCTGTGTGCGTGAGACTTCCTGCAGCTTGTGCCTTTCCATCAGTGACAGCAGCAACGTAGCCCTGCGACAGATTATCGTCTTTTTCGTTCAGTTTTCTTCCTTCCCGACGCCAGACATGTCACATTGATGTCAAATAAGAGCTGGAAAATAAGACGGCTCAAATTTTAACAAGTATTTCCTGAATAATATGCACTTCTCTCACCAAGCAATAAACAACACGGTCCTGATTGGGAAAGGTTTCGCCCCCGCGCAGACGAGGTCGCGGGTTGTTGCTCTCTCAGGTGCCTGTCGCACTTTGTCCCAACATTTTATTTATTGTTTTTTTCCTCCGTTTGTACTCCCTGCCTCACCACACCTCCACCAGTCTGGCTTCAGCCTAAAAGAATGAAATAAGATTTGAATGTTGGGACGGCCGCTTTGATTGTTCTGCACCAGAAGCTTCTTAAAATGTTCGGTTTCACTCGGCCTCAGCCAGATTTATTTTTTATTTTAATTCAACATTTCCTTTGTGGTTAAACACAAAGACAACATGCAGCCACATTTGGTGGAAAAATCTGTTTTCAGTGTACCAGGAAAAAAAAAAATCACCATGACATATCAGGCAAGGGTAGGGCGGATACCCTGTGAAGTACTTAGAGTGGTTTATATTTAGAGTTTGTTTTTTTTCTTCTTTGTATTTTGATTGATTTCAACACTCGGCTGTGATTGGCTGGTTGGGTTACCATGCCGGTGGAGCGTGCTGATAATTTTAGGTTTGGAGTTTTTATGTTTTCTGTGTGTTTCTAAATAATAAACAAGTGAATGGCACCAGCGCTGTCGTCTCTTCGTGTCAAAACGCACTGAGGCACCTCACAGTTTGCAAAAATACGTTTATTCACAGATGTACCAGCATACAGCTTCACAAATCAAACATTTACAACAAAGTTCACTTTTTTTCCTTTTTGCGTTGGCAGACACTTTGCAGGCAGAGGCTGAGCTTTGGCCAAATATGATCAAACTTAACTTCAGCAATTCAGTTTTTTTTACACAAAGTGTTGGTTTCTATTAATGGGTTTAGAAAATTAATCAGGGTTTCTTTTAAAATTACTGCATCAAGGAAGCGTCTTTGGCTTCTTCCTGTTTTAATGTGCTGTGTAAGGCTTTTCCTTCAAATATACTTGGAATTTTTTCTACAGCTCAGCAGTTTCCTCCATGACTGACAGTCATGTTTTGTTTAAATCCCTTTTTTTCACCGGGGCAACAGTGTAGGTTTAGCCACAATCACTGGAATATTCGCAACAAATCTATAAAATCTACTTTTTCGAACACTGAAAGCAACTTTTTCAGCCCAAATCAGGAAAAAGGTTCCAGATTACAAAACATCTAAGTGGGTCTGTGATGATTCTGCAGTAAAACATTAGAAGCCAAAATGATTCTTTCTAAACCAGCAAAGTATCAACTGCTCTGGTGATCATTAAAATAGTTAAAATAATCCAGCCTTCACCATCAGTGAAATGAATAAATGTTCCGAATTTTATCTCCTTTAAACCACAAACCTAAAGTAGGATTCATATTTTTTTATATCAAAAAATTAAAAGGTATCGTTGCACTAAACTCTGGGCTCAAATTGTGAAAATATATCCCAAGTTTTCCAGATGAACTATAAAGACATGAAAATCCACCAAAACTCTGACATGGAAGAGGGAAAAAAAAAAAACAGCTGCAGAGACTCTGTCCTCAGGACAACTAATATTGTTCTCGGCTAAATGTGTTTCAAAGGAAGTTTCACATGTTTGGAAAAATATTTAAGATCTTATGAGATCCAGAATAAATTTTTTTTTAATACATCATTGAAATGTGATGTGGCTTCCTGATTATGCCCATCATTAACAGGAAACACTTCATAGATGGATCTACGTAGACGTCCTAGATATTGGATTAGATTGAAGCACATTCATGTTCTGGAGGTTTGAGGATCAGAACATGGCTGGATTGGAGCTGATCCCTAATGAATGGGTTAAAAATGTCAGACTAGATGAGCAAAGCTGGTGACGATGATTTTCTTCAGTTTTCTTTTTGTCAATTTTATTGTCAATACACTGTCTTTAATACAGCGCAATGAAATTCACACTCTGCCTTTAACCCATCCTCTTAGGCAGGCATCCCCAACCTCAGTCCTGTCCTGCAGGTTTTAGAGGTTTCCTTGCTCCAGCACAGCTGATTTTAATTGAAAGCTGATTAACAGGCTTCTGCTCTACTGCAATCATGATCAGCTGTGCTAAAGCAGGGAAACCTCTAAAACCTGCAGGACAGCGCCCCTCGAGGACCGAGGTTGGGGATGCCTGCTCTTAGGGAGCAGTGTGGGGTTAAGGGTTTTGCAAAGAGACCCAGAGTGGAGGCTGTGGGAGTGGATTTCGAACTCACAACCTCAGGATTCCAAGCGCCATGCTATAACCCGTAGGCCGCCTATCTGATGAAACATCAGCTAAGTGGGTTGAAACAGAAACATTTCCGACCTGAACTACAACAGACCAGACAGTCTCTGAAATATGAATCCAGACGGATTTTCCTCCAGTAAAGCCCAAACGGAGACGTTTCCATTGGAGCAAAGCTACCAGATCAATAAACACTGAAACGTCTCAACTAAAATGTTTCTATATCACCACTCCTCTGTCTGATGATTTTGTGTCAAAGTGATGAAAGTTTCTCTAAATGCTTTCTGGTAACTTGATTTCCATTGATTTACTGGTTAATCTGCTGCACACTCATCTCATTAACATGGGCACTGGGGAGGTTTGCAAATCAAACATAAAACAATTGTTTATTAATATACTTAAATGTCCTGATTACATGCTCTGTATTCATTTAAAACACAGTAAGTTAGCAGTAGGTATTAGCCGTGTGGTGGAAGCTGCACACCGACTGCAAGCATGCTCCAGATTGTCTGTTATCCAACGTCCCCACACAGAAAGCAGCGACGGCGGTGTCGGTTGGATCCCTGCGTGGATGTCAGCTGTAGGAACAGCTGAGTGGGCAGTTTTGAGTGGAATGGGCGATGCGGCGGGGATGACGGCGCTCAGTTCATCGCCTCATGCCTCTTCCTGTTCGGGGAAGTTGAGGATCTTACGGTGGGCTTGCCTCAGGTACTGCTGCTGTTTGAAGTAGACCTTAAACGCCCCTTTGATGGCCACAAAGGCGATGCCTCCCTGGGGGGGGGAAACAAAGCAAACCATCATGAAAGATGCTCTAAATACAGATTCAGCTCGGCAAATCTAAAAGCTCGTAAACAGCAGTGGGTTCCTGTTGTTTCCTGCTCAGGAAGAGCGGCGTTAGAAAACCACCGTTCTCTGATGTGCTGGGAGAAATCTGGTTTGTAATCAGTGAGCAGCTGCTTCCCTAAACGTCCAAACAAAAATCAGGCATGAAGATCGGAATAAATGACAGAAAGCAGGAATAACTGTGGGGTGACTTCAATTATTAGTACTTGCTATTTATTCTGCTTAAAAAAAAACATTTCAAAGTCAAATCCTACTGTTGTGACCTCTCTGACCACAAGGGGGATGAACTCAGGAGACACGGATCCAAACGATGAGTGCATCATTTTCAGGTAAATTTATGTTTTTCTCAAGACTTTATTTGTAAAATTGCTCAATATTTCATGAAAAAAAAAACTAAAATCTGGTCTGAAGGAAGGAGAATCAGGGAAGAAAAAGATGTAAGAGAGGAATGAAGGGTATGAGGAAGCAGGTGAATAAAGGACAAAAAGAAGGTAGAAAGTTTAAGGAAATGAAGACATTTCCAGACAGAGCAGGAAGCAGCGGAGGAGAACGACCCGTACATCGTCTCCCTTCCTGATCTGCACCCACCAGAATGGTCCGCTGGAGATTGGAGTTGACGCTGCTGAACATGAGCTTCCCGACGATGGTGGCGATGGTGGGGAAGACCAGGGCGCCGCACAGGATCCGTGTGGCGGACACGTGGTCGGCCAGCGGGCTGGCCTCGGCGGGGATACGGGGCACCGGGCAGCCGATACCTGCGGTCCAAAGAGTGACTTCATCAGCAAACCACTCAGACTCAGTCCAACCTGCCTGGTCCTCAGACTGATGATGCTAAGCTAGAAATTAGCACCAACCTGGGAAGATTTTGTCAAAGATCTGCAGTTTGTTTGAGTATTTCCTCCACAGACGAAGGACGTAGTCCTCCCAGCGAATCATCTTCCCCAAGATCAGCATGACGGGGATGGTGGGCAGGCCAATGAGCAGGAAGAGTGGGTCCGCCCGCTCCATGACGTCCAGGCCCTCCTTATGGCCCACCACCTGGACACCAGATTCAAAAACTCAGGATGTACGAAGAAATTAGCGAATCACTGACCGGCTGATTATCATCTCCTGGCTGTTTATCTCTTCCATCTTAATATATCAGGAGATAAAGTCCTTTTAAATTGCTGACTAAAACACAGAGTCCTACCTGCATGACAGTGACGGCTCCGTAGGTGACGGCGGTCCAGTAGATGGAGCCCACCATGATGCCTGCTGCAGCGAAAGGCCCGGCTTTGGAAATGAGCCTGTCGGCCAGATCCAGCACATAAACCACAGGACCTGCAGGAAACAGACAGCAAAACTTCAATTTGAGTAAAAATCTGTTAAATCAGAAACAGCAGGAGAATCTACCTTAGATCTTCTTTGAGTCTAAAACATCAGAATCGTTCTTCTCTAATAATCATCTGTTATGCAGTGAAAATGAACCGGATCTCCGATTTAGGTTCCTCTTTGATAAGAAATGAAATTAATAGAGTTGAAACAACACCATGCGGATTCTGCAGAATAAACAATTATTAGAAAGCCTCCAGTGTGGTTTTAAAGAGCAGGTAGGAACAGTGAACACCTTAAAGTTGTAGGGAAACGGCCATTCCAACCGTTGCATTTCCGAATTCTCCCGAGTGTTGCACAACTTTACACGAGTGAATACAGTGAAGGTGATTGGTCGTTTATAAAGTTTGTTGTGGTGGAAGGTTCTCCAGCAAGTTTGGTTGTGGCCGGTTTGTCGGAAGCATCTTGCTAACCAGTTAGCAACTTAGTGCTAATAGGTTCCCAATGGGAAATCCCATTGGGACCAAGTAGCATTAAAATTGGTGACTGAGAAACGACGCTGTCAAGGAACGCTATGGACAGCGGAAACATGCAAGAGGAGGAGAGTTTAGTGTCGGAGGTCGTGGATGAGTCTCCTCGGTCATCCATTTTTTATTTAGAGGAGGAAAGTTGGGACGAAGATGTTGTGGAAGAGGACGCCAGGGCGGCAGAAGCTTGGTTTGGTGTAGAAGGCTTCCAGCCGTACATGTTTGAGCTCTTGCCTCGCAACGCTAGCCTCGTGAGACCATCCTGATCTCGCGAGCTTTCAAGATTTCACTCGCTAATCAGTCTGGAGGCTCTCCGTTAAAGAAAATTTGGAGCCGTTCACCAAACGAACGTCCAATTAGCGTTGGCTTTGAGGCGGGTTGAGGTGTGACACAACGAGAAGCGCAACAATTCAGTCTAAAAAACATGGCGGCTTCAGCCGATGAAACTAGCGTTAGCGTGGCTATCGAGCAAGTTTTATCGGAATTACAGAGTATTTCTTCACTGAAAGAAGAGCAAAAACACTGCTCTGGAGGCTTTTCTCAGAGGAAAAGATGTTTTTGCTCTTCTCCCGACTGGTTTCGGCAAGAGTAGCCTGGCTTGTGGTTGTGTTTTCGTCGTCGGTCTGTTAGTACGTCATATGCTTCGTTGATCTGATCACCAACATAGGCCAATCAGCTAACCAGTATTTTCGCCCCTTCCCAAAATTACTTCAACGGAAGGTTTCCAGATGGATATGCGGAGCAAATCCATCTGGCGGAGT
The DNA here is from genome assembly GCF_016077235.1 of Cyprinodon tularosa. Lineage (NCBI taxonomy): Eukaryota > Metazoa > Chordata > Actinopteri > Cyprinodontiformes > Cyprinodontidae > Cyprinodon > Cyprinodon tularosa. The sequence goes on along the minus strand of NW_024038729.1, from coordinate 2,190,926 downwards.
CAGGTTATCGCAACGCTGCCAGTTGTGTTAGCTCTACGCCTGCCGAAGACACAGACGTCCATCCCCGTGAACCACAGTAAAACACTCAAAAGCATCGACAATCAACTTTCACAGGACTTTTTCGAACTGCTCAGTAAATGCAAATATTTTCAAGACTGGATAATTTGATGAATCTGAGTGCATAAACATTTTTTTTTTTTTTTCACTGTAAATAATTAAGAGGGAAAGTATTTTTGTTGAAATGGGATTGTAAGGCTCTTTGTGGTTTTCCTTTGTTTTTTCTGTAAACGAATGACAATGTTTGATTATCCTTTTTGCTCACTGTATATAGTTGCACCTATTCCTTTAAATTTAATTTTTCTAATAAAAAAGATTTAAAAAAAACAACACTGGGACGCACCTCAATGGGAAAGGATTCTGATTTCTTATTTCAACCGTTGCCTATATTAGCTGCGACATATGAATCAAGGTGCTATGACTGAAAATATTTGATTGATGACAGTTGATATACGATTGGCTGAATTTAAATGTACAAGCTAAAAACGATTTTTTTAAATAGAAATTGTCCTCCTTTTGGGACAATAGCAAAGATCAGCCTGAAGTCCAAAGAGGCAGAATCAGGAGGACAATTAAGCGTGAACGTTTCCTACTGCTGCATCCTCCTCCCATCTGGCATTTCAAGCCGACTCGAGGGAAATCATGCAATATTTACAGGACAGCAACCTGATTTCCTCACTCAGACAGACTCATCAACATGCTATTAATAACCAGGAGTCAGTGGGAGGGGAGGCTGCCAGAGGGACAAGAGGCTGCAGAGGAAAGCATCTGAGGGAGGCAGCGTGAAGGTCCAAGAATCTACCTACCCTAGATCACCTCCTTGAAAAGCGGATATAAATATTTATGCAGGGATCTGCGTGTGTTTGAAACAACATTTATGCCAACATTAAAAGCAGCAAAGTTTAGAGGATTTGAATCCTTCCTTAAGGCTTTCTCTCCCCAGAGCTCTGATTAGCTCGCACTCTTTCATTAGCATAATCCCACTTCGTCTATTTTTGTGCCGTTTCATGGTTTAGTATAGAAGCCAATACTGAGGAGACAAACCTTCCAGATCCCAACAAAGTACGCTTTTATCACACAATACAACAATAAATCATATTAGCTTTTGTTTCAAAGGTGTCAAACTCCGAATTACCCAGATTCCCATTACAGTTCATTTCATCGTTTCTCTGAATGTGGTGACATTTCTAATCATATTCTGCCTAGTTAGGAAATTAACTCTTCATATTGCCACAGCGCTGAGTCACAGATCACTGCTCTCCTCGTGCGTAACACAGCCCCCCTTTATAGATGATTTTAGACGCCGAGTTTATTAGAAGATTCACTTGTGTGGATTTAAGTTAACTTTATTATGTCAGAATAAATCTTTTTGACCGTCAGTGTGCTTTCTGGAAGGACTGATTGGGCGATTGGTCTGATTTCACTGTTAAATGTTCAAACCTGAAGCGTGAATCTGAAGTTTTATCACTTGGATGTTTCTTAATACTCTACATTTTTGCAGTTATTGATGCAGCTGCTGCCTGGACTCTTGCCAGGCATCTGATGCCCTGCAGAACTCCTCTGACTGCACCTGTGTTTGCTGATGCAGACTGACCTACCAGAACCCAAGTGCATCAGTATGGAGTACTTGGATGAGACGACTGGAATCTCTTTTCAATTTTTTCCAGCAAAGCGTTGCGCCATTATGGCCGGAGGGAACTGGGTCATGGTCAATGGCCGCTGACAGGGTGGAGAAAGGAGCGATTCATTTTAGCCGCTGGCAGCAGATTCCATAATTAAGATGATTAAGCAGGAGGGAGGGAGACAAAAAGGAGAGAAGTGCAACTACAGTTTAGAGGTGGACCAAACGTTGGCACACTCTTCCCACCAGGTTGTTTACTCCCTCGGAGTTTGTGTGAAGACACAACAGTAAGGACACTCTGTCCTCAGAGCTATACTGCCAGCCCCATTAGTAGGATCGGCTGGCAGTGGCTCTGCAGCAGGTGCTGGTGGGAGGAGAGACCCAACAGTAGATGAGTGCTCTCTTGTTGGACAGCCATCGCCATGTTAATCAGCTTCATCTCTCCTGTTGGAGAAAGTGAACAGAACCAGGATTAAGAAAACAGCCTTTGTAGCCTGTTGGGCAAACATCTCCAGCAACGCAGGACAAGATCTACAGTCGATCATAATCTTCTTTTAGAAAAGCTCGAACATTCTCTAGGAATTAATGGCGCAGAACTGGGATGGTTTAAATCTTATCTGACAGATTTTATTTTGTTCACATTCATAATGAATCTTCTTCAAGCTCCAGTGCTAGGACTAAATTCCTACTGTTATGCTGATGATACTCAGCTATATCTGTCTATAAATCCAGATGAATCTAACCTGTAACTTAGACTACAGGCATGATTAGCCAGTCACTTAATCTGGATGGGATTAAATTAATATTGGATTATAAAGCAAATAATATTTTTGATCAGGTCCTTTCATTTAAATCCCATATCAAAGACTTTTCTATAATTTCATTCTTTCATCACCATAATGTTACAGAAATTAGAAATATCGTATCCAGGGGTGAAGCTGAGAAACTAGTTCAATTTAATTCACAACACTTGTCCTCTCAAGGCACTTTACAGTTCAACCAGATCATCCAGTCAGATTTATTCAAAGTTTTCTATCTAAGGAAAACCAGTTGATTGCATTGACTCATTGACTCCAAGGCAATCCCTCACACTTATGCTTGTAGCGACAGTGGAGAGGAAAATGATCTTTTAACAGGAAGAAGCTCCAGCAGAACCAGGCTCAGTGTGAGCGGCCATCTGCTGAGGCCAACTGGGGTTCAAGGAGACAGATGCAGAGATACAAAAAGCGTGCATTCTATTGCTAGTCCATTTAAAATTGGACTATTGTAACTCTTTGCTATTTGGAAATCCACAAACTGTAGTTAAAAGCCTTCAGCTGATCCAATATGCTGCAGCCAGAGTTCTGATGAAAATTTAAAAAGGATCATATATTTTCTATCCTAGCTTCCTGATGGCTCAACTAAACAATTCCAGATGAACAACTTGCTCTTGCAGATCATGAAGAATCGCTCTGCTTGTCCAAGGTGATCTATTAGATTAACAAAATCTCTACCTTATGAATGAATGAATGAATGAATGAATGAATGAATGAATAGGAATTTATTTCAGACAATAAATGAATCAACAAAATACACACAAAAGAAACTAGTTAACATCATCTAAACTAAACACCAATTTCCAAACTAACCTAAAGATTTTCAGTGTTTCTATTCTAAAAGAAAAAATCTGACAACAAAACAGCTTAAAAGACCAGAAGAAAAACATCCAGAAACTATCAAAATACCTTGGAAAGGAGCTCCAAGGATAAGTATAAATTATATAGGTTTTCAAAATAGCTTCATCAGATGAACTATTTTTTTCTGATGTACATCTTGTTCTTCTAACGGCTAAATAGGTCTCAATCACAGACTGTCATGTTTGAGTCAGTGGAAAACCCTGAAGGACAGCCGTGATTTCACGAACTCATTAGAGCAGCGGCAGCATCAATCCACTCATTTCGTCAGCCCCTGTCAGCTTTTGATGAGCTGTTCAGAGGGTTCCTTCTGACCCACTTTGACTCAGACTCTATTCTCCAGACAGATCCGACATCTCCGCTCGCCTCCCTCACCGCCTCCTTTTCACACTCACTAATGCGATTAGGAAAAACACACATTTCCCAGCGGTGAAGCAGAATCAGGGGTGAACTCATCCAGCACTTTGTGTTTAATCAATAACTTCTCTTTTTGACCCAGATAGGCTACTTGGTGGTATGATGAGAGAACTTGTCTTTGTGATATTGACACTAAAAGTAATGTAATGTACCACATTTAAAGGTGGAGGTTCAATACCTAAGGATATCCTACACCATGTGTGACACTTGGACCTGACAAAATTTGGTACGACGTCAAACTTTGTGTATTTACATTGTATACGCATCATTTAGCATTAGATAGGCAACAAGATTTGGCAATAACATTGAAATATATCAGAAGGAAGAGGAGGAAAACATGGACGCTGTTGTAGCCGAGTGGTATGTTTCTCACTCTTATGGGAAATATCACAAGTCTGTAAGCCTGCTGGATTAATTATAAACAACTAAAAATCTGATGTTTAGCGGCATAATCTACTCTTTAATTGGAAATCCTTAAAAAAAAAAATTAAGAATTATTTTTGGAGGAATGTGTTCGAACATCAGATTTTTCATCGACACAAGAAAGTCTTGGAAAACGTCCTTAGTTGACCACATCCAAAGAAGGAGGACAAAGAAATAATCCAATGGAGAGATATAAAAAAAAACATGTCAGGGCTCAAATGATCATTGAGGTAAAGGAAACGGTGATAAAACCTCATGAGTTGGAACTCGTGTTCAATCCGACATGCACACAGATTATGTAGATCCAGCTGTTTGGTAGTTATGCCAAATAGCCTGTACTTATATAGCGCTTTTTCGAGTCATGCACACACTGATGATGGCTAGCTACCTTGTAGCCACAGCTGCACTGGGGCTCACTGACAGAAGCGAGGCTCCCGTACGCCACCAGTCCCTCTGATCCACCATAGTTGTGATCAGATGAATTTGTCTGACAGAACAGGCTTTCCCTGGCATGAATCTTTTTTAGGCAATCTAAAACCTATTCCATTATTCTGTATTTGTGGGGCAGCAACATTCAAAACCTGTTAAAACCTCTTGCAAAACATACCAGTTCTTGTGGTTCTGTGTTCTAGATAAATCTCATGGTGGATTAAATTGTTCATTTTAAAGATCTCCTTATGTTTACACCAAACAATATTAACACGCATGTTTATAAACATTTGACCATATGTGGCACTATTAGGCTACGTTTACACTGCAGCCTGAAGTTACCCCAATCCGATTTTTTGGCCCATATGCGACCTAGATCTGATCTTTTTATGGCTGTCTTAACAACACAGATTCGATTTTTTTCCAATGCGACCCAGGCCTCTTGGCTATGTGGTCCTGAATCCGATACGTATCTGATCTTTTCAAATGTGACCTGTGTTTGAACGGCCATGTCGCATTCATCCGACCTTAACGCTATTACTCAACAAAGGTTCTATTTTGGGTCTTGCTATGAAGAAGCAGGAAGAAAAACTACAACCATGGCGGAAGATGATGCAGAGAGCAGTATTTATGTTTAACCATCTTGAAAAGATTGTGTTTTTATGGTTGGGAAAGATCGCTAGATGCGCTCCGGCAATACCATCCATGCTTTCTTCCGTAAACACAGAGCATGTTTGCTTGTGACATCATTGCGTCCTCTACTGCGCACGCGGGACACTTGCGTTGTATGACTACAGTTCACACAGGAGATCACATACAAGTCGCATATATTTGGAAATGTAAACGGCATCACCAAAAAAATCAGATTTTACAAAAAAAAATCGGAATAGAGCATCAAGGCCTGCAGTGTGAACGTAGGCTTAGACTGATCACTTTTCTGTTAGCCGTTCAAGTCCATAACTTTACTGCTTTGATTCTCAGTTGATAGATTATCTTCTCTGCTGTCATACAAAATCCTGCAAACGGATCACCTTTCATTCATCCTCTCTATTGGATCTTTATTTGGCACATCGTAAGCAGCATCGGCATTTCTATTAGCTGATCAGTAGTAGAGGTGAATATTGGCATGAGTGTTGCAATTCGATACATGTCGCGATACTTGGGTCACGATACGATATTATCACGATATTGCAGTATCACTATATATTGCCATATTTTCCCCAGCTATCAAAATCAAATGATGAGATAAAACAGCAAGTGCTGTATATTTTCATCAGAAAATATTGATTAGGTATTATCCATGTTGTTTGGGGTTTTCTTCCACTGTGACTGCCTCAAATACAGATTTGGTGCTGCACGCACAGTTAAAGGGCTCCACAGCACTTTCTGCCGGAGTGGTGGTGCAGAGGTAGCCCATTTTCCCATCAATGTTTTATGTAAGCATGTTTTTTTTGAAAATCGATACTAAGAAGAGAAAGATCGATATTATATTGGGCAGCCGAATATCACGATAAATCGCCAAAACGATTATTTCCCACACCCCTAATCAGTAGATGTAGGTCATAGCATGGCTTTTAATGCGAGATCAACGTTTCTAAATATCCGACACTCTTAAACCCAAATTGCACATCCTCCGTTCCTGTACGGCTCCGCATCATTCCAGACCGCCTGAGTCTGTGGAAAGTCCCGCATATTGCTTCCGAGGTTACGCTGTCTTGCTACAGACTAAGTTCCTTGGAGCTCGAGGAAAGCATGTGAGAAGTACCAGTTACGAAGATATAAAGGAACCTGAAAAAAAAAAAAAATTATTTTGGATCAGCAGAAATTGTATTTGTTCTTCCAAAATTAGCACCTCTTCATCCATATTTGTGATTCAAAAGTTGCTCAGCAAGTTGTGAGGTTCACTCTAGGAAGTTGTTGTAAAAGGATTTGCCGAAATTTTAAGCCTTGAACAAAATAACAAATCTGCTGAATTGTTTGTTTGTTTGTTTAGAAACTAGTTATTTGTGTCCAATATTTAAATAAAACTGTCATCTTTATTCGGAGTATTTAAAAAAGAAGTTTTAATATAGTTACTGATCTGTCATTATTACCGTATCTTACTTTGACAAACCGGACATTGTTAGCCTTCTTTTTCCTGTTTGATGCGATTGCAATTGTGAATCTTGACCTGGCAAGAGTCTGATAAGTCGGAACGGAGCAGAGAACTGAACTTGTTCAGGCGAAGGTTGGACAGCACGTCTGCGGACGGTGAGATTTGGAGGAGTCAAGGAGAACTGTTCTCATTGATTAATACAACTACACAGTTGCTCCGTCTTGCGAACATTAACGGAGGAACCGGATGATGTGGATTTCAGAGTTAGAGGTTTATCTCAGGTAATGTTTGTTAGCAAAATGGCCACAAAGGCGGTCCTAGAAGCAGTCTCACAGTGCGAGCAATGACTAAAGGTTCCTCCGTGATTTTTCCTACAGTCTTTTTTCCGTGACAGCCTAATATACAGAGTTTCAGATTATTAGATGTTTCAATAAACTACAAACAGCCCTGATTTAGGCTGTGCCTTTTAATACGGTTTTCCAACCAGGCGACTCAGCTTGCCTTGGCTCCAAATCAGTAATAAATATGTCACCATATTTAGCAATGAGTAGGTGTGCAGCTGTGACATCAATGATCAGCTGTTTGGATGAGCAATGCTTCTTAATTAACTGAACCCTTGGAAAAGGAGATAATGTGATAATATGAACCAACTTGTAGGAGAAAAGTACAGATATAACCTAAATATTCAGGAACCATGTTAAAAGCTTGGACTGAAACTTCCATCTAATGGCTCTCCATTGAGTGACAGCATAACCCTGGCTGCTATAAATATGGGTGAACCCGTTTACCAGCTGGGCCCAGCACTCCCAGCTGAACATTGTCTTACGTCCAGCTTCAGTCTCGGATTGCAGCCTCTGTCACTATGGAGGTTTTCTAACCAAGGCTGCTTCATAGGCAGTGTCAAACCTAAACCAGTTGGAACTGGTTCTTAAGGCTCAGGGTCAGCACCTTAAAAAGCGGTGCTATCGCAGCTCAAATTCTTTAGCCGAATCCAAAAACAAACCCAGGTAAATTTGTAAAAGGGAGAATGTAGCCGCTATGAAACAGTATGAGCTCCTCATATTATCTTCTTGCTTTTTGGTATTTTGATAATAATAGTTGTGCCTTACATTCAAAGCAGACCAAAAATCAAGGAGAACTTTGAGAGGAAATACAACGATTTTATGCACGAACAAAGATTTTGTTCTTTGTTTTAAAAGCGTTGGCTGCCAGTACCCTCAGTAACATCAACACTGCAACTGTTTTTTTACAGTTGGAAATATTTATCATTACTTACTTTCCCATTTTTAAGCTTAGGAAGCAGAAAAGTCAAGCTCTTTTTCAAAACATCTCATTTGAATTATTCCGCCTTAACATACCAGCCCAATCGAGCAGCCAAAGCATTAAATCAGGTGTTTCCATCCCCTGTTTACAGGAGTCTGAGGGCAGCAGTATTTAGACGCACCCCTGCTCAAACACACCCGTCTCAAATGGCTGGATTACGTCATCAACATGGCAAGTTCTCCAGAGGCCTGCTGATGAATCATTCCTTCGATTCGGGTGACCGACTAAAACAAGCAGGACAGCAGCCCTGGAGGGCTGAGGCTGGACACCTGTGATTTACATGTCATTTTAATTACTCCAAGTCTTCTACTTATCTGCTCGGGTCTAATTTTGCAGTTTAGAAAAAAAAAAAAAAAGCTCACCTAGTTTTGGAAAGACGATGAGATATTCAGCATTGCACTGTGGACAAGCAACCCTCGCCGTGCTGTTGCCTCTCTGTTTTTCATCCACCCAGCGCTGCAGGCAGGACTGGTGAACCCACTTCGTCGAGCCACGGCATCGACACGGTCGAACCCACTCTGCTGTGCGGTCATCCTCATCTGTGGCGAAGCACACCCAGCAGCTCCTGAGACAACACACAGGTCCACATGTCAGACGTCAAGTAAAAAATTAACCAGAGAAACTTCGTCAAAGCGCAATAAGGAATTATTGTTCTGACATCCCAATATAAAGCCCAGTGTTGATTTGGCTGATTTCAAAACGGGCTAAATAAGGATTTGCTCAGGATTTTAAGGCATCGCCTTCAGATCATTCTAATTAGTCATTTGTATCCATGCAACTGCCTCCAGTTTCTAAAATACACTCACCGGCCACTTTATTAGGTACCCCATGCTAGTAGCGGGCTGGACCCCCTTTTACCTTCAGAACTGCCTCAATTCTTCGTGGCATAGATTCAACAAGGTGCTGGAAGCATTCCTCAGGGAGTTTGGTCCATATTGACATGATGGCATCACACAGTTGCCGCAGATTTGTCGGCTGCACATCCATGATGCGAATCTCCCGTTCCACCACATCCCAAAGATGCTCTATTGGATTGAGATCTGGTGACTGTGGAGGCCATTTGAGTACAGTGAACTCATTGTCATGTTCAAGAAACCAGTCTGAGATGATTCCAGCTTTATGACATGGCGCATTATCCTGCTGAAAGTAGCTATCAGAAGTTGGGTACATTGTGGTCATAAAGGGATGGACATGGTCAGCAACAATACTCAGGTAGGCTGTGGCGTTGCAACGATGCTCAATTGGTACCAAGGGGCCCAAAGAGTGCCAAGAAAATATTCCCCACACCATGACACCACCACCACCACCAGCCTGAACCGTTGATACAAGGCAGGATGGATCCATGCTTTCATGTTGTAGACGCCAAATTCTGACCCTACCATCCGAATGTCGCAGCAGAAATCGAGACTCATCAGACCAGGCAACGTTTTTCCAATCTTCTATTGTCCAATTTCGATGAGCTTGTGCAAATTGTAGCCTCAGTTTCCTGGTCTTAGCTGAAAGGAGTGGCACCCGGTGTGGTCTTCTGCTGCTGTAGCCCATCTGCCTCAGAGTTCGACGTACTGTGCGTTCAGAGATGCTCTTCTGCCCACCTTGGTTGTAACGGGTGGTTATTTGAGTCACTGTTGCCCTTCTATCAGCTCGAACCAGTCTGGCCATTCTCCTCTGACCTCTGGCATCAACAAGGCATTTCCGCCCACATAACTGCTGCTCACTGGATGTTTTTTCTTTTTCGCACCATTCTCTGTAAACCCTAGAGATGGTTGTGCGTTAAAATCTCAGTAGATCAGCAGTTTCTGAAATACTCAGACCAGCCCTTCTGGCACCAACAATCATGCCACGTTCAAAGTCACTCAGATCACCTTTCTTCCCCATACTGATGCTCGGTTTGAACTGCAGGAGATTGTCTTGACCATGTCTACATGCCTAAATGCACCGAGTTGCCGCCATATGATTGGCTGCTTAGAAATTAAGTGTTAACGAGCAGTTGGACAGGTGTACCTAATAAAGTGGCCGGTGAGTGTAGTTCAGTCCTCTGGCTGAGTCAAGACAAGAAAATGAAGATGCGTGCACTGAGATGTGGTTCAGCTAGAGTCTGAGTAGTGCTAAACCACAACCAGCACAGGTTAGCAGTGGAGTCAGTGTGATAGGAAAAACTAAATGTCTAAATGTTTTTAATTCTACGCTATTGTTTGACTTCTTATATAAAATCTGAAACAACTATTAATCTTTAAAATTTTCACTTTATTGTCGTAATGTTCCGACTTTATTTTCCTAATGTTTCGGCTTTATTCTCCCAATGTTACGACTTTATTAAGTCGTAATGTTACAAATTAATAAAGTCGTAATGTTACGACTTTATTAAGTCCTCTTCAGGGGATGCCTTTTTCTATTTACATGATTGAACATGACACAACAATAACACCGTCTTAATTTACAACAAAAAAAGAGAATAAAGTCGTAAAATCATGAGAATAAAGCCGTAACATCACAAGAATAAAGTCGTAACGTTACGGCTTTAAGTCGTAACGTTACGGCTTTATTAAGTCGTAACGTTACGGCTTTATTAAGTCGTAACGTTACGGCTCTATTAAGTCGTAACGTTACGGCTCTATTAAGTCGTAACGTTACGGCTCTATTAAGTCGTAACGTTACGGCTCTATTAAGTCGTAACGTTACGGCTCTATTAAGTCGTAACGTTACGGCTCTATTAAGTCGTAACGTTACGGCTCTATTAAGTCGTAACGTTACGGCTCTATTAAGTCGTAACGTTACGGCTCTATTAAGTCGTAACGTTACGCTCTATTCTGTCGTAACGTTACGGCTCTATTCTGTCGTAACGTTACGGCTCTATTCTGTCGTAACGTTACGGCTCTATTCTGTCGTAACGTTACGGCTCTATTCTGTCGTAACGTTACGGCTCTATTCTGTCGTAACGTTACGGCTCTATTCTGTCGTAACGTTACGGCTCTATTCTGTCGTAACGTTACGGCTCTATTCTGTCGTAACGTTACGGCTCTATTCTGTCGTAACGTTACGGCTCTATTCTGTCGTAACGTTACGGCTCTATTCTGTCGTAACGTTACGGCTCTATTCTGTCGTAACGTTACGGCTCTATTCTCGTAACGTTACGGCTCTATTCTCGTAACGTTACGGCTCTATTCTCGTAACGTTACGGCTCTATTCTCGTAACGTTACGGCTCTATTCTCGTAACGTTACGGCTCTATTCTCGTAACGTTACGGCTCTATTCTCGTAACGTTACGGCTCTATTCTCGTGATGTTACAACTTTATTCCCTTTTTTGTAGTAAATTAAGACAGTGTTATTGTTGTGTCATGTTCAATCATGTAAATAGAAAAAGACAATATTCATTTAAAAAATCAGCCTTGCAAAAATAATCAGCAGCAGATCTTGGAGATACTGGTTAGACTGACGACAAAATTAATCAGTTTTGACCTTAGAAAAAAAAAGCAAACTATTGTTTCAAAATCTAAATAACAGGTTTTTTCAAAACATAAATATTTTTCATTTTTAGGCCAAAGATAGTCTATCTAAAAGAATAGAAATCGGGATATTCCTACCTAAGCTACATCAGATATAAGGTATCAATATATTATAACAGATTTAAAGGGGAATGGTTTAATAAGAAGCGCATAAAGCGTGCATTTGAAGCTGATTAAAGAAAAACATTTTTTTACAAACTAATAGTGGCATCTATAAGTTTACTAGGACGTTCAGCTACCGGTACATTGAATGACTCTGCATCTTTCTTCATAACACCGTTGGAACTTCAGCCCTGCTGCCCCCGCAGCTGAATAATTGACAGCAAATCTGTGGCTTTCTGTCATCATAGTTCAAAGCGACTTGTGCTCGGGTACTAGTGTTACATCAGAGTCGGAAAGACACGGGAGCAATCTTGAATTATTTGCTTGGGTTGCTGGCTGAATGTAATGGATGATTTTCCAATACAAGCAGGGTGTTGAATAAAACATGACTATGCAGGAGAGGAGGGTTGAAGCTCAGATAACAGCACAGACAGAGAGCCGGCCGGACAATCATAGCCCACCATCTCATCAACACCTTATTCACACTTTGTCCACAGACGTTACTGAACTGAAATTGAAAATCCGCCTCCTTGTTGCTCCTGACTGGTAACTCAGTAGCTGTGTTTACCTGCACATTAGGAGTCGGAATAAACAGCCAATTGGATGTAAAATATGTCAAAATATTCTGATCGAATTCAGGAGCTTGGAATGAAATTGTATTCTGATTAAGAGGGCGGGTTTATGCCGATTAACAATCCGATTCCACGTGTATGTAAATGTTATTAAAAAGTTATTCTGAATGAGACCAGCTCACCTGTGTATCCATTATCAATGTGACCGAATTGTTAGATCCCATTAAAAAGTTCTGACTGGCCATTTATTCGGATTGTCCTTGTAAACAGTTCATTTAATATATGCATTTTTTTTTTTATCTGAACACATTTTAATCTGATTAAAGGAGAATTCCGTTTTTTAACACTTTTAGCCCATTTTCTGTAGTGTCCAGGATGAAATCGAATGATCGACACCAAAATTTTGACAATTGGTCCTGTCTCTGCTTTTTGGCTCATTTAGAATCCACCCCTGGCTGCTTCAGAATGGCTTCCATAGTGCATGTCCGATAATGTCCTTAAAACATTATCCGACGTCGAGGTGCTAACGTCTCTGTTAAACACTTTAAAAAACTCTGAAAATGGAATACGAAAGGTGGATTCTTGATTCTCGACGTCGGAGTACACAGAGTGAAGCGAAAAGACTACAACTGTGTAAACAGGCCCCATTTCCGTTTCCGGTGGCAGGGGAATATTGACTATTCCAACAGAACTCAATGGGATTTACAAAATGCTAAATAAAACACTACAGGAACGTTTTTTCTTTACGAAACTTTTTTTGGAACGTCATTGAACAGCGCTGACGACCCGGTGAGTAGCATATTTAAAAAAAAAAACGTTTAAGGTTGTTTTAAGGACATTATCGGACATGCACTATGGAAGCCATTCTGAAGCAGCCAGGGGTGGATTCTAAATGAGCCAAATAGCAGAGACAGGACCAATTGTCAAAATTTTGGTGTCGATCATTCGATTTCATCCTGGACACTACAGAAAATGGGCTAAAAGTGTTAAAAACCGGAATTCTCCTTTAATGACATTTTGCACATGTAAACATAGCTAGTGTCTACTACCATATTTAAGTCCGGTCATATTCAGAATCCAAACTTCTGAAAGTACTTCAAATATGAAATGAATACATACTGTTCAATAAATGATGCGTTTTTAATTACCGGAGGCATCCATGTTTGTCAAAGAACACTACTGCCACCTACTGGTTTGTGATGTCACGATGCGGTATCGACTGTTGATCAAGTCCCAGTGCTGTATCTGGTGTTTGTCACAACGCGCTATTATCCAAGTCATCTTGAAAACATTCTTCTTCCAAATGTTGGCTACATATTACGTGTTTTTTCTCTGGCCAGAAGTTCGATGGCAAATCCTCCCTCTTCAAGTTGGCGATCCAATGACCAACCCGTCCGTGGAGGATCAGGAATTGGAAAGGTGAAATAACTACAATTTTTTTCAGTTTTACCCGATATATTACAACATTCAACTGCCATGCACGTGGGTATTGTAGGTTTAACTATAGCTCCTGCAAATTTCAACGGTGAAGTCCTCTGGAAAAAAAAAAATTGTTGATTGCAGATGCGATTAGTAGTTCCCGTTGATTTTGCTTGTAAAGCGGGGAGAATGGTGCTAGGCTTACGGCACCGTAACGTCACTGCCGGAAGATGTCAGGAGTGAGGTGTTACTATATTTGGCCAAAAATGGCTGCTCCCAAACTCAGTCATCGCAACGAAATTTATTATTTTTATTTTTTTACTCAACGCTAAATTCCTTAAATCACCGTAAACGTATTAGTTCTAGGTATAAATATTGAGCCATTGATTATTCCTTGCTGATCAGACTTTTCCTTTAAAAGAAATACAGGCCTATATAGTTCCAGAAAGGAATATATTTGACACTGAAGTCACAACCTGCAATCATGCAAAACATAAACTTCACTCTGAACATATGATGAAACATGGTAGTGGCAGCATTTCCTATGCAAATGGGAACATGCATGGAGAAAAATATGATGCAATGCTGGAAGAAAACCTGCAGGAGACAGTAGAAGAGTCAATGCTGGGCCTGAAACTTAAGAGTTGTCATAAAAAGTTTTTCAAGCCTTAGAGCAAACACCAAGAGAAATTAAAAACAACAAAAACTATTTAATGTCCTTTTGGGATACATTAATTATTCTTGAGCTAAATGAAATTAAACAAGATTTGATTACATTACAAACCCTTAAATACATAACAAGGGTAACCATACATTTTTATGTATGTTGTAGCCTCTATATTGATATCTAAGAAACAGTTAACTTTTTTTGGCAGAATGTATTAATCCTCATTAAATAATCCCAATTTGTAAATTGCTGGAGGTTTTTTTCCTGTTAAAAGGGAGTTTTTCCTCTCCACTGTCGCAACAAGCATGCTTAGTGTGAGGGATTGCCTACAAGTCGAAGAGTCGATGCAATCAACTGGTTTTCCTTAGATAGAAAACTTTGAATTAATTTGACTGGATGATCTGGTCGAACTGTAAAGTGCCTTGAGATGACGTGTTGTGAAATGGCAATATATAAATAAACTAAATTGAACTGAAAATTAAATTACCTTAGTGAGCCTGATATCAGTACTTAAGCAAACATTTATATGAACTCTGCAGAACATACAGTATCATAAATGAACAAATACAAACAGACCACATAACGCTGATGTAATCTGACCCAGATAGACAGAAAAGATGAAAGACGGCCTTTAATTCATGCATTGCTGTCCGTTTGATTTGACACCAACAATTAATGGCCAGACCAGATATCTGATCAAACCTTTTGGTATGTCTGAACTCTACTTTATTGATGATCCATGTTTGAATGTAAAGAGAAAGAAAGAGCGCAGGCTGCCTCAACATGCCGTCTGTTATGAGCTGCAACTAAGATAGAAATAGGCCAAAGCGGCATGTCTGATTCTCCTATTTAATTTTCAGATATTTTTGAAACTTTTTAGGTAACGTATTCATCAGACCAACATATAAAATCTAGTCTCCAGGCACTTTGGAGGACAAATGCCTCACATCTAGGGAAAAGTGATTTAATCCTTCTGAATACATGCAGTTCAAATAACAGATTAAGTTGGTAATATAACAGTTTCTCAAACACTTTCAAGGAAAATCAACCGTTTGTTTTACTTTTGTCCATGTGCAGTGAAATTGGTTGTTCTTGAATGTGTCCATGGCTTAAATACTAATGATGGATTAGACAGCAGGTTTAAGACTTATGTCCTTACAAGATAAACCAACTATTTAACAGATCATAGGTGGAAAAAAATGAGTCTTAAAACACAGACATTAGTTTTTTAACCAAAATCATTCATTTCATTAATTCTGTAAATACAAGTTTATTTAAACGCACCTTTGCAGAAAGTGGAAGGCAATTAACCTTTTAAAGCCCGATCCAAGAATAAAACAAAACAGAAAATTACTTTTTTTTGGTTTTGAATTCCTTATTTGCCCTTTTAACAAAATATGTAAAAAGAAAAAACAGAAATACATTTTTGATATTAATAATTTATTAACCTCTTACACCCTCAGGGGGTATAAATAAATTTCTGCCTGACAAAAACACACAAAAGTAAATCACTTATAGCCTCACAGCTATTAGATTTAAGAAGAAACTTTTGGTACGTCTGTAAAGGTAAGATGTCATAGAATGGTTTTCTGGTGTCAGCACCATTGTAGCTTTGACCCTGCCTGATATATTAGGGACAAAATACAAAATATTTTGCATTTTTTGAACCTCGCCAAAATTTTCTTTGAAATAAACATTGCAAAACACTACCAAAATATTATTTATAGCACAAAAAAGTACTACAGACTTTTAAATCTAAATGTTGTGTAAAAATATACCAAATTTGGACTCAATCAGATGAATCATATTTATTTTAGAATGGTATTAGTGAGAAATTTCTTAGGCGGAGAGGCCATTTTGGTACATTTATACAAAAATGTCACCAAACTGTGCCAAATGTGTTTTTACATCAATACTGGGGGTTTGTTAAAATTACGAGGTCACGTAGCAGCTGGACCCGCCGGTGGGTCCGTAGGGTTCTAGGGGTTACTATGCGATAAGTCAAGATTATTTTTTGTGTAGTCTTCTACTGGCTGTTATCAGGTATATCTGATTGTGTACAATGGGATTTTGAGCAAAGTATTTACAATTAAATTATGCAAAATGTGTCAGACGCAAAACATTTCAGAAACCGTATGTATCAAATACGATACATTTGGCATTATAGGGTTAAAACATGTTGGTTATGGTGCCATTTAAACCTAAAAAGTGACCAAACAGTTTTAAAACAGAGAGAAAAATGTCCAGACATGTACTATGAGTATGGTTCAATCACATTAATCAAAGTACCAATTTTTTTATTTTTTATGCTTGCAGTTTTAATGACCATGCTCTAATTCAATAAAAACCATAGCATCTTTTTTGCTTCTACTCTACTAGTCATTTTGAAAACCCCTATGATCCTCCAAATTAGAGCGCGAATAGGTGCACTTTGGATGAATTTTTGGGAACAAGACGTCCATCGGTGGAGTTGAGACTAATATAAAACCCCAAGGTGTGGACACTTTGTGTAAACACATAAGTAACAACACAGCTACACCCACAAGCCAGGCTGCTGTTCATTAAGATGCGTGCAAGCAACCCAACAAAGGTTCCCTTTATTCCCCAGTCATGTGATGGTGGATAACTTGGGGGTCCACAGCACAAGCTGGGCACATGAGCAGCCGATCCTTGGCCACTAAGATGTGCAAGGAGGGGAAAAACTTTGAAAGGGTTTTCAACGTATGACAACCACTTCTTAATCACAATATGTCCCAAGTATCTATGGTGAACTATAGTGGATCAGCGCTGCTTTAGAGGATTTATTTTTAGTAATGCAGGTTTCTGCTACAACTTTTTTAGATTTAATTTGCATAGTTTTGGAGCTCCAATGTCAGTTCAGTGTGTCTTTTAAAAAAACTTGAGTTTTAAGCCATGCATAACCGCTACAACTGTGATCACACCTTCACTGACTGCATTGTTTGTTTTAAAAGCCATTTGCTCCGGCGTTCATTTAAAACTTTCTAGAAAGTTCTCAGTTTTCTGGTTTAAGTCAAAGTAAGAGCAAAACAATGCATGTACATATATAGTGATACTTGCATAATATTTTTCATTATTGACCTGTTAGTTGAGTTATTAAACTACAAGACTCCAATGAAAGCTCTAAAAACAAGCATGAATATATTTTACAAAAAACAAACAGTAGTGTTTTAGATTAAAAAAAAAATCTACATCAGAGAGAAAAAAACAAAACCATGTCAGTCTGGATTAAATCCAATAAAAAGAATAAATTCTGGATTAACACATTTCAGTCGCACCTATTCATTAAACGCTGCACTGCGAAGGCAGCCGGCTGCCTGTGGCTGGCTCAGATAAGAACCTTTGGGGCCCTGTGTTTGTCGGCGATAGAAGCTAGGTACACAACGGCCCAACAGCAACAGGATCTGGCACACATCTCACAGCTATCTGCTTCACAAACACTGTCAGGGTAACTGCGTCTGCCACACACCTGCAGCACGTAGCTAAGGCACATTTCACAAAACCTTGCATGCCCTTCCTTTCTTCATGCTGCATGGGTTTGGGAAATGATTTCAAAGATCAAAGATCAATATTGACAGAAAGTGCAGTGTCAAATGCTTTGTAGAACACACCCACACACAGCAGATGGTATCAGCTGTTGGTTTTTGTTTAGGAGGAAAACTGTTCAATATTGCATTACATCCTCACCTCAACATAAACTGAAGGAACACATGAAATAAAATGATACTTGGAAAGCAGCAATAGGAAATACATGAAACATTAACCTTTTTGGCTGTACAATAGGTTTTATGTCACTGAACTAGGTTTACATGCATCACTTTTTTATTTTAATCGAAATTTAATCCAAAAGCTTAACCCCAGATTCATAATGATGGGTCTATTAAAGTATAAAACAGGTTAGTTTTGAGTTGCAGTGAAGCAGCCTATTTGAAAAACCCATATTTCTTTAGAGTAAAATTTATGATTATGAGGCTAAAAACTTTATGAGGATAAAGCTTTTTTTTTTTTTTTTCAGACTGTTTAATTGTTTCTTTGTTGCTTCAGGAAGGCTGCTTGTTGAAAAAATCTCCAAAATCCCAAAAGAGAATACCAACAAACAAGAATTCAATAGTAGTACAAGTTCGATTTGAGCAGCATTTGAAAGTGTTGAAGAAATGACCCATCATCTTGCTCATTAGCTGTGCTTCCATTACAATTCTGCACAAAAACTATGGCAATATTCTTTCAAATTCGGAAAAGCAAAGTACCACAATTACAGTATTTCTATTAAATACCAAATGCAATCATAATTGCAGGTAAATACGTTTGTTCAGGTTATAATAACACAACATGGCAGTTGCAGATGTAAAAACATGAGATACATCCATATTTCAGCCACCACTCTAGTGGGCATCATCATCCTTTAACTACTTCTGGTCTTCTTATTCGTCTTTTTTACAGGCTGTAAGGTCTAGCTGCACATCATGTGACTCGTGATGCAAAAAAAAAAGGGGGGTTCCATTGCAGTTTTGCCAAATACAATCCCAAAATTACCTCATCAAGTGTGAAGACAGTATTATAAGTAAAAGACGACCAAGATGATTAAACCTCTCCGATACCCAGTCTTTGATGTACTGGTGTTATGCTAAGGTGCTCAAGCGTCTCATAAAGGCCAATTTATGCTTCTGACACATAGCCTCTGCAACCGTCAAATCTGTCTCTGTGCGCGACCATGCCCCACCGCGCAGAGGTTCTGCAACCGACACTGCGCACCTCAAAAAATCCTGACTATTGTCGGACAGTCGCAAACCCGCGCAGACCTCAAGGGGAAGTGTGCAGAAAAAAAAAAAGCTGTGATTGGTCCTTGGTATGCCTTTCCAGCTGTCTTTGTGGTCGTCCTTCTCGATTCGGTGCTGGGGAGCGTCATTTTCAAAAACTGAGGAACAACTACAATGGACAACTACGACGAAAGGTTAATCGGTCTTTTTGCCAACTCCATTAACAGAACCTGTTCCTCTTCGATGTCTAGCAACTCTAGATCCATCTCCGTAACCATGATATCTTACAGGCACACCATTGTTGTTTTGAAAGAAAAATACTCCCGCTGGCACTGAAGTTCTTGTGACCATCCGCCGAAGTTCTCGCGAGTTCTCGAATAGGCTCCACCTTGCGCTTTGGCGGGAAACTGCTGTACATCCCTAGAAATTCCAGACAGACGTTGCAGAAGCATACCAACAAACCTGGTTCGCGACCAAACGCAAGCGACATTTGATGTGTGCGGTTGCAGAAGTATAATATGGCCTTTATTTTTCCACCATTTCTTCCTTTGGCATCGTGTTTTAACACAAACCAACCTTAATTCCTACCAACTTAATGAGTGAATGAAAACCACTTTAATCTAGATGTGCCAAAGTTATGTCCTTTTGGCTAACTTTATTCATCCCATTTGGTATCAGCTTCACACGACGAAATCCATTAACTCGATGACAGTAAAAGAATTTCATTTTTCAGCAAAGGTAAAACATCACTACTCCCATGTATAGTTGATTGAAATTGGGGCACAGTGAACAACTCAAAGAGAAACAAAGTCTCTCAGGAATACCCAATAATTGTGCTACATTTTCCTTGGACAGTCTAACACCTCATTGTAGTCAAGGGCAAGAAATTTGTTTCAGTGCGGTATTAAAAAATAAAGCTCCTTGTTAAAGTGTAAAAACCAAAAAGGATAGATTATAAAACTTATATTCATAATAAATGCAGGAATGTTAGAACCTACTAAAATGAACAAAGAGCTGCCCTAACCAAAAATTCAAACCAAAGCTCAGCTGTTCCACTTTATGTTGAATGATTTAAAATTGAAAACAAATTTTTTAAAAGCATATTTGTTCTTGAAATGTGCTTACATTCCTTAACATATAAACAAAACTGGAAAGGTAATGCGTTTAGGTGGGACACAGTAACACCCCCCCATGGAAAGTATACAGGAACAAATTTTCCGTTGACTGTATTCAATTATTAATACTAATACTTCCTGTTAAATGTACTAAATAAATTAAATCTGGGTTTACGAAGGACAGTTTTGTTTCTTAATGTGCAGTTTCTCATCTGCTCTTAAATCAAATCTGTTGGCCATGTTCTAAGGCAGAAAGTCCTTAATATACCGTCAGTTTCACTTTTTATTTAAAAGAAAAAGATTTGAAAATTTCCAAAGAACTTGAGGCCTTAAGTTAAACTAAATGTCTTGTTTGATTACACAATTTCTGCAATATTAAATCCTAATGCTATGATGGCATGAGTAGCTATAATTCTATCAATAAATGTGGGGCTCGACTGATGATAACACCATCTGATCTGAAATCCCCTAGATATCTGTTTGTTATTAGCTAGCTTTGGTTACAGATTTGAGAAATGTTGAAAATGTTCTTTTTAGCAGCAAAGCCTGGGCTTCTTGCTGAAATATTGGACCAACACAACTATGTTGGATTTACCTGAACATGATAGTACTTGAATAAATAGGGCAAACAGGATGTCAAGGACACGTGTATTAAAAAAAAAATAGAAATAAAAAAAATATGGTAAATAAACACTTTTCAATAGCTCAAACTAAACTTTGATTTCATGATTTAATCAGGCTGATTTTGCAGTTTCCACCTTAGTCAGCTAAATAACATGCTGCTGTCATTTTTGCACACATGTTGCTGCCATTTTCAAATATCCATTACTGTAAAAATGTCCATAGCTGGATATTGGTTATTTATCCTCCAGGTGCAGTTTTATTTATATTGTTAAAACACTTCACAGTAAAGTATTTTATTCTTTATTTTTTAACTCTTCGCTATTATGTTATTCTAAGGTCCACATTTGTGTGACCATTTTTTCTATAATCTTTTTGCTGCTGTAAACACCAGAATTCCCCCCTTGTGGGCCAATGAAGGGATTTTCTATCTATTCTAATGACTGTTTAAAGAACTTATAAGTGGGGAGTTTGCTGGCATCTAATCTTATAGTTGAAAGGCAGAACATTCAATACAAGTTGTTTTCTAACATTCCCAAACAGCCTGTTGGTAAAACTGTGAATTCAATTTTAATTCAATTCAATTCAGTTTATTTCTATAGCGCCAATTCACAACACATGTCATCTCAAGGCACTTTACATCAACTTATTGACTTGAATGCAATCCCACACACTAAGCATGCTTGTAGCGACAGTGGAGAGGAAAAACTCCCTTTTAACAGGAAGAAACCTCCAGCAGAACCAGGCTCAGTGTGAGCGGCCATCTGCTGAGGCCGACTGGGGTTCAAGGAGTAAGAAATACGTCCTTCTTAAAAATGAACGAGCATAGAGCCTCTTCCTGCTCACGTTTCAACGAAAACCCCAAGTCTAATCCTTCCAAAAGTGATCCCAAAGCTGAGTCAAACGAGAACTGTTCAATAGTTGTTGACGTCTTCCTTGTTGGGCTTCTTCCAGCATCGCGCATTTTTGTCGTCACACCTTCAAAACCCCGCCCGCTTTGCATCCAGAAATTGAAAACACATCTCTGTGTTGTGATTGGCCCGCCAGTTCTGGGACCTGGGGCATTGATCAAGGCTAGACCACTCGCAGGCAAAAGTGATTTAGGCCGCTGGTGGGGGGGGCTAATTTATTAGGCTACTAAAATGGTTATCTGCCAGTACAAACAAATAGGGCAGCGATAACAGTCTTTTTTCCTGCTTCACAAAAAAAGGCAGCAGCTTGACAAAGCCATGATGGCAATTATTTTACATCCAGTTCTTCATTTATACACACACACACACATCAATTTAGGGCTGTCAAAAGTATCGATACTCAAAAAAGTATCGATACCGTAACGTTGTATCCGGATACAATACTCATTTTCAAAAGTATCGATATAGCCATCTAAAGTGCAGAATAGTGGAAAATGCATGTTCTGAACACTGTGTGATTGAATAATTCTGCGCATTTTTCAGTTTCAGACTTTTTTTGTAACCGTTGCAGCTGCTGAGAATTATTTTTGTTTAACTGGTTTGGCCAGTGTCATTGTTATGTCTGCAAAACATAGCCAAGGAAGGAACACTTAATTTTAGTTTTTTATCAAGCTTGCTTAATATTGTGCACAGCATGCAACCTCAAAATATTATTCTTATTGTTTTTTATTTATTTATTGTATTTTTTTAGTAATGAAAATATTTCTGTTGAATTTTAGAGTCTTTTTTTTTATTCTTGTGGTATCGAAAAGGGTATCGAGTATCGAATATTTTACTTAGTATCGGTATCGAGTTGAAAAGTTTAGTATCGCAACAACCCTACATCAATTTCAAACAGATCGTATCGGTATGGTATTGTATCAGAAGATACTGCACAGCCAGGTATCGGGTATCAGGGTGCAACGCTATTATAAATTATCTAAGAATGCCAGCATCTAATTCAGGCATTTTTTCCCCCTTCCTTTCTTACATTAAGATACATTTTTTGAGTCATTTTAATGATTTCTCCATTTATGTAAAACATTACAATACAAAACAAAATATTTTCCTACACACCTCAGACATCCCAAGTCTCCCAGAAGTTCCGGGAGCCTCCCTGATATAGTTGTTCATTGATGCCCGCTAGTCGGATAAATTATCCCGGATTTTACACTCTGCAAGGTGGTGTTTTTTTTTTTACTGCGAGTGAGAGCGAGCAGGCAATACAATAATTTGTGCATCATGTGAGGATTAGAACTACTGCGATTGCGCAGGAACAACAAGAGAGAGGGCGGGGTGTGAGGAGGAGGTTGCTGGTGTAACCTGTGCAGCATATCTGTCCAAAGCAATGCTCTGTTCAATGAGCGTTTCAGGCGACTGGTTGTCAGAGGGCTAATTGGATCAGTCCGATAAGTTTCGCGTTACTCTCTGCAGTCACCTAGTTACCACTCAAAGCTGTGCATCCTGTGAAACGGCAGAGGTTGAATCCTCGAGTAAAAAACAAAAATATAGGACTAATTTTACAGCAGACTATATTAAAGTATATCCACGTCTAGTGAAGGTGAGGAACAGTGGCGGATCTAGACCAAATGTACCAGCGGGCCAGGAGGGGGCCAGCGTGTTTTCATGGGGGCACAGAAAAGCATGAAATAAAAAACAGGGCAAGGGATTCAAATATATTGAGAGCTGCATGAAGGGAAATTTCTTTTCAATCAGGTTCAATAGAAATTCTATTTCTTGAGGTAAATATACATTTATAATTTAGGAATTTTACATATTTTTGACTTAATTTAAGCCAAAGCAACCTTTTTCTATAACATTTAGATTAGAATTCAAGAAAAACTGTTAAATTCATTTTTTTTTAAATTAGAGGATTCTTTTTCAATTTGTTGTGAAAGAAAAATAAGCTTCATTATAAGCATCTCCCTGCAATTAGTTTTTGGAACTTGGGATGTCTGACACCTCGTGTCTTAGCTGTTGGCTAATGTTATGTAAAGGGATTTGGTTATTTTGTAACGTACATTTTTAACTAGAATGACCCAGTTTAAACGCATATATAAACGTAAAACGTTGAATTATCGAGCTTCCGACTGAAGTCCTTCATTCATGAAGCCTGTGTGTCATGGAAGGAGTTAAAGGGTCACAAGTCAAACCACTGTCAGCATCAGATAGCCAAGGACGACCCTTAAAAACTCTACAAACCATGGTATTGTGAAAGGTAAACTCCACATTTCTGACTAATACCTATAATTCCTCGAGTATTTTATGAATATCTCTTTACTATTGGTCATAATTGTTAAATCTCAGAAAACTACGTAACTATAGCTAGCTTGTTTGGTAAGGCTTCACTCACCTGTCCAAATTTTGCTGTGCGACAACTGGACCCTGTTCCGCCATTGTTGAGAGGAAATGTCTTCTTAACAGAAGTGGATCAGATGAGATAACGAAAACGAAATAAAAAGCCGCACTGCTGATTTTGTGAACGATAAAAAAAAAAAATGCTAGCTAACAGGTTAGCTAATTAGCCCACATATAGGCCGTTATGTTGTCACAGCCTGTCGTCGGCGGAAGTGCCACCTATTTGGGGTGTAACTACTCTCTGACAACCATTCTTTTCAAAATAGCCTTTATCTCCTCGCGGTTGTTATTTTAAGAAAAAATACAGTTTAAATATGTTATGGCCTCGTTCACCCTGACCGCTTGACTCCATTGACTGGCCGTGACTACGTCATCAAAACAACGAACACGCCGTTAGCGCAATTTTAGCCTGATGTGGGAAATGTAGTTTTATAACCTCTACGTATTATATCGTATCAGATTTGACAACAAAAGTAAATTGGTGTACTTAAAATATTTTTGCATTGATCTTTTCTGCTCTTAAGTGTTTTTTCACGCGTCATGAATGCAAATAATAATTTATACTGCCAGATACATTTAAGTTTATCAGTAGGATTTTAATTGTAATTAATCTGTTTCCCTTGTTTGTGGTTGTCTGGATTATTTGATTCATAATTTTAACAGATAATTAAATGATAAAGTGTCCTCATTTAATGCTCTATTATTAATCAGGGGTCACATAACCACTGAAATAAAACTATCTATGGGTTATAAACAAATATTTTAATTATCACCAGTCAAACCACAACAATACTGGAAAAGTACAAAATGGCAAAGGTGTAAAATGAGCATATTATTTAAAGATTATTGCCTCATATCCATGACGAAATAATATACACATAATCGTCAATGTGTTCCCCATTTGGCGAATTCAATTTGATTTTATTTATGCTAAATGGCTTTAAGCACGAAATCAAAACAATAAAAGAACATTAAGTGTCAAATAATTCTTTATGGTTTAATTAAATTGATATTAAGCTGATGGCATCACTGCTTTAA
Source organism: Cyprinodon tularosa (assembly GCF_016077235.1). Classification (NCBI taxonomy): domain Eukaryota; kingdom Metazoa; phylum Chordata; class Actinopteri; order Cyprinodontiformes; family Cyprinodontidae; genus Cyprinodon; species Cyprinodon tularosa. The sequence goes on along the minus strand of NW_024038729.1, from coordinate 2,165,767 downwards.
TTTGTTAATTTGTGATTTTAATTTTTCTCAACGGCAGGCTGCTGCACCGCGATAGAACTTCAACTCCCACAAGCCCTTTCGGCCTCCCCCCATGCGCCACAGTCAATCAGCTGCTGAGGCAACTGCTGACTATCTCGGCACCATCGTAGCCCGTTTGTCATATCCCAACCCAGGCGAGGCAAACAGAAATATCTCTATTCAGTCTGAAACAAGGTGAACCATTAAGGTAAATCAAGCTTCGTTTTGAGCAGAAGTGCGACTTTAGAGCGCGTGCGTGCTGATCTGCCGCGTGCAGAGGGACACATATGGATTACAGAGGCGATTTCCGTGGCAAGTGAGCTTCATGACATGTAGATTACCCAGGATATCTCGGCCAGGCGACAAACAACCAAGGGTCTGGTTTGTGGTCAGAGTGTGTGATGGGGGGGGTCTGTGGACTGGCTACTGATTGTGGTCCTCTCATGACCTTGGAAGCGTTGCAGTTTGGAGGAGAAAACTCGGATTATAATCTGCGGTGCTCAAAAATGTAAAATCCGACTCATATCAGTGGATTTAATGCTGGATGACTGGTCTGTGACATGACACACCAGCTTCATGGGATTATTTAAAATCTTCCAACTTGTTATTCAGGGGCCACAGTGCATGTTTGCCTTATCAGCGTCACCATATAGGCTTTCTTTATCTGTGATGGACGTCATTTTATATTTATATCTATATATATGACTGATCAAACTATTTGAATGTGTTCGATTTTTATCTTTACACAAAGCAGAGCTTCAATGATATGTTTAAAGAAAAGTTATTTTTTTAAAGAGAACATTTTGTTTTTGACGCGGCTCCTATCTTGCACCAAACCACATCTTTTTTTTTTATCCTGTATTTTTGCATTAGAATGCGATGAGGGGAAATGTGATTATAAAGCTAATAAATGCATGTAATAATGCGAATTATATCCCTACTTTTAAGTGTTTAATGCTCTGTTTTGGGCCAAAAATGTAATTCGTAAATGATTGAAACAGACATTTAATTTGATATAAGATAAATATATATTCATTAAATCTAGATTTGAATGTTTATGTTTTTTATTCTTAAATAAAAATAATACTTTTTTCACTTGTTATTTAATTTATAGGATGTTAGATGGTACTGTATGGGGACATTTTAATAGAAATGGTGTTTGTGTCACTTCCTAAAAAAATATTTTTTTTGTTTTGTTTTTTAATTTCTGTTTCCCTTTTTTGGGATTTCGTTATAAATATGCTGTCAAGGTGTCTTTTCACCTTGCTGAAGGGCAGCTGTATTTACTGACATATGCAAATGAATGTCAGGGGAGGTCCTTAAAGCGAGAAAAGCGCAGATCAGTTTCACATTGCAGAGTTCCTGCGTGGAAGGGGGGAAAAAACACGAGACGTGGCGAAATCTGGTGATTATCTGCTGCCATATCCTTAGTGGGGATTTAAGATTCACTTTGTTCTCTGTGGAAGTTTTTTTGTTTGTTTTTTTGGGGGTGATTTTTGCTGATCGCGTGTCCTTTAATGTCTTTTTTTCCTTTCCGGCTGCCGTAGGAGTCCTCTATATGATCTCCTTAGAAATATTCCGATTGACTCAAAGTGTTTTTGTCCTCCTGTCGCAGCTCCACACACCATGCAGGATGATTTACTGATGGACAAAAACAAAGCGCAGCCTCATCAGCAGCAAGATCCGACACAAGCAGACCCTCCTCCCTCCACCCCGTCATCGGATCCCGCTTCATCTTCATCCGAGTCGGAGAGCCCGTCTACCGGCAGCAGCCAAGCGGCTTCCGCGCTGAGGGACAGCAGAGCCCCCATGGAGTCGCCGATCCTCCCCGGGCTGGGCTTCCACCAGGACACCGGAGGATCCCTCAGCTCTCCTCCCTCCTCATTCGGCAGCACTTGGTCCACGGGAACCACCAACGCCGTGGAGGATAGCTTTTTCCCAGGAATGCCGTCGGTGAACGGGACGATGCTTTTCCAGAACTTCCCCCACGTCAGCCCGGTGTTTGGGGGGGACTTCTCCCCGCAGGTCGGTCTGTCTCCGCAGCAGCAGCAGCATAGGAGATCCCCGGTCAGTCCCAGCCAGGGGCCCCTTCCCCAGAGAAACGCTTATCAAACCATCATGAACAACAGCAAAGGTTCTTCGTCGTCTTCCCCGACTTCCTCCTCTGCCTGGAATAATCAGCAGAACGCGGCTTGGAGCTCCCCGTCCAGCCCCTGGAGCGCGCTGCAGCCGGGCAGGGACCCGCGCCGAGCCGTGGGCGTAGGGGTCGGAGTCGGCGTCGGGGTGCCGTCTCCCCTCAACCCCATCTCCCCGATGAAAAAGTCTTACACCAGCAATGTCATAGCACCGCCCAAATTCCCCAGACCCGGTGTTCCTCTCGCTCCCAAACCCTGGATGGAGGACGCTGCGTTCAGGACGGACAACAGCAACAACACGCTGCCTTTCCAGGTAACCCAGCCACACAATCACCTGCTCACTGCATGATCCGGAGTTTTCTCTGGATTCTACCTCGAAATTAGGATGTTTTCTCTCTAAACTGCTTAAGTTTTGCAGATTTCTTCTGTTTTGGTCCCACTAAAATGCAGAGGCGTAGCCAGAAATTTTTATAAGGGTGGCCATAACCAATCTTACACTGAGGGGGGCCGAAAGTAGATAGGCACCAAAACCTCATGGTCAGTCTATGCTGTTCCAACAGGAAAATGAACGATAAAAACATCCATATTTTCTAAATGAAGTCAAACTATACTTTTTCACAGCCTTTCTTAAAAAATAAAAAAATATATTTAAACATCCGTGCTTCTAAATAAAAGGAATAGTGGATCAAATACTTTCAGGTTTGAGTTTTGGGTGAACATCTTTTCCATTGTCATTACTTACCTACTTTTATCAGTAATCATTGTGCATAAAATTGATATTTACAAGTACTAATATCTACATAAAATGATTAATACGTTTTTATTAAAATAGTTATTTATCTAAAATTTCACTGAAGACTCCTAGATGACTTGCAGAGACGCATCATTTTCTCTTTACCCCATAAAACACAAAATCTATTTCTGCTTGAATTCTTAACTTTTCATCTTTAATGTTAGTATGTTAATGTGCATCATTAACCGCTTTGTTTTTATTGGAAAGTAATTGTTAATATATGAAAATTTAAAGTGTTTTGAATATTCCACTTGAGAATATCACTGTTGCCACCATCTGTATTAGAGGAAAATAAATGGTAGGGGTTGCCAATGATTGGCTACCAATACATGGCCACCCCTGGCCCCCCATCTAGCTCCACCCCTGCTAAAATAATCACCTCATTTGAAAATTGCCTGAGAAAATATGAATTGCAGTTTTGAAACTGTGTCCAAATCAACATAGAGCAAAATAAGCAAAAAAGAAACACAAATTAGTTTAGACTATTTGGCAAAAATATAACAAAACACACCTGAATATAATAAGATATATGCGGTGATTCATTAATGTATGTCGATGTGGAGAAGGCTACAAAGTAAGGGTGTGCAAAATAATCGTCAAATCGATGAATCGTGATTCTAATTTTTGTGATCTACTGAATCGATTCTTGAAGGCAAGAATCGATTATAAAAAAAAAAAAAAATGAACAAATAAAATACATTAATGGTTGGCGCACATCAATCAAACCAAGTGGAATACAACTTCCAGTCCAGCAGATGTCGCTGCGGATGTGTTGACGCCTGCTGCTTTGTGTCATAAGCATGTCCGGACTGATTATCCTCATTTTGTTATTTTAAGTTTGATGAATCCTAAGATCTTTTTGTTGGTGTGTCCATGCCAGTAATAGTAATATTTCTGTCCAGTATTTGTTTTCATTGCAACACCTCCAAAAGTAATTTCAATAAATACAGCTATGTATGAATTCAGTTGCTTTCAGTTATGTATCAATTGAAGACACTATCCAGATCACACCCAGCCAGTCAGCCACTGGTAAGGGCTGTATCTTTTTCTTACAGTGTTCAGTGAAAATATCACAATGCATCGCAATATTTCAAGTATCGTGATGCATCGTGATAGAATCGCATCGTGGCATGTGAATCGTGATTCGAATCGAATCGTGACTTCTTTGCCAATACCCACCCCTACTACAAAGCAATTTTTAAAGATCCGAGTCTTCACACTGGAAGAACGATCTAGAAATAAGTAAAATTTTCTTAAATTAAGTGTATTTATCCTTAATTTGAGTAGGTAAATGAGGTAGTTTGCCAATGGAATGAGTATTTTTACACTTATAATTAGATGATATGCACTTGAAATAAGAAAATGCAAATGAGTTTTCTTATTTTAATTGTAAATTGTCTTGTTCCATTGGCAAAATGTCTTTTACCTCCTTAATCCAAGAACAAATGCACTTATTTTAAGAAAAAAATGACATATCTAGATTTAGATTTTTTTCCAGTGCAGCTAACCACAGTGAGAACCACGGTGGTGGTAGTATGATGTTCTGAGGCGGCTTTACTGCTTCACATTCTGGACAACTTGCTTTTGCTCTAATTCTGGAAAATTATAAAGGAGATTGTCTTGAAATGGGTTTATCTTAACAGGAGGTCAAGCTGTTTTTAGTTGTAAAGCAGGGCAGTGATCCACACTGCAAAAACTATCTAGAAATAAGTAAAAATGTCTTAAATTAAGTGTATTTACCCTTAATTTGAGAAGGTAAATAAGATCATCTGCCAATGGAATGAGTATTTTTATTCTTAAAACAAGATGATTAGATAAGATGCACTTGAAATAAGAACATTTCAATTGTTTTTTCTTATTTTAAATGTAAATTGTCTTGTTCCATAGACAAATAGTCTCTTTCAAATAAAAATTAACTTGTTTTAAGATCAAATTACTTTTTTAGATTTCAATTTTTTACAGTGCAAACAGCAGTGTGTCTATCCTTGAATTAAATAAATGAGAATGAAATGGGAAGTTTTGCAGTGGCCTAGTCAAAGTCTGTTCTAATTTAATGGAGATACTCATATACCTTCCAGTTTTACTGAATTAAAGCAGTAAAGCATAATAGAGAGTGAGACTCCATTTGTCAGACTCTCGATGGCAACTGTTGACACCATGTGTGGCAAAACCAGTTATTAGGTTTCAATGGGAATGGCTTTTTCCTTACATCGCCATCCTGGTTTGGCTAGTATTTTTCCCCTCTAATTAGAAGTCATCATCAAACTTACGATTTGTTCTTCCAAGGTTATCTTTGTCTGAAAAGACCTAAAGAAATTATTGAAAATACTTAAGAAATCCATAAGTAGGCAGATATTTGTATGTCACTACATTTTAAAACATTTTAAGGTCTATATGGCTTCCCAGCTGACTCTTTATGCAGAAAATCATTTAATCTGACTCTCTGCGCACATCAGGCATATCTTTATGTCCACCAAATAGTGTGATCAGTTGATGAATGGAGGAATTAGACCCATAAATGTAAGCAGTAGCATGAGCTCTTTAACCCTTGATGTTTTGTAAATTCTAATGTCTGGGCCTCCCTGTATCTGAGTTTTTCATCTAGCAAATTTTGGAGGCTTCCAGTTGGAGATCTGCTGGATCAGACCATAACAGACGTCCTTCTCCACTCGCCTGCATTTATCAGCCTTGAGTCCTTTTTAAAGGATTTAGAAAAAAAAGGACAAGGAACTCTGAAACAGTTTTAGTTTTAGGGACATTCTGATAAATTTTTTTGTTTTTATTTGAGTTTTTACAGCACAAGTGGCTCGTTTTTGGGACAGTAGGCTGACAGGAAAGGGGGTACGAGAGAGGGGGGGAGACATGCAGTAAAGGACCACGGGTCGGATTCGAGCCTGGGTCGGTCGCGTCGAGCACTAAGGCCTCCGTTCAGGGGTCATGAGCGCTAAGCGCTGCACCATCGAAGCACGAACCTGCTTAAAAATACTAAAATCATTTTGTTATTTTTCTTCCTCCCAACAAATAAACTGCAAAGAGAACATTTTAACAAACTAACAGCAGTATTAGGTGGTCATAATATTACGCCTGACCAGGGGATACGTATTTAATTTTCAAAATTAGGGAAATTATTTTGGTTATTTTACCATCGATTTCACATAGTGTCAGATCTTATTCAGATAACTATTTTAGGGTATCTTCAAAGTATCAATTGATAACAAAATATCATCTCAAGACACACAGACAAAATGTTCCAAGTGATGTGAAATTAACTCCAATATAATCTAATCTCAAAGCCGTACATATTCTTTAATACTGCCTTGAAGAAATTTAGTTGCTTGGTGGCAAAAAGTTATTAAAGGACAACCATTTTATAGTGAATAATCCACTCAGTAAATAGGATAAATATGCTGTATTGATTTGGCTTCCTCATTAGAGCTTTATTACATATTAATGATCATTTCAGTACCAATCTGTTCAATATTAGTGATTGCATGGTCTGTAATGTTTGCTAAATATTTATGATAAACTAGAAATTTAAAGCGGTACAATCACGTCGTTCTGATATGCTTCCTTATTATTGGTTTATTGGAATGACTGAAACGCTTTAAAGTTTCCTGATATCTGATATCAACACATTACTTACAAGCAATGCATTGACCTTTTTCACATTACTACCCCACAGTTCAATGTATTCTATTCAGTATTTGGATGTGGGAGAAAAACGGGAAGTACCAGGTTTTTCCATTTGTGTGCACGGTTTACTTTGCAGACAAAAAAGCTCACCTCGCATGATACTGCCACCTCCATGTTTTAGTATTGGCATGGTGTGAAGGGTTAGTTTCCTCCACTCATAATACGTATCAGTGGTGTCAAAAGTACACACTTCTGTTACTTGAGTAGAAGTATAGATACTACAGTTTAAAAACACTGCCTGGTTCTGCTGGAGGTTTCGTCCTGTTAAAAGGGAGTTTTTCCTCTCCACTGTCGCTACAAGCATGCTTAGTGTGGGGGATTGTATTTGAGTCAATGAGTCGATGCAATCAACTGGTTTTCCTTAGATAGAAAACTTTGTATCAATTTGACTGGATGATCTGGTTGAACTGTAAAGTGCCTTGAGATGACATGTGTTGTGAATTTGGCGCTATAGAAATAAACTGAATTGAATTGAACACTCTAGTATCAACTTGACCTTTTTACTCAAGTAAAAGCGAAAAAGTATGTGCTCCAAAAACTACTTAAAGTATAAAATTATAAAGTAATCTTTAAAAAAACAAGCAGCCAGATGCCACTATATGAATTAAAGGCTCAAATTTTGGACTATTTCAAAAATTTCTTTGAGATAGGGACAAGGATGAGGGAGGTCTTGTTGGTCTCCGTCTCCTGACTGCAAAAACGATCTAGAAATAAGCAAACATTTCTTAAATTAAGTGCATTTACTCTTAATTTGAGTAGGTAAATGAGATAGTTTGCCAATGGAATGCGTATTTTTACTCTTAAAATAAGATAATTATGCACTTGACATAAGACAATGTAATTGTGTTTTCTTATTTAAGTCTAAATTGTCTTGTTCCATTGGCAGAATGTCTCTTTTACCTCCTCAATTCAAGAACAAATGCACTTATTTTAAGAAAAAAATGACTTATCTAGATTTAGATTTTTTGCAGTGCTGTGTCCGACCTTTCAGACATTTCAACATCTTTTTCTGAATCCGACATTGTAGCATGGCTTAGACAATTAGTGTTTGCAGGTTGAAGAACACCTGCTTGCTTCTGATGATTTCCCTTAGCTAACCAATCAGTGTTTGCGTTATATGACTCATCCAATTACACTATTTTCACTAGATGTGGATGGAGCCAATGATCTGCAGTGGATGGAGCACATGACGTGAAATAAATATTTATAAACATTAAACCGAAGCTAAGAGTAACGAGTAACGTTTGTTTAAAAAATGTAAAAAGTAGAAAGTACAGATACTTGTGTGAAAATGTAATGAGTAGAAGTCAGAAGTAGGAAGAAAAATAAGTAATGGAGTAAAGATACCTAAAAAGTGCACTGCAAAAACGATCTGGAAGCGAGTAAAAATGTCTTAAAATTAGTGTATTTAGCATAATTCAAGCAAGTAAATAATAAGATTTGCCAATGGAATGATAAGATAAAATAAGATAATTAGATAATATCCACTTGGAATGAGACAACACAATTGTTTTTTCTTTTTTTAAATGTAAATTGCCTTATTCCATTGGCAAAGTGTATCACTTAACTGCTTAATTCAAGAGAGAAATGCTCTTTTTTAAAGAAAAATAAACTTACTTAGATTTCTTTTTTTTGCAGTGTGTACTTAAGTACAGTAACGAAGTATTTGTACTTCGTTACTTGACACCTCTGCTTAAGATGCAGTGCCTCCACATTATTACTGTTTCTCCCACTTGGTTTTGAGATGAACTGCAAAACTAACTTTTTATGCCTTTCAAGAATATATTTGTTGTTGCATCTCTTCCATAATTGCCATAATAATGGTGGGCAAAGTTTGTTTTACTGTTAAATGTTTCTTCCACTTAAACAGTGGATATCACTTGAAAAACGATCTAGAAATAAGCAAAAAATGTCTTAAATTAAGTGTATTTTTCCTTCATTTGAGAAGGTAAATGAGATAGTTTGCCAATGGAATGAGTATTTTTACTCTTAAAATAAGATCATTAGATAATATGCACTTGAAATAAGACAATGCAATAGTGTTTTCTTATTTGGATGTAAATTTTCTTGTTCCATTGGCAAAAGGTCTCTCCTGCCATCTTAGTTTCTTCTACTTAATTCTCATCCTATAATTTTAGGTGATCCTTTATAGGAAGGTTAGCATTCGTTCCATTTTCAGATATTGTATTACAGTTTTTAGTATTGTCTGTTTAACCACTGTTGTGTTCCTTGGTCTTCTTGATGCTGCAGCTGGACATATGCAGAGATTAAATGACTCTCACACAGTCCTTCCTTAGGTGACATTCTTGAAGCAACTGGTTGGAGAGAACAACAGTATCATTTCCCCTTTTTTCACAATTATAAAGTTTTTGAATTTTACCGCTAAGCTCTTATTAACTCTTCCAGTTTTGTATTTCATGCAACACTGAATCAGTCATTAATAATGTCTGTTTCTAGTGGAAGAAGACCTAAAAGCTGTGTTTTATGAAAGATAAAAGTTAAGTTTCTGAATTGGTTGAGGAAATAATCTGCCTGCTAACAAGGAAATTGGTATTTGAATAAATACAGACACAGTACAAATATTGTGAAGTGAGAACTGCAATGTTGTTTCCCTATTATCCCACGCTCATAGGCAAACAGTGTAAGCAGTTCTCTAAACAGAATGAGCCAAAATGAAACATAGTTTAGTATCTTTGGTCAAAAGTTTTCACAGGATAAAAAAAATAATAATTATAAGAAAATTGAAATGCATATTAGATGCATACATATTTTTCCTGCTTAGCAATAAACTCAATATGTAATATTTTGATCATAGAAAAATCTTTTTTTGTATGAAAATTTCATCAATATAGATCCTAAAGGTAATGCAATCTTACCTTCTAAAAATAGAAATAATTATTCCTGGCTCAACTAAAAAAAAGGACATATATTCAGGAATATAAACATGTTTCTGAGGGACATTTTTCTGAAAAAACACTTTCTATATTTAACCCAGTGTTAACACTTTAAAAACAATCTAGAAATAAGTGAAAATTTCTTAAATTAAGTATATTTACCCTTGATTTGAGTAGGTAAATGAGATAGTTTGCAAATGGAATCAGTATTTTTACTCTTAAAATAAGATAATTAGATAATATTTACTTTAAATAAGACAATGCAACTGTGTTTTATTTTAAATCTAAATGGTCTTTTTCCATTGGCAAGATGTATCTTTTGTCTCCTCAATTCAAGAACAAATGCACTTATTTAAAGAAAAAATTACTTATCAAGATTTAGATTTTTTGCAGCGTAATCCTTTAGTGAAAAGTGGAAAGTTTTCAGCCACAGTTATAAGATAGATGTTTCTACTTTATACTTTAAAGCAATTAAAATGATTTCAACTTGTCGCTAATAACATAACATGAGCCCTCGCAGCATATGGTTTGTCACATGTAAGATCTATGTTTAGCTGACTGACGAACAGGCATAAAGTAAGTCAACAGGATATCCCCCCAGCCCCCAGCCCCCCATGTTACTGACTTCAATTAAAACAAAGTAGCTGCTTGATCAGAGGGGAGAAGACGACGGTTAAGCCCAAATGTCAGAGAAACTGGTAGATCAGCAATGCCTTTTGAAGAGATGCTTTTGAGTTTGTGTCAGTTTGTCTCCATGACGGTTTCCTATGTCTGTCTGACGGTTGGTGCTGCAGCCTCTGCCCGAATTACAGCTGGAGTTATCTCCGAGAGACGAGGTCAGGGGGCCACACGTCACGTTTTATGAAGCCCGCCGTGTGCTGATAGAAACCGGCAGACCGAAGCTGCAACCTCCTCCGCTCCAGCTTTGTCAAATGTAATGCTAGAATTGAAATGGATTGAATTAAATAAAATATTTATTGTGTATGGACTAACTGCTGTTTCTGCAGTTACAGCTTTAGTCTGGTTGTCTTTAAAAAGTGGCTCTGAGATGCAAAGTAAGGGTTCCGCATGAAGCCCAGGCATTTTAGCTGCTGGCCTCACCAATCCTTAGTAGTTTTCATTCTTTAAATCTCCCCAGGTTGAACTCTCTAGCCACATGCACTCTTATGTGCTTGTACCTGCCTGCTGCCTCCTCTGAGGCAGAGGAATGAGTGGAATTCGACAGAACGTGGCAGTGGTGGGGATTATGGGAAATTATGGGAGCTTCTCAAACGATCGGATGATGCTGATGGAAATTATCGCTCGAGTCTCCTGAGTGCAAATGAGACGACAGATGAACAGGAACAGCCTCCTGGTTAAACGCTGCCTCATGGTCATGCAAAACAGCAGCAGCCGTTTAAAGGCATAACTAGTGAGATTTACATAAGAGAGCAAATTTACTTAAGCCTCCTCAACTTTACCTTATATTTAAAGTTCTTGTAGAAAATTGCCTCTAGCCACTATGGGCACTAATGCAATTGTTATTATTTAATGTATTTTGAATACCTATTGAGTTTAGAGTTTCCTTTTACAAAGGAGACCTTGTCAGGATGACATCCAGAAAATAAGAACTGTATTTAAAAAAACACTGCAACATTTTTTAATCTAAATAAGTCATTTTTTCTTGCAATAAGTGCGTTTTTTTTTTTTCTTGAATTGAGGAGGGAATTGAGAAACTTTGCCAATGGAACAAGACAATTTACATTTAAAATAAGAAAACACAATTGCATTGTCTTATTTCAAGTGCATATTATCTAATTATCTTATTTTAAGACAAAAAAATACTCATTCCATTGGCAAATTGTCTAATTTACCTACTCAAATTAAAGGTAAATTCACTTAATTTAAGACATTTTTTCTCTTTTTTAGATGGTTTTTGCAGTGAAGAAAAACCCCAGTAAGAATAATAATAGTAATAGTAATAATTTTCTTCCTAGACAGCATTTTTTTATAGATGTGTTTTGATTGTGAGAACCTTTTGTAGATTATTCCAACATGGCGGTTCATTGTAGAAAAATGGTGTTTTGCCTGAATCTGTAAAAGCCCTCTGGACATTCAAAAGCTGCTATTTGGAGGCTAGTAAGTGGCACTTAACAAAGCTGACAGAAAGTATGGTATGAAGATCTGCTTGGAGTTTACCTCACAGAGCTTCTTGGAATAAAAACATGTTTTTATTTATAGATGAGAAAAGATGTTTAATAAATGAAATCATGCAGGGACAACATAGTCATTCCAAAAAAGGTAAAAAAAAAAGTAAAAACAAAATCTACTGGACTTGATTTTTCGAGTTTGAAGATTTTTTTCTTCCCATCCAGGAAGCTTTTTCAATTTAAAATGTCTGGATGAAATGGACATTTGGATGAATCGCAGGATACGCTGAGTCAAAGATCCTTAAGGAGGGAGAGGCTGTGTGCATTTTTATACTATATTTTCCCATATTAACCTTTAGACAACCCAGCTACAGCAAGATTTATTTTCTTTGCAAATAATAAGAAACAAGCTTTATATCTGAAGTAGGAAACACATTTTCAATTTATGTAAATTAAAGGAGTTTATCAGTCTGTATTCCATAGATTAAAAACAAATCGCATTTTATTGGTCATTTAGAAACTATTTTAGTTCCCTCAAGGGAACTAAAATAGAGGTGGAGTTTAACTCAAATGTCTTTATTTAAAGGAGATAACTACAACTTTAACTTCTCCTAGCTTTTAAGTGGCACTCTTACACTCTGCAGCTTTCATTACTGCCCTCAATTAAACTGTTTGCTTCTGCCATTTTATGTTACCGGCACCTTTTGTTTAGCATTAGCAAACATTTAACTCACCTGTCCAGATAGAAAGTGGAAACCTCTGCGTGGCCTTTTTGCCCCTTTGCTTCCTAAGTTTGACACCAACGCTTAAATGCTTGGCAGATGTTCACCCTTTTTTTTATCTTTTTTTTTGGTCCACTTGACCCTAAGAAGTGTAACACAGAGAGGAAGCCATTTTTCAGCTCTATTGCAGAAATTCTATGATATGGCAACCAGGAGTTCAATTTCAACCTAATATTTTTATTTTGCACCACTGTAAGCATTATCTTGTTGTTCTGATTGTTGATAAATTTGTTTAAAAAAGTTGTTGCTATGACTGTTTAAAAGCTTCCTAAACGAGAGCCACAATGGAACCTTGATGTAGCTATGTCAAGAAAATTTGTTTTATTTTTGCCATCTCCAAGGACACCTGATTTCTAATCGAATAGATAAAAGCTCTATTTATTTTATGGCAATATAAAGTGCTGTATGAATTCTGTTTTTAACTGATGCTCTTTACAGAGTTATTAATTTAATGGAAAACCAAATTAGGTTAAAAAAAATTTATATTTTCTTGTCTGCTTTTTTTTTGCACTTCAAATGAGAAGATCTTTTGAAGCCTTTTAGAAAATTACCATAATTTTGGTTGTAAAGTTTGCTGTTTTTCTTGGCTGAATTCATAAAGTTTGTTTGAAACAGATGACTTCCTGGCACAGTTAAATCTCTCCTGCATAGTTGAAAACTTTTCAATTGTGTTGAAGTCTTTGATGTTAGTCTCCTTTAAAGATTTCGAAACCTTTTTGGATGCACGTTTAAGATAATTGTGCCGCTAACACACATGTATGTTTTTAACATCTTCCTATTAAGTTGAGGAGAATTATGGAGGTGTTCTCCTTATTCCAACATCTTTGTGCCATTCACCCTGTTTTTGGAATAGCTCCTCGGCATGATGTTGCCACCATCATGCCGAGATGTATCATTTGAATGGAAAACAAGGATCTTTTTTCCTCAGTTGTGAAGTCATTCCCTTTTATTTTTCTTTGCATAATGTTTCTTATCTTAATTTTTCCCACATGAAGTCATTAATGTTAATTAATGAGTCATGAGGGAAAAAATTGAGCCAATACGTGGTTAAAAGAGCTAAAACTTATTTTCCAAACTCCACTAAATAAAGTGTTGTGTTCAAATGCCGACTCTAAGCTCGTAAACGGCATCTCCATCTGCGTTCCATCATCGCGTTCACCACGTGTCTGAGAGGAGGGAAAGAGGTGGGGAGGAAAAATGAGCAGCTCAGCGATTCGAGTGTTTACGGTTTGTACCAAGTGGGCAGATTTTTATCTGTGTGGAGCAGTCAGGACCTGAGTGGGGGGAATAACACTTTTGAATGCTCAGCCCAATGGGGCAACAATAGCTGCGGTGTCCAAACAATGTGTCCCTCGGCTCGTGTGGCGGACACAGGACACAGCTGCCAAGACTGCAGCCTTCCAGCTCTGGTTAGAAGTTATCTGTGGGCATTTCATTAGGACACATGCTTCTCTGATGAATGCATCAACAAACCGTGGAGAAGTTCAGTCATTTTACCCCCAAAAGGAGACCTAAGGTAAGGCCTCAGATCCCTGCCCGTTAGCCTGTTTCTACTCCGATCTTTAACTACTGAAACTTGCAAGAAAAACAGCTTTAATTAAACAATATTTTAACTTAATAACTTTTAAGTTTTTACTTTTAATTTCTTTTATGCATTTAGTGCTTTAAACTTTATTTCTACATTTTAATGTAGAAATTAGAGTTATCATATTAATGCCTGAAGAACACCTGTTGATGTAGATGCAGAAAAACAGTTTTTTAAGAGTTCAAAGCTCAATTAACATCTTCCTAGAAGTTTTATGCAATTACTAAAAAACATTAAATGAATTTACCAGGCTATGTTATAAAATAAGCTTCTAGAAACTTTTTTTGTTTATATTTCTATATAACCAAAAATGATAAACTCACCAAAGCTTTAGTAGATTAACCATCAGTTTAATTTAACTTGTATGCAAAGTATATGCAGGAGATGATTAATACAAATATTAGATTCAATTAATTATTTAATTAAACAAAATGGACAAAATTTCTATGGATTTTGCTTCTTGTTTCCATTTTGCCCAATTATCTGAGAATAGATTTGATAGATTACGACCCCCGATCAAATTAAAATTAGTCAGAGGTAAAATAAAACATAGATACCTGTGGCATCCGACTCTGTTGGAATACTTACTTAATCTAAAATCCATCTAGATTTTGCAGCAAGATGAGTTGGCTTTAGAGAACCAAAAAGATTTAATTTGTCAAAACCTACTTCACCATGTGACTCATTTTTAGTCCCACTCCTGTGTACTGCTCTATCGTGCTTTCCTGCACAACACGGTGTTGCAATATTTTATTTTCAGTACGACCAAATTACTGTCATTGAATATGAAGAACAGCAACACATTCCTCAATTTAAAAGCCTTTATCATCTCAACAGCAGTTGTAAATGTGTACTTTGATGCATCCTTATCCATTTTTCTTAAGGGCAGCAAAATGGTAAAATAAAGATCTTTATTTCCCTGTTTAGAAATGCATAGACCATCCTGAGCTCTAGGTTGACGTATTAACATTTCACATAAAAAGATCTTTGATTGATATTGTGCTGCAGGATTGTGACTTTTTCGGGTATCCTGAGGTACATAAATAGACAAAAGTGTTGATTTGGCAGCTTTATCTTTCTCTGTAGGATTCACACTTTACGCCATCGGTTAGGGAAAGAGGTCAATGCATTGGTGCTATAGGAAATGTAACCTCTGCCTTATGTGTTGTTTGTTTTTTATGTGAGGCACTATGCAGGAAATGGGATTTTAAAAGTGGTTATTCTTTTGTTTGCAGACCAAACGAAAACATAAAATAACCTCATCCTAGCTGTGTGTAAATCTGAAAGAGGTGACTCTGTTTATCTGTTTATTAGTGTATTTCTCTGTGGATTTTATTTAAAGGTATTGGAACCATTATATTTTTCAATTTTTTTTTTATTTTTAAAGTCATGGAAGAGACACCAAATGTTCCCCTCTGGAGATAAGAGGAATGCAAATACATTATTTCATCTAGTTAGCTGGACTTTATAATTCAATAATGTCTGAGCTACGATAAAGTTAAAGGCTGATGCCATGTTTGCATGATATTAATACCAGAAGTGGATCATCTCAGTGAATCTGATTTCTGAGCTTTGTCATAACTTACTTTTTTTAACTGGTGGTCCCCCATATATATAAATCTAAATATCTATCTATCTATATATATATATATATATATATATATATATATAGATATATTACATATACACTCACCGGCCACTTTATTAGGTACACCTGTCCATCTGCTCGTTAACACTTAATTTCTAAGCAGCCAATCACATGGCGGCAACTCAGTGCATTTAGGCATGTAGACATGGTCAAGACAATCTCCTGCAGTTCAAAGCGAGCATCAGTATGGGGAAGAAAGGTGATTTGAGTGACTTTCAACGTGGCATGATTGTTGGTGCCAGAAGGGCTGGTCTGAGTATTTCAGAAACTGCTGATCTACTGGGATTTTCACGCACAACCATCTCTAGGGTTAATAATAATAATAATCAATCCAATTTATACCGCACTTTTCATTAACAAAAATCTTAAAGTGTTTACAGAGAATGGTCCGAAAAAGAAAAAACATCCAGTGAGCGGCAGTTCTGTGGGCGGAAATGCCTTGTTGATGCCAGAGGTCAGAGGAGAATGGCCAGACTGGTTCGAGCTGATAGAAGGGCAACAGTGACTCAAATAACCACCCGTTACAACCAAGGTGGGCAGAAGAGCATCTCTGAACGCACAGTACGTCGAACTTTGAGGCAGATGGGCTACAGCAGCAGAAGACCACACCGGGTGCCACTCCTTTCAGCTAAGAACAGGAAACTGAGGCTACAATTTGCACAAGCTCATCGAAATTGGACAATAGAAGATTGGAAAAACGTTGCCTAGTCTGATGAGTCTTTATTTCTGCTGTGACATTCGGATGGTAGGGTCAGAAAGGCGTCTACAACATGAAAGCATGGATCCATCCTGCCTTGTATCAACGGTTCAGGCTGGTGGTGGTGGTGTCATGGTGTGGGGAATATTTTCTTGGCACTCTTTGGGCCCCTTGGTACCAATTGAGCATCGTTGCAACGCCACAGCCTACCTGAGTATTGTTGCTGACCATGTCCATCCCTTTATGACCACAATGTACCCAACTTCTGATGGCTACTTTCAGCAGGATAATGCGCCATTTCATAAAGCTGGAATCATCTCAGACTGGTTTCTTGAACATGACAATGAGTTCACTGTACTCAAATGGCCTCCACAGTCACCAGATCTCAATCCAATAGAGCATCTTTGGGATGTGGTGGAACGGGAGATTCACATCATGGATGTGCAGCCGACAAATCTGTGGCAACTGTGTGATGCCATCATGTCAATATGGACCAAACTCCCTGAGGAATGCTTCCAGCACCTTGTTGAATCTATGCCACCAAGAATTGAGGCAGTTCTGAAGGCAAAAGGGGGTCCAACCCGTTACTAGCATGGTGTACCTAATAAAGTTGCCGGTGAGTGTGTATGTATATATATATATATACAACCTGATTTTTGACTGACTGACTAGCAATGGCATAAAGTAACATAAGTAACTGATCCAAAGCATCTTCTTATGTTCGCTCTGATTTTTTTATTATATACATTTTTTATTTAGCTTCATATATTAGTTTCAAATGAAATTACTGAATGACAATAGTGTATGAGGATATCATACAGGGGGAAACAAATACAGAATATTAAAAGATTGCTATGAAAAATGAATAAAAACGACTCAATTTGTCCAGAACATAGTTGGTTTTAGCTGTTATTCGGTGTTCAGGTTCTCTTACTGTGATTTTGTTTTGTTTAAATTGTTTTTCTCTCAGAATAAATCGTGTCTATAGTTAAAGGGCACGTCATTGTTTTCTGAACAGCTGATTGGCTGCCGGATGGAGTGTTTTCTAGGATTCTGGTCAATCCTGAAAGCTAGCTTGTTTCGGAGCAGGTTTGCTCTTCAGAGTAGTTTACCATGGTGACTAGCCTCACTAAGAATGAATCCAGCTTTGTGGTACCGGAAATTTTGGGTTAAACCTGAAGTTTCGCTTACCCAGTAATCCTGCTTCATGATACAGGCCTCAACTTTAGTCACTTAAGTATATATTCATGTTTTTGTGAACAACATTAATTTCTGAATGTTTTTTTTTTTCTGTTTTTCCAGGACCGGAATCGGCCCTTTGATCCTTTTAACTTGAACTCTTTTGATCTTCCCATAATGGAAATGATAAAGACTGACCATGAGAAAGGTAAACCACACCCAGCTGGTGGCCCACCAATGACTATCGCTGATATTATATGGAGGAATCATTTTGCAGGTTAGGAATATCTACTCGTCCATTACTATCACTTTAAAATGATGTTTGTGCTTCTTTTTATTTGCTTTTTTTTTTTTTTTGCTTGCTGTATTTTGCTTTTTTCCATATTTGCCAAACGTCTAACCGGTCCTCTGTGGATCATCTTCTTGTGTTTGAAATTTAAATCACCTACAACAATGAACCTTACCTGCAAAAATGTTGGGATTTGTGTTTGCGTACTTTGCAGTAACAGCGTTGGGATGTGTGCTTCTTTTGCCCTATTTTTAAACCATGTTTTTCTCCTTCCTCATATAGTGTCCAAATATTCACTTTTTGCTCGTTCAGTCCAGTTACATCCTTATTCCAAATACTAATAAATTAATCTTTCTTCAATATTCATAGAGCCCCATTATGAAAGAAGTAATACACCATGGGGCATTTTGTAAAGAACTTTGAAGAAAGAAATGAATTAAGTACCGATTGGAATAAGACTCTAACCGAACTAAATGTGGAAAAAGTGCATCACTGTCAATACTTTCCAGATGCACTTTATATACAATCTGATTATGGTCAGGAAATTGTGTGTTTATCGTTATAAAAAATTAAATTTTACTCAAGAAGACTTCACTTCACTTTACTTTCACTTTATTTTTTAGCAAATAATTCAACATTAAACAACAAAACAACAATATCAAAACAAAACAAAACCAACAATTTACCAAAAAAAAGGAATAGGCGTTTTCTACCTACAACCTTTACGACCTACCAGGTTCTTTACTGCGTATATAAATATTCAAATCTACATAACATAGGATTTCACCATTTAACATTTTAAAGCCCTTTTAAAAGACAGACATTTTTAAACCATAAGATGAGATTGTAAAGAAGAATCAGGCAGCTCAGTGTATGACAGCGCTCCTGGGTCCTTGTTTGTCCAGTTCTGTTGTCCATTGTAAAACCAGGATGAGGCCTTGTCAGACCAGCTTCTTTGCGTGTGCGCAAACTGATCCTCCCATCTTAACAATGGAAAGGCTTAAGTGGGAGGGGTGTGTAATGAGCAGAGCACGTGTTTTTCCTGTCCGCAAACTGTGTTATTTTCAGCCCAGCATTGTTGGGACAGAGTGATCTTCGGGGCCGTGCTATCAGCTTCACGGGAACTGTGTCGTAACGTCCCGCAGGGCGTCCGTCGTGTTTGTCAAAGCACAACAAACACAAAGGGAGATATGAGGAAAGCCAGGCAGGGTGGCATATTACCATAAGGTGTGCATTCTGTGCATGCTTTGCTGTGTTGTCATAATGCAGAATGCAAGGTGCTCCAGAGAGCTGCTCCTCAGAGCTCCTCCACCCTGTTGGTAGAACGGCTCACTGTTTGAGTTTCTACAGCTTAGTGATCAGGTTAGATCAGAGCCGCTCACTTTATGCCTCATTGCGTCCCATGTTGGAGTCTAAATTACTAAAGTTAAACTGCAAACTGAAGCTCTTTGTCTTGGGAGAATTTATAGATCAGTATTTAAGAATTTTGTTATTTGCTGCAAAAAGTAGCTGAGTAGTTTTTATATACACTAGAAATAAGTAAAAATTTCTTAAATTAAGTGTATTTACCCTTAATTTGAGTCAGTAAATGATAGTTTGCCAATGGAATCAGTATATTTACTCTTAAAATAAGATAATTAGATGATATGCTCTTGAAATAAGACCATGCAATTGTGTTTTCTTATTTTAAGTCAATTGTCTTGTTCCATTGGCAAACTGTCTCTTTTATCTCCTCAATCCAAGAACAAATGCAATCATTTTAAGAAAAGATGACTTATCTAGATTTCAATTTTTTCCAGTGTATTAATCAGTTTTACCATAATGATTGAATTATGTTAATATTACTTAGGTTTGGATGACCTAAATGTGCGCCTGAATTACTTTTCTAATTTTGCGTCTCTCATCAAGATGTTTTCAGTCGACACTTAAGCGTCTGTTGATAAAAGTTGATTTATTTATATCGAGTTGCAGGACATCTGCAAGATTTTCTGACTGTGAGATTGCACTTTAAGATGAGAAGAAGCAGCAAGGCTGCTCCTATTTACGCTGAGAGAAAATGCCTCCCCTCACTGGAGCAGAGACGCAGGGGCGGATTTACCATTAGGCAAAACTAGGCAGTTGCCTAGGGCCCCAAGTTCCTGGGGGCCCCATAAAACTCCTTTTCCATACAGCTATTACTTATTTGTGCACATTAATTATGTTTTTAATAAAAATCCCTTAATTAAAACGCCATCAGAATGCGTGTCTCAAGCACAGGTGTATTCAGCGACTTTTCAGACCCCTCTAGCGCTTTTATTTCTAAAAAGCACCCAGCGCCAAATCTAGTGCCTTTTTTCTGCTACTGGAGACTTTGGCAACAGCATATACAGGTGCTGGTCATAAAATTAGAATATCATGAAAAAGTAGATTGATTTCAGTAATTCCATTTAAAAAGTGAAACTTGTATATTATATTCATACATTACATACAAACTCATATATTTCAGATGTTTATTTTGTTTAATTTTGATGATTACAAATGACAACAAATGAAAATCTCAAATTCATCATATCAGAAAATTAGAATATTACTGAAGACCAATAAAAACAAAGGATTTATAGAAATGTTGGCCAACTGAAAAGTATGAACATGAAAAGTATGAGCATGTACAGCACTCAGTATTTAGTTGGGCCTCCTTTGGCCTGTATTACTGCAGCAATGCGGCGTGGCATGGAGTCGATCAGTCTGTGGCACTGCTCAGGTGTTATGATAGCCCAGGTTGCTCTAATAGTGGCTTTTAGCTCTTCTGAATTGTTGGGTCTGGTGTATTGCATCTTCTTCTTCACAATACCCCATAGATTTTCTATGGGGTTAAGGTCAGGAGAGTTTGCTGGCCAATTAAGAACAGGGATACCATGGTCCTTCAACCAGGTACTGGTAGCTTTGGCACTGTGTGCAGGTGCCAAGTCCTGTTGGAAAATGAAATCTGCATCTCCAAAAAGTTGGTCAGCTGCAGGAAGCATGAAGTGCTCTAAAACTTCCTGGTATGTGGCTGCGTTGACCCTGGACCTCAGAAAACACAATGGACCAACACCAGCAGATGACATGGCACCCCAAACCATCACTGACTGTGGAAACTTTACACTGGACTTCAAGCAACGTGGATGAAGTGCCTCTCTTCTTTTCCTCCAGACTCTGGGACCTTGATTTCCAAAGGAAATGCAAAATTTACTTTCATCAGAGAACATGACTTTGGACCACTCACCAGCAGTCCAGTCCTGTTTCTCTTTAGCCCAGGCAAGACGCTTCTGACGCTGTCTGTGGTTCAAGAGTGGCTTGACACAAGGAATGCGACAGCAGAAACCCATGTCTTTCATACGTCTGTGTGTGGTGGTTCTTGAAGCACTCACTCCAGCTGCAGTCCACTCTTTGTGAATCTCCCCCACATTTTTGAATGGGTTTTGTTTCACAATCCTCTCCAGGGTGCGGTTATCTCTCTTGCTTGTACACTTTTTTCGACCACATCTTTTCCTTCCCTTCGCCTCTCTATTAATGTGCTTGGACACTGAGCTCTGTGAACAGCCAGCCTCTTTAGCGATGACCTTTTGTGTCTTGCCCTCCTTGTGCAAGGTGTCGATGGTCGTCTTTTGGACAACTGTCAAGTCAGCAGTCTTCCCCATGATTGTGTAGCCTATAGAACTAGACTGAAAGACCATTTAAAGGCTTTTGCAGGTGGTTTGAGTTAATTAGCTGATTAGAGTGTGGCACCAGGGGCCATCAATTTTGAACCTTTTCACAATATTCTAATTTTCTGATATGATGAATTTGAGATTTTCATTTGTTGTCATTTGTAATCATCAAAATTAAACAAAATAAACATCTGAAATATATGAGTTTGTATGTAATGTATGAATATAATATACAAGTTTCACTTTTTAAATGGAATTACTGAAATCAATCAACTTTTTCATGATATTCTAATTTTATGACCAGCACATGTACAAGCACAAACTCGTAGATTGGTAACCCCGCCTCCTGCTCTCCTCCATCTTGTCCGCTGTCATGATTCATGCAGCTATTATTTCATACAAATGAAAAATGGAGAACAGATTAGCAGATCATAGCTTGTCTACAGTGGAAAGAAGGACTGCACTGGAAAAAATCGAAATCTAAATAAGTCATTTTTTCATGAAATAAGTGCATTTGTTCTTGGATTGAGGAGGTAAAAGAGACATTTGGTCAATGGAACAAGACAACTTCCACTTAAAATAAGAAAACACAATTGCATTGTTTTATTTCAAGTGCATATTATGTAATTATCTTATTTTAAGAATAAAAATACTCATTCCATTGGCAAACTATCTTATTTACCTACTCAAATTAAGGGTAAATACACTTAATTTAAGAAATTTTAACTTATTTCTAGATCGTTTTTCCAGTGTGGGTTATTTGCTTTTTGGAAACACAGTAAGGAGCAATCAGTTAAGCGAGCTTAGTTTCATTCCTTTTGAAACGACATGAAAAGGCAGCTGAGTACAAAACAGAGGAAAACAAGAATAGGGACAAAACGTAGAACAAATAATGTATGTCTATTATATTAAAATTTCTGTATCTGTTGGTCTGTTTTATATTTTGTCTTCTTAATTCAGAGGGCCCCCTGCCTGTCTTTGCCTAGGGCCTCAAATTTCCTAAACCCGCCCCTGCAGAGACGTAACCTAAAGAGGAAAAAATAAGACAACTTGATGGTTTCATTTCAAAATAAAATAAAAAAAAATTCTTAAAACAAGAAATAGAGGCCAGATTTTTTATTTTTTTTTTAAATTGCCTTTAACCCCTTTGGATGAAATTACGGTAAATAGCAAAGCAAACCAGACACATATAAATAAAGAAATTATCCCTAAATCTGGATAGAACTGGTTTTGAGATGAGTAAACTCAGCCTCCCATTCAGCTTACCGATTTCCCCGAAACTTAAGCTTGATTGAGATACGGCGGCCATGTTTAAAAATAAAGACATCGCTTCTGATTCTGCCAGGTGATTTAAACAAATATTAGTAGATTGTATGGATGTACTAAATTCTGTATTCATGTTTATGTATTACAT
Source organism: Cyprinodon tularosa (assembly GCF_016077235.1). NCBI lineage: Eukaryota > Metazoa > Chordata > Actinopteri > Cyprinodontiformes > Cyprinodontidae > Cyprinodon > Cyprinodon tularosa. Next base: position 2,142,843 of record NW_024038729.1, on the reverse strand, counting down.
TTTTTTCACTTGAAACCCCAATATTCGCTTTTTAAGCATGACTCTAGTTCTTTATTTTGATTGTTTCCACCTATTTAAATGGATCAAATAAAACAGCCCCTCTGGTTTTCCAAAAACTGGCCTCCATCCATAGAGGGTAACCCTGGTTAAGTCTAAAGGTAGCTGCTCAGAGATCCGACTCACCAGCTGAAAACCACCAGTCAAAACTAATTAATGCAATAGACCCGGTTTTGCATTCCTTCCTGAATGGTTACCACCCACTTCCATCCCAACGCAGACATTTCTCAAATACTTCTCATTGTGCCTGGAATAGCTGTTATTCCTTCAGAGCTTTATGACTCAGTGTGTGTGAGAGAGAGTGTTTGTAAAGATCAAAAAGCACTTGTGCTGTGATGCGAATGAGAATCAGTCCTCCGTCCGTCCAGATTGCTGCGTCGGTTCATCCCTTTGTTTTCTAAATACTTTGGATGAGAGTCGACTTCAATAACTGTTTGTTGATTATAAGAGGCGCATTGTGTTGCCTCTAATCTTTCAGACTTTCTAGAAGCTGCCAGTTTCAGAGGGAGTGCTCGGAGATATGAGAACAAACAAGCCTTCTTACTGTAGCTCCAGCAGCACTCATATTAGAGTCATGTATTCCCCTCAAAGTGGGTCAGCTGAGATCAGGTTGGTAGAAGAAGCCCCATCATACAGAGATCCTCCCACAAGGCTGGAAAATCACAACCAGTTTCCCAACAGTCATGGTCGCTGGCAGCAGTAGCAACAAAAACACGTGGAGGAGGAACTCTTTCAGTGACATTCCAGGCGAAGCACCCTGGCCACCGCACACGCCTCTCATCTCAGGCTGTCCTCGCAGCAGATGTGACGGTGCGTCTGCAGCGCGCAGCTCCTCTCGCAGGCGCTGTCACCAACCACTTGAGACAGCTGTAGGTGTTGATGTGAGCAGTCCAGACTCAGTTCGTCTCATTTACTCATACTTTTTTTTTTTAATGAGGCTCTTTTCTAAATCATTTATTTATTGAAGAGTCACCATCCTCAGAGGTGGGTTTGAGAAATTAATTGACAAAACAGCATCAAATAAATCCAAGTACGGCAGTTTAAAGCAGAACAATATCAAAGTGCACATCTCAAAGTGAAATAAATCATCCATATGCGTCCGTGCTCCAACACGCCTGAATCAAATGTGTGGTTAACGACCAGACCTTTGCAAAACCTGCTCATACACCAAGGAGGTAAATCAGCCTTCATTCAGAATATGCTCTCGCCAAATGACGCAGAAACTAGACTATTTTCCTACATGCAAAACACAGTGAGGCCCTACAACATGGTGGATGGACTTCTTCAGCAAGAGCAACACATAGGGTTGCCAACTCCCTTGAAAAAAAAAAAATAAGGGACACCTCATGTGCGTGCCAGCTGACCTGATTGCCTTCACCACTCCTGGCTTGGTGATTTTTAAAAATTTTTTTAAAGCCCCCCTTTGTGGGTGAAATGTTTGTTTTGACTTAAATCTGCATTGAAATAGATGCATATTTGTAAGTGACATGAACACACGAAAAACAAATTAACAAATTAACAGCATTCACTTTAAAGCTACAGTGTGTAATAATTACAGGGATATACAGTCAGAAATGTAATATATTATACATAACTATGTCATTTATCATCATCTACGAGCTCAGCCTCTTAACCTTAATATTTGCGTTGCCTTAGAATTCGTTATTTATAATTACATAGGAGCGGGTCTCGCAGCCATGGAGGCAGACATCTTTGCGCTACGGCAGCACAGAGCCAACAAACTAGCCATTGCGAGATCGCCCATTACACTCGATATTTATTATCTTAAGTCTACATGAAATCTATACCCTACACAGACTAATAAAATACTATCTGTAAAATGATCTATGTAGACAAACCTCATCACTTGAGAAGGTAGGTGATGCGGACGTCGTGGAAGACATTTTGTCCCGTAACGCTCGCCGTACTGTTGGGGGGGAGAAGCGGTGGGGGGAGATGTTCATGTTGCTGCGGTCTGCAGTCTGGACGTTAGATGTCGCTAAAAATTATACACTGTAGCTTTAATACAAAATAACAAACTTTGCTGAATAAAATACATATCTTAAAAATAAACCTGTCCTGCTTTAAAGTGTAAAAATGAATATAAAACAATAAATAAATAGTGCGCATTTTAGGTGCAACAGCAAACTTGTGCAAACTTGTAAACAAACTAAATAACTCCATTCGTCCCCCATATTGCTCTGTTGTCTCCCGCTATCATCTCCATGAGCGACACTTGGCTCAACCAATGGGATGAGGGTATTCTGGATCATTACATATATGTTACACATATATGTTGTCAGCTCATTGGTCACAATGTTTACCCTAAGTTTTGTATCTAACGTACCCTTGTTCTTTATTTTCCATTAGCTTTTTACTAACAATTTTTTTACTCTCACAGTAATACGGGTCAAAGTGCGCTCCTTTTCCACTAAATACGAGACAGGTGCTACTATTTCTAAATACAGAACGATTCCGTTTTTCAATGGACGGTTGGCAAACCTGGCAACAAAGCGGGTCGGAGATGGCGGGAGGGTGGAAAGGGCTAAATTTAGGGCAATCCTGGAAGATAACCTGTTAGAAACTTCAAGAGAGACTGGAGCAGATGTTCACCTTTCAACAGAACACCAACCTTTAATATACAGGCAGAGCTACAATGATTTAAGTTTGTTAATTAAATGCTATTTTAAATCTAATAGGAATTGGCGGCATTATGTTGCTCAGACGCTCTTTTTCCCTTCTGGCTGTGATTAAGCTGTGTTGAAATAAAGAAAAGGCAAAAAACTTAGGTTTCTAGATGTCTAAAGACTTGCAGCTGTAACTGCAAAAAAATGTCTTTAAACTGTTTAATCTGGGAGCTGGATGAAAAATTTTGTTTTCCAATTTTATTCTTAAAGACTTAATCTTTTGTTTATGCCCTATTTTGCCCTATTATGCCCTACTTTGTGTTGCTCTGTCTCAGAAAATCCTAACAAATGACATAGAAGTTGGAAGTTGTAATGGGTGTGTTTGGATGGAGAGCCTTCTGTTTATCATCCCCGTGAATTAAAACCCACAGCCGGCCGCTGATTCGCTCCCGTCGTATTATTTTTCCTTCCATAGTGTTTTGGTGTTTCTGGGCCTGATGAGTGACGGGCTTAACGTCACCGAGGAGGACCGCCTGAGTCATAACTGAAGGGGGTCGTTAGCGGAAAAGCAAACAGTGACACGCTTTGGCTTCGTGTGCTTGTCGATGGGGCCACCGGCGGTCATTGGAAAACACGAATGTCATCCACAGCAGCGGTCGTATGAGTAACAGCCTTTTTTAGTAGCGCTCGGTAACAGCTGGATGTCGTTCTGAGGTAAAGCTGTGCTGCGATAGGCTGTAGGAAGGTAAAAAGTAGGGCTCAGATTACTCAATAACAGGCTTTTTAGTGCAGATAATTGTCCACATGTGCAAGGGCTAATGTTCAACCGCAGGGTGGATTTGACCCCTTCAACTTTCCAGCTGACATAATTAACACAACATTAAATGAGTTCATCTAAACTAGGGTGTCCCTGCACTTTAAACGGCGTGTAATGACTTCACAGAGATAAGGTGATGTGTTTATTGTCTGTGTTAAAGGTTAAAACAACAGCTCCATCTCAGTGTTTTGTTCAGATGGGTTCTTCATAGCTCAACATAAATAAGCCTCTTCTGTTTTAGGCCACAAAACACTCTGGGAATGTTTGGTTTTTTTTTCAAATTTCTTTTTAATCTTTCTGCAGTTTTTCCAGATTTCATATAACATTGATTCCTTGGAAAGCCAGTTAAGCAGCCATACATGCTTAACTGGGATAAATATCTTCTTTTTTGTTATTTATAAGATAAACAATAATGTTTTTAATGTAATTACTTAATATAGATTTGTTCTAACACAAATAAGGGATATATCTTATCCATTTAGTTTGTATTGGTGTGAAATGCGACTTTGTAAAGGATTTTAAGGTTACCTTTTAACCCTATAATGCCAAATGTATCATATTTGATACATACGGTTTCTGAAATGTTTTGCGTCTGACACCTTTGGCATAATTTAATGGTAAAAACTGTACTCAAAATCTTTTGTACACAATCAGATATACCTGATAACAGAGGGCAGAAAACTACACAAAAAATCATTTTGACTTATCGCATTGTAATAAGTTATTAATATCAAAAAATTCTGTTTTTTCTTTTTACATATTTTGTTAAAAGGCCAAATAAGGACTTCAAACCAAAAAAAAGTAATTTTCTCTTTTGTTTTATTCTTGGATCGGGCTTTAAAGGGTTAAAATATTTTTGATAAGAATTGCTGAGTTGATCTTGAACTCTTAATAAGGTATTTTTACCAACTGATTGTACCTGAAAGCCTTTTTAGAACCTATAAGTTTCCTTATCTTTTGGGTTTCCTTACTTCACATTTCTTTGTCTCCCTAAACTTTGCCAGCAGTCTTTTATTTTTTTATTTGATCTCGATTTAATCAGGGCTATTATATATTTCCACACCTTGCTATTGCCACACCCATAACTACAACAGTGCTTTTACTCCTGAGATCTTGATAGGTTGGTTTAAAGGTAAAAAAAACAGTACAGTCGAAGTTGGATTTCAGAACGCAGTCACACCCAGATTAACTATGATCCAGTTAAATGGATTTTACAAGTTTGTTTCAGTCACAAGGCTATTTATTATTAGTGTCACATGCTGATTATAATATTTTTTTCATCTTAATTGTTCTGAGAAAAGGATTGTGATTAAATATTGTCAAATTTCTTTTTTTAAGGTTAGCGAGGCAGAGGCGTAGCCAAAAATTTTTTTATAAGGGCGGCCATTCAATAACCAATGTAAGTTGAGGGGTTGCCGTAAGTGGATAGGCACCAGAACCTCAGGGTTAAGCTACACTGTTCCAACAGGAAAATTAATTAGCACAACATCCATGTTTTCTAAATGAAGACAAACTATCCTTTCCTTCTGCCTTTGCTAACAAATAGACGCAAATATTGTGGATGCAATTCTTTCAGGTTTAGGTTCTGGGGCAAACATCGTTTCCATTGTCATTACTTATTTTTATCAATAATCATTCTGCAAAAAACAAGATATCTACAAGTAAAAATATATGCATAAATTGATTATTTTAAATAGTTATTTATCTATGATTTCACTGAAGACTCCTAGCTGACTTGCAGAGACGCAACACAAAATCTAGTTCTGAAAAGAGAATTAATTATGTACTTAACTTTAATTTTAGTATATTTATGTGCATAATTAACCACTGTATCTTTGTTGTCAAGTAAATGTTAATATATGAAAATTAAAATGGTTTGAATATTCCACTTGAGAGTATTACTGTTGCCACCATCTGTATTAGAGGGGGAAAAGTGGTAGGGGTGGCCAGTGATTGGCTTATCTCTAGCTCCGCCCCTGTTGCGAGGCCCCTTAAACCTTTCGAGTGTAACTCACCCCATGGGAAAACGTAACTCCGCCTACAGACATTTTTTTTATGCCATCGATATGGTGGGAACCAAGGGACCCTGAGACACGGGGCTAAGTTTGGGAGCGGTGGGGGTTCAATCAGGGAGAGATAGATTGGCAGCTAGCCTAGTTTTATTTAACAATGGAGAAAAAGCAGAGTGATTCTGGTAGTGCTGCCTTCAAAGCTTCAGAGGCCTGAAGCTGCTGCTGTGCAGGCTAGCCCCACTGTTCAGAGCTGTGTCTGAGTGACTCTGTGTTATACCCCAGTGTGCGGCTGTGGTGAAAGTCTCTATAGCCCCATTTACACCACCCTTTTGAAACCGTGCCAACATTGGTCCGAGCACGGTAACCAAGATAACTGTTAAGTGTAAATGGCTCGTAAACTGAACCGGACCGTGCCAGACACAACCGAAATGCTCTAAAGTGGTACTAGTTCATCAATAGGGCTCGTAGCGCGTGGTTCAGTTCTGGCTTGGTTCTCAGATAACAAAGAGCGCATGAACAGACCGCGTCATCTCCTTACAGTCAGCCTTCGTAGTAACGACATTCCAGTCATTCATAAAGATAGCTTTGAGTAAAGATAGCATCAGTTTCCACTGATGATTATGCTTAGCAATGTGATGAACCTCAATGTCTGTAGTTGTTTCCTTCAAGCCCTGATTAGAATTTAGTTTGTTGTATCCACTTCCCAAAAGCCAACTCTGCCTTCTTCGCCTGACTCTGCAAATTTCCTGAATGTTACGGGCGCCGCCATGTTGATTTGCTTGTTTACCTCTAGAGAGCAGTAGTACCGTAGATCATCACTAGGAGGAACCGTGCTAGCGTGGTGTGTAAATGGCCGTAAGAACCGAGCTCGGTATGGTTAACTGATCCAAGCTGGGCACGGATCAGTTTTCAGGGCGTAGTGTAAATAGGGCTTATGAGGGTACTAGATATGTATCGTTTGAACCATTAGGAAAATCCAGCTCCAAAACCAATTAAGAAGCACTAAGATAGATTTGAGATAAATATTGCAACAAAAAACTCTCATAAGAATGAATAATACAAACTAAGATTAAATATCATTCTATAGCCCCGGTTTATACAGTAGATCTTCAAAAAAGTTGGGGGTTTTTGTGATGAGTTGGACTTTAAGGCCTTATTTGTAAAGTGCGCCACTAGTTAAAGAGTTGAATTTGTAAGACTAAACTATATTAATTAGTTGACTTTCTAAAGATAATTGATGGCAGTGGACTTCCTAAGTTCTTTACAGGGGAGTTCTAGTAGGCGCTTTACCTTAAAATTGTTGCTCACTAAGCTTCTAATCAAAGTTGATGACAATGTCACATCATGTCACCAACTTCGGGCTCTATTGCCTGAAGCTATTCCATAGGAAAATTGTGGATGGTACCCCATATGGCCAAAACTCCCTGATTTCCCTCCACACCACCAGGACAGTCACAGTCCTCCATATTGTAGATCCAGCTGAGTGCACGGCAGGGAAGCTGCTGTTTCTGGAGTCAACAAAGACATAGATGGTGCCTCTTGAGTGGCCTCGCTGCTGCGCGACCACCATGGAGATGTTGAGAATAGCTCTGGGAGGAAATGTCACTGCAGCAGCAGCAGCAACTCAGCGCCCTCAGGCTCTGCCAATGAACTCTTTGGGGGAAGCAGATGGCACAAGCCCAGGGTTATTTAAAGGCTCAGGAAGGCAACTGTCTCCCCTCATCACCCAAAATGACTAATGTGGACAGATAGGCAAAGCATATGTTATTGTGACAATCGCCCCTCAATGATCAAAGCACTAGTACAGTCCCTGTCACATGTCCCCTGTTTGTAATGCAGTGGGACTAGGTTAAAGTTTACAACCTGCTTGGAAGATAAAGCAAATTCTCTCCAAAGGGACGTTCAGGCCGGTCAGACATTTGAGCTGAAACCGGCTGTGGCGTTAACAAACAGACCGCCCACACATTTATCAATACGTGTTTCTGCACTGCTGCCCCTAGGGGCTGTTGAACTTGGATAGCAGCCTGGCCTCTGGTGAAATGGGGGGAAGGAGTGGATGGTTGGAGAACCTTCTAGAGAGTTAAATAACACCCCTCTGTCTCAGAACACACATCATGTGATTTTTTTTTTTCTGTCATGGGGTGATTACATCTTTATGATGATCAGCTGATAGCAGCAGCGGAAGAAATGAGACAAATTTGTTGCAGCGTCAAACAAATCCGTGCATTCATGAGAAGTGAGACATGCAGGTAGAGGCTTGTCGGCTTCTACTAACCTAGATTATTGCCTGAAAACAGGATGCAAATCCAGGGAGACCCCCCCCCCCCCTTCTGCAATTAAGTCTGCTGATCTGGTTTTCAGCCAGTTCTGTTTCATTTTTTGTAAGAGGCTCATCTCCATGTCAACACAATCCTGAACTGTTGTCTTCACACCTTGTTTGCTCCAAAGTGTCTTCAACTACTCTTGGAAATTTAGGAAAATAATCAGATTTCCTTTTTTTCATCTTAATATAACCAGCGTAACATTTAAACTCTTTCTAAATTTGTTTTTAGGATGTTTCAACTCAATCTAGGCCCTCATTGGTGTTGTGTGCTAAGTGTGGTTCTTTGACACAGATAACCTGTCCTTTAATCATGGTTGCATCATGAAGGACATTCGTAATGAGAACTCTGTATCTGAGTGGAAGTTGCAATAACTTCCTGTGGCAACCTTTGACTAAAGATGAACCTATTCGTCTCCTAGGCATTTGGCATCTTTCATTCTGAGGCCATGGTTGCCATGATGGACTGATCCCTCCTTCTGGTGGTTGAGTTTAAGTCTTCCATCCATCCAGCCATCCATTTTTGTCCGCCTATCCGGGGTCAGGTCGCGGGGGCAGCAGCCTAAGAAGGGAGACCCAGACTTCCCTCTTCCCAGCCACTTCTTCTAGCCCTTCAGGAGGAACCCCAAGGCTTTCCCAGGCCAACCGAGAAACATAGTCTCTCCAGCGTGTCCTGGGTCTTCCCCGGGGCCTCCCCCCAGGTGGGACGTGCCCGGAACACCTCACCAGGGAGGCATCCTAACCAGATGCCCGAGCCACCTCAACTGGCTCCTCTCGACGTGGAGGAGCAGCGGCTCTACTCCAAGTCCCTCCCGGATGACAGAGCTTCTCACCTTATCTCTAAGGGAGAGCCCAGCCACCCTACGGAGGAAACCCATTTCGGCCGCTTGTATCCGCGATCTCGTTCTTTCAGTCATGACCATAGACCATAGATGGTCATGAACGCTTTTTGACTCAGCTCTCTCTTCGCTACGACGGACCGGTACAGCGCCCGCTTCACGGCAGACGCTGCGCCAATCCACCTGTCGATCTCCCGCTCCCTTCTTCCCTCATTCGTGAACAAGATCACGAGATAGAGTCCAAGTCTTATTTTGGATAATTCATGTGCCACGGTGTTTTGCTGATGGCTCAGATCGCGTACAAATGTTTTGGGTTTTTTTGGTAAAAATTAAGTTTTCTTTGCGTTTCTTACGTTCTTGTTCACAATGACTTGCGTTTTCTCTGAAAAAGGAACAGTTGAATTAACAGGTTCCAGAGTGTGTTGTTTTGAAAACATGGCGGACTCTGTTGTCTTTTACTCATGGAAAAACAAACTCTTCCTGTTTGCTGAAGCCCCAGGACATGCGAAATATGACTTAATGGCTGCGCCTTTTCCAAGCAGGATGTGTTTGTACTAGTGTTGCACCGATACCGATACGGTATTGACGAGTACCAACAAATACGGCACCTATACCATTTTGAGAGCCAAAAGTTTATTCAATTATTGCCACCCATTCCAGGTAGGCAATAAAAAGTTCTACTGGATTCACTTTGTATTAGTCTTTTTCCTGCTTCACAAAGGTAGGCAGCAGCTTGACAAAGCCATGATGGCAATTACTTTACATCCAATTAGTATGCAGTTCTTCATATTCACACACACACACACATCAATTTCAAACAGATGGTATCTGATGGTATTGGTATTAGCCAATACTGCATAGCCAGGTATTGGTATCAGGTCCAGAAAATGGCATCGGCACAACACTAGTTTGTACCACTGACTCTATTTGTTCACAAGATTCCTGATAGACACAAACTATCTGATGATGTGCCAAAATTGCTAAATTGATGATGTACATGTTATATAAATTTTTTGATCACATTGTTATAGTAATAACATTACAGGCCTTTTTATTGCGTGACTCTGTGAGAGTGGGTAGTACCAAGATGGCGACTTTTTTTTGGCCTATCGGCACTCCAGTGAATGAAGAGATCAGTGGTTTGCACTCATGCCCATGTAGATGAGTGTCAAAAAGACATAGCGCCCACTAGTGTTGTTTACAGAAATCTAGTAATAAATCTTGTTTGTAATAGATTAATGTGATGAATATAAGGCTTCACATGGATTTTGGCTTTTCTGCGGTTATGGCTCATTTCTTTTTTGGTGAAAAATGACACGGTCATGGTCCTCTGGAACGGTGAACACAGCCACTGATACTTCCCATTATAAAGAAGAGAACTGATACACTCCTCGTCCATTGAAACTTATTGTAGCTTTTGATTTATTTTTACTTCTTGAGCTCCGTAACTTAAATAGATTAACCTTTTATGAATATTCTAGTATATGCGCAGCCTGCACTGCAAAAATGATCTAGAAATAAGTAAAAATGTCTTAAATCAAGCGTATTTAACCTTAATTTTAGTAGGTAAATGGGATGATTTGCCTATGGAATGAGTATTTTACTCTTAAAATAAGGTAATTTTATAATATGCACTTGAAATAAGACAATGCAGTTCCTTTTTCTTATTTTAAATATAAATTGTCTTGTTCCATTGGCAAAGTGTCTCACCTACCTCCTCAATTCAAGAACAAATGCACTTAGTTTAAGAAATCTAGATTTCCATTTTTTGCAGTGTGATTGATGGTCACCAAATCACAAAGTTGCATTATTTTCTCCTCAAGCAGGTTTCTTTATTCAGCAGGTGTATTTTTCCTACTGTTTCTCTTTTGATTATGGCGTCAGAAACGGATAATGAGGAAGTCCTTCCTGTAGACATCCTACACCGACTGCTTTCCATGAAAGCAATGACAGACATGCCCATGTTAGACGGGCACATTGTCCCTGCAGCGGCCATGAGGAGATCCTATCCCTCTGGTTGCTTTAGTCTCCGCGAGCGTATCAGATACGAGACACCAGTAGCATGTCAAGTTTTTTGGTTTCTGTGATTGGTTCATTCATTTGTCTGCTTTCTTATTTTTCATAGGGAAATGGCGCAACAGGTTATAACACTTTATTTCTGTTCCTTTTCTCCAACAGGACGCATTGGACTCAACTTTCACCATCCTGGAGCAGAACATATATTACCCCTAAATAGTAAGTCCCGTTTTCATGCATCAATCTGTTGAATTTGTTTCACATCTTACAAAAAACTCTGAGTTATGAGAATAATAGTGGGATCAAGATGTGTCCATGTGGGAAAGCTGTAGGCATACCTGCCTACCATGGGGTTTGGATTCCCTAACACCATAAACCTACAGCAGAGCTCTGTGGGAACTACTCTTGACCCTAGAATAGCTCCTCCTAAAAATACCCCCCGCATGTTAAAGCAGACCCCCCTCCCCTCTATGACCGAACCACATGACAGCAGCAGAGCCAGGAAGGGAGTCCGGCTGATCCCATCCGCAGCTGCACGCCTTGTTGGTTCTGGGGTTTCTCGTCTTCCTCTTGACACTCTCTACGGGGTCAGCGCCGGGTTACCGTCAGCCTGTCAGCAGAGGAAAACATGAAGTGCTCTAAAATTTCCTGATAAAGAAAGCTGAACTCTGGACTTGATAAAACGCAGTGGATCAACATCAACACATGACACGGCTCTCCAAATCATCACTCTGTGGAAACTAGAACCCTGGACGTCCATAGACATGGATTATGTGCCCTACGCTCTTCCTACATACTCTTGGTTTCCAAATATAAAATCTATTTGTAGCTCAGGGTAGCCTTTTTTTTCTCTGTACCCCCTGTGAGACGCTGCTAATATTGTCTCTGCTTCAGGCATAACTTAACACAGGGAATGCAACAGTTGTAGTCCAGGCCCCGTATGTGTGGAGACTCTTAAAGCTCTGCCTCCAGCTGCAAGCCTTGTTTTAGGAATAAAACAAACTCTGAAACTGAACTGGCCTTTCTCTTCAAGGCTGCTCTACAGGCTGAACTTTACCTCGGTTGCTTCTTCACATTCCCCTACCATGTTTTCCTTCTACTAAACTTTCCACCAGTAATTCTGGATATAAGGAAATTATATTATTTATTCAATAAATAGATACAAATTTGTAGGGATGCACGATATTGGGATTTTGGCCGATATCCGATATGCCGATATTTTAAAACTCATGTAGCCGATAAATGATATCTATACTGATGTTAAAGCTGGACAAAAATAAGTAGTCATTGAATATAGCAGTTTGATCCATTTCTGACACTTTGAAAAATAATATAGTCAAATATATTTTCATATGCTGATATCAAATTGATTTTTAAAAACGCGGTATCGATCTATTTTACTTTCAAAATCTCGTGAAATTTCATCGTTCTGTTACAAACTCTCGTGATATTTTGCAAATTCTTATGAGATTTTGTTAGTAAAATAGATCGATACCGCGTCAATATATCAACATATAAAAATATGGCAAAATTTTGTGAATCTTCGGGGGATTTCGTAGCATAACGATGACATATAGCAATATTTCATTAGTAAAAGAGATTGATATGGTGTTTTTAAATGGCAATATATCAGCATATGAAGATATTGTGATATTTTAATGTATCAATATTTTTCCCTCGTCTTTAGACGTTTTTAAGTCTGTAAAAAATAAGTTTTTGAGGAAGAAGAAGTATTTTTTTTTTTAGACTTTAGAAACTCTAGACTAGAAGCTGAAGCTGATCAAATATCGGGTTAAATATCGGTGGGGTGGCCGATGTCCGATATTCAGTTTTAAGGCCGATACCGATAGGGGGCCGATTATATCATGCATCCCTACAACTTTGTGTAAAGAGTTCATTGTAAGATGGAATAAATGAACATTCCCTTAAGATGCATCTCTATATTTTCATCTTTTCCAGTTAGTCCAGATGCTACAATCATATATATATAAAGCCAGATGTTCTGGATTTTTTGGGGAAGAAAATTTTGCACAGTTACACTTATAGTTCAACTGTGCAATTGTGAGTTTTCTCTCTTTGTTTCTTCTCTGTTGTGTACCGAGATAGGCCGTTTCTCAAGGTCTTGCTGAAGCATAGATCCCTCAAGATCTTCCCAAACTGTCAGAGATTATCTTTAGTGTCAGCTTTTAGCAGTTCCTCCTTGTTTTTCTTCCCATTAGCACCGAGCCGTCACACTGTGAGAATCTCTAAGGGTTTATCTTTCGTAGCTTCTGAAGTGAAGAAGAAAGCTTAGCTGAGGTCCTCCTCTCAGAGCTTCTGTTGTCGCCGTTCATCTGATTGTATCGTAGGTTTGTTTTCAGGGACTTTAAGACGAACAGGAAAGGCTTCAAACTTGCTGCACCCATGAGGGATCACCCAGATTTCCTCTCCCTCCCAGACAGCACACAGTTAGAAGTTTGTACTTATTCTTAACGCCTCTCTCTTGTGGGTTTTATTGTCTCCATCACTGAAGCATCCAATGCGTTCCCAGCTTAAAGGTCTCTTCGTTTCGCGCTGGTTGCTAGGTGACTTTGTTTTTTTTTTTTTGGTTGTTTTTTTCCGCGGCCAGACAGTGAAAGGGCGAAGCTGCAGAGAGACTTCCCAGGTTTCTTCACTAATGAAAACTTAGCCAAGCAGAAGAGACAATAGACTGACTTCAGACGAACCAGAGGAGACTCACATTATGCTGCCCTCATAATGCCAAGGCCCATATTGGTGTTTGAGGAGACAAGTCTGCTTTTGTTGCCAATGAGTTACGGGTTACAAGAAGATCAACCGAGTGCTGAGTAGCCCCCCCTGCTGTTTGTTGGCATTTGCACAGTAGTTAACTGCATTTTGCCTCCTTTTGTGTTTTCAGTTTGCAATGTTAGGATTTCAGGTTTTATCTTTAACCTCTCAGGGGAGAAAAATACTGAAACAAACTTCTTAAACTTTGATTTCCCTTCATGCTCTAGTAAGTGTGGTGCTTCATTCTTTAGTTCAAGAGGAGAATAATGTTTAGTTTAAATGAATTCAGTTTAGTGCATATTACAAATAAACCACAAATGTGTCAAAGAACTTCACAAGGGCAAAGATTTAGCATATTTTTTTAGTACATGGAAACAAATGCAAACAATATTCAAATAAATCCAACTCCTCCTTGAAGGGCCTAACCAAATAATAAAATTTTTATTTCTTTACACAATCTATATTCCAGCCAATATAATACTTCACATTTAAAATAAATGATCGGTCTGGGGAAGCCTAGTTAATTGGATCCAACACTGACATAAAAATCGTCCTTTCTTTTAAGCAAGGATGTAGCAACAGCAAAAAAAGAAAAATTTCTCCTTTAAACGGGAGAGAAACAGTTTAGCAGAACAAGGTTGGCAATTTAATTCAATTCAGTTTATTTATATAGCGCCAATTTACCGCACGTCATCTCAAGGCTTTTTAAAGAGACAATTCAACCAGATCATACAGGCAGATGGATTCAATTCCTCACACTAAGCATGCTTGTAGCGACAGTGGAGAGGAAACACTCCCTTTTAACAGGAAGTAACCTCCAGCAGAACCAGGCTCAGCAATGAACCTCGTTGTCCTCCATCAATGGCAAGATGTACCAGGAGTACCTTCTATAGGAAAGACAAATGGAGCTACTTCCAATATTGATTTAGTGTCTGTCAGTGGATGTTCAAATGTTGGTAGCAGGAGCTCTTTCAGCGAGTCTTTCTGGGTGGAGACACAAATCGAGACCGAAATTCTGGGTCAGGTGTTCGTTTTAGAGAAGTTACAATATATAGGGGGGGGAAAAAACATATTAAGATTTTCTGGAATTGGTAGGATTTGTTTAATTTATATTTAATCTTTTTGGAGTGTTGGACTAACAACACTCCACTGTAAAATCCTAGGAAAAGTCATTGGTATAATAACTAGGGGAAAAAACAGCTGAACAACGACAAACAATATCAACATTTTGAAAAAGTGCAGCCAGAGTCTTGACTAGAAAGGACTTCCAAAGACCTGGGAATGATCAGTTAGAGGAACTGTGTTAAAATTGCAGAAGAGACATCAATCAGTATCTGGTGATTTTAGGCAAGCAGAAGCTTAAGGTGAAAAAGAATAACTTCTTTTCTGGAGTTTGAAGGAACTGTCGACAGTTGACAGCAGTAAAACGAGCTCACGTGTGACCAGTGAATGGCTCTGTGCCCCCTACAGGTCAGGAGGGGTCACAGAAAGACACTTTCCCCTCCTCCGACTCTCTGCATGGACCTTAATCTGAGCCAGACATGTCTATACATTCTCCAAAAGTTTCCATTTTTACCTAGCTTGTCCTATCTGACCCTTAACCAACTTTTAATATTTCACCAGGGCCATGATAATGACTAACCTGCTCTACCTCTGGCCCAGCAAGCACACTCCTTTATGGCCTCATTTGTGAATATTCACAGGAGATTAGCAGGAAGTTGAGCCATTGCAGGTTCATTAAACTGAGATTACAATCACCGGCCCTGTGGACGTGCATTAAGCTGCTACGTCACCCGATTCCCTTCCTGTTGAGCAGCATCTGCACGCCTCTGTTGCCAAGGCAGGTGCAGCAGGTTTACGGTGCACCGGTGCCAGGCTGTAATAATCCCTTCCGTTGCCGTAGCTTAGGCGTGGCCATATGTGGTGTCATTGTTACCTTAGTGATGTTCCTAGGTTGGTTTATTTCAACAAAACCCATGTCTCTGTATCTTTTCCCCTTCCTTGTTCCCGACCCATCCCTCTGTCTCCCATGTCCCCCCCCTCCCTCCATGGCGCTGACAAGCAGCCCGAAACTATGGCCGCAGACGAGGTAACGTGTGGCTTTTTCTCTGGGGTTCTGCTTCCCGCGCCGGCCATGTTTTTTTTTTGTTTTTTTTTGCAAAAAGGCTGATTGGGGAGGGTCTTTTTGTGCTGTCACTCCGTGCCTTTCATCTGTGCTTTGGTTGAATGAAATCATGTTAATTTAAGCACTTTGTTTTGCAGCTTTAATCGGAAAGGGAGCAAAGGTTCATCAGATCTGCTTGAATTAATCTTGTGTGTTGTGATGCTTTAAGTCAGCATTAAAAATCTAAAGAATGGGGGCAAACAATCAAACCATCCTCCTAACCTTGTCATTTCTTTGATTGCTGATGGCTGACCCAAACATAAGAAAATCTCATCTGTGTGGGACAATGTGGTATGGTTTTTTTCAATCTACAGCTTCGGATCTTTAATTCTAAACATATATTTGCACTGAGAATTACTAAAAGGAGAAACTACTTGAAAGTGAGACACGGGGGCGGCACCATCATGCTGTGGTGTTAGTATTCTTTAAATATAACCTGTACCGTTAAGGACCCCAAATCTTCTCCTCACTGCAAGAAAAAGAAATTTAGATCAAACCCAAATATACAATCATATCAATAACAGAATAACTTCACAAAATAAAATATTAGTTCTGACACTGAGTTGCCTGATTCTAAAGCTAAATCTGATAAAAAATCTGAGCAGCTGAAGGAAAATCGAATTATAAAATTTTTTCAGTTGAGGGACACACCCTCTAGCTAACAGGAGATTATTTTATTATTTTTTAAATCTAATTAAAAATTTGTTATTGGATATTTTTCCAACACAACTCATTGGTGCTTTATAAATGTAAGCAATAAAATATTTTAATTAATTCCTAAATAACACTAAAAACCTGAAAAAATAATAGTTGTTTTTTTTCTCAGCTGGCACCATTCCCTCCATCTTTGTAATTTCCTTCAAATCTGTAACTGACAGGCTTTAAAATGAAGCTCTAAAAGCCTGATGATTAGAAATAAAATACAAACATAAAGCCCCATCATGTATATAGCGTAGAGTCTCTGAATGTAAACGTATTTTTTTTGTTATTTTAGCCCATTTTTATTTATTCAGAGCTTCTTTTTCCACGTTTTTGCCCACTGTTTAGTTTTAACATGTTTTGTTTAGTGGATAAAAAGAAATAAAGTCCCAGTTCATGAGCTTTTGGCATCAATCTGTTCAGCAGCTGTTGGTGTTCCAGGATATCTTTCTTTCTTAGAGTTCAGGGTGTTAAAAGGTGGATGATTGATGGTAATGTGTAGCATCCAAACTGCTGGCTCTGTCATAACGCCTTCCATATATAGAAACTCATGTCTCCTCACACCCCCCCTCCCTTCCTACTTCATGCTCTCTTACCTCTTCCTCTCCCCCCCTCTCCCATCTATCTTTTCTGCTGTTCCGTTTCACCCCATCCAGGTCGGTCCTGTCTCTTTCCCTTTGAAGATGGCTTTCTCAACGACAGCCACGGTGACCCCACCCTGACTCCAGGCCTGAACTCGCCGACCCGCTGTCAGAACGGGGAGAGGATGGAGCGCTACTCTAGGAAAGTGTTCGTCGGAGGCCTTCCTCCCGACATAGATGAAGGTAAGGAAACTCCAGCTGCTCTCTTCCAGGGTCAGAGTCTTGCAGGTTTTTAGTTTTATCTTTGTATTAAAGGAATAGTACACCCAAAACATGATTAGCCTTCATTTTCTACTCACCCCCATGCTGAACAACACTCTGGAGTACTTTTTTGATATCTCAAATGCATCTGGAGATCTGGGAGGCTTCTTGCTGTCTGCTGACATTCAAATAATGGAGGTCTATGGTGCCCGAGGCAGAAAGGTCCATAAAAGTCCACAAAAAAACATTTCAATATTCCTCCATACTGCTCGTCCAATGTATTCCAAGTGTCCTGAGTGGGTAGCGTCCATAATTTACTCGAAACAAAGTCATTTAGAATGTTTTTAGAGCATAAACAGTAGTGTATAGGATTTCCTAAAAGCGAGTTCACGACGCTACGGAAACCGCAGCAGACCAAACCAGATGAAAGTGCGCATTCAGCTCGGCAAAGAACTCATGCTCTTCCTCAACACTGAAGTCCTCAGACATTTTTCTTTCTTTGCACAGGTAAACAGCACATTTCTTCTTCTACGCTTGCATTATCGGCAGAGCAGACGCTGAATGCGCACTTTCATCTGGTTTGGTCTGCTGCAGTTTCCGTAGACTCGTGAACGCGCTTTCAGGAAATCCTATACACTACTGTTTATGCTCTAAAAACATTCTAAATGACTTCGTTTCGAGTAAATTATGGACGCTACCCACTCAGGACACTTGGAATACATTGGACGAGCAGTATGGAGGAATATTGACACGTTTTTTGTGGACTTTTATGGACCTTTCTGCCTCGGGCGCCATAGACCTCCATTATTTGAATGTCAGCAGACAGCAAGAAGCCTCCCAGATCTCCAGATGCATTTGAGATATCAAAAAAGTACTCCAGAGTGTTGTTCAGCATAGGGGTTAGTAGAAAATGAAGGCTAATCATGTTTTGGGTGTACTATTTCTTTAAAGCAGGAACACATCTAAACATGCGGTTCCCCCTGGTCTAAACAGATTAAACCCTCCACCCCCCATGCAGTAAATACATATTGGGCCCGATTTTCAGAGTTGGAAGCCTCCCAGAACACACCAAAGTTGTTGTCTTCTGCCGCTTACAGTCACACTGACATATTTCAACACAGGGCACATTGACACTACATCTAAAAACCCTGATTGTGGAACAGGATGTGTTAATACTACTGGATTGGCTTCAAAACACATAAAGCTTTTATATTTTTTTTTCCCCAAAGCCCAACTTCTAAACACTTGAAGTGGAGTAAAAAAGTATTTAGTATTTTCATCAAATGTTTGCTTCATTTATGAGAGAAAAAATGAGCTTTTAAAGAATTTATTTATAAATTATGGAGAAAAATAAATATTTGGTTAATAGCAAACAAGCAGGAAGTCTGGTCCTCACAGCCCTGTAATAAGCTCTTCTGTCCTCCACTTGTTACCTGTAATAATGGGCCCTGTTTGAACTCGTTCTCTGTACGATAGACACCCATTTACAGCCTTAAACAGTCAGACTCCAAACAACCATGGCCAAGGATGACAGGAAGAAAGCTATGGTCCTAAACCAGGCTGGGAGAGGGAATCTACAACACGAGACAGCTTGGGGTGAAGAAATCAGCTGTTGGAGGACATGGAAGACCTATTATGAGTACAGTAAGGAACAAATCTGAGAACAATATGGAGCAACCTGATGAATGACCTGCAGAGAGATGAGAGCAAAGAACAAAGGCTACCATCAGTAACTCACTACAACCAGAGGGACTCTCACTTAGAACATGTCAGGGTCTGTCTAAGTTGGCCAGAGGGAACATGGATGATCCAGAGGAGGTTTTCTGGATTAGGTCAGACGAAACTAAAATAAAATGTTCTCGCAAAAATTCAACTTGTCGTGTTTGGAGAGAGAAGGAAGCTGAGCTGCATTCAAGGAACACCAAACCTACTGTGAAGCATGGCGGTGGAAGCATCATGCTTTGGGTCTGTTTTTCTTTTGGACGATTGATCGTGTTAATGGAAGAATGAACGGGAGACATTTATGGTGAGATTTTAAGCCCAAACCTCTTTCCATCATGATCACTTCCATGAATTATCACACCGCTGGACAATGAAGGAGTGGCTCCATTAAAAGTATTTGAACGTCCTGGAGATGCCCAGCCGGTCTAGAGGGACTTGAAAGTCTGTGTTGTCCAACGACAGCCCCCCAAATAAAATCACAGCTCTAGAGAAGATCTGATGGAGGAGACCGAGGAGAAACATCTGACCTTTGCCACTGATAACAATGGTTATTGAGCTGAAATTTAGTTATTGACCAAATACTTCTTTCCCATCATCATCATTTTATCTCTCATAGTTGCAGTCTACTACGATGGGAGTTACAGAACTTTTATCTTTTCTAAGCAGAAGAACTTTTTACATTCGGTGGCAGACTAAATACTTTTTGGTACCACCATTTTTCACTCCAATTCTACATAAAACCAGATTTGTTTTTTTGTTTCTTTTGAATTTTTGAAATTTGTAGCTTGTTTAATAGGTAAGGATGATATTCTAGTTGTACTTTGGTAAAGTTTCCAAATACTACTTTGATGAAAGACATTAAAAAAATTAGCATCTCCTTTCATTGAGGGGAGTTTCTGTAGTTAAAGGCTCTTTGCGTTCATGTTTATGCATAAACAGAGGTCTGATTTCTTCTTTTTAATGCAGTGGCTACTAACTGCATTACCTGGGGGGGATGTTGTATGAGCAAATGGGTTCATGTTGAATTCTGTCACATTTTGCGTTTTTTTTCTCTCTTTAATCCTTGCAGATGAAATCACCAACAGTTTCCGTCGCTACGGGCACCTGGTGGTGGATTGGCCTCATAAAGCTGAAAGCAAATCCTACTTCCCACCTAAAGGTAACAGCAGGTCACCTGGGCGCAGTCTGTCCATGCACGTCATAGATGCGTGTATCAATAAATATCACTGGGGGGGGTCGTTTAAAAAGACTCATATTTCTCAGTTGCACTTGGCTCCAGCTGGGCTACCTTGCAGGTATCTGTTTCTTAGAGGGAACCCCTCCCCCTGTTGTCATCTCACAGATGGATATATGCAGAAATTAACTATCTAGCAGGTGTCTGGATTCTGGAACTATTTTCTTGAATGAATGTTCGAGCAGTCAGGAAGGTTTTCCCTCTTTCTGTTAAGTTTCTTTCCGTTTTCTGCTCCATCTTCTGTTAAACTTTGCATCGATCCCATTTTTCTTGGAAGCTGAAGTTTTGTCTTATAAAGCTATTAAATGCTTTTTGGAAATGTCTGTCATTCCATAGGCAGATGGTCATATGCTGCATCTGGAGGACTGATGAGAAAAAAAACAGCCAGTTTTTCCTCATCCAATTTTTCCTCTCCAAACTATTTTTACGACTTTTTTTGTTCTCAGAGGGATTATTTTAAACTGGCATGGCTCTAATATATATCCCTAGCTGGGGAGGGATCCTTGTAGGGGAATGAATTAGCTTATAGCAGCTGGAGGATACTGCTATGTAGGATGGGGGTGCAAAGGGGATCAGTGATCTGTGTGGAGTTCAAACCCCACTCTCCTTTTTTTTAGCTATCTGTGTCCCACTGCTGTTTGGACCATGAAACACATCACTTTTCATGTTTTTGACCACTTTACACATTTAATCTGGCTTTGCTGTTTTAGGACAGCCAAGGTTTTTCCAGATTATTTGAAATAGAGAAACGGTAAATGTAAAATGCTGCTAACTGTTTTTAGTTTTGGGGCTTAGTCTATGTCTCTTTCAGAGACATAGACAGGTTTCGGGTATTACAGGCTAACAAAACGACCCCCATTCCAAAGGGGCGTACCCGCTTGTCAGGTTCAATTTGCATGTTTTCTAGGCAAAAACAAGGCTTTGCTTTGGTGCAATCTATAAAGCCTTGAACTATACGCTCTTTCTGACATTTTGAATTGGAAAAGCTTCTTGGATTGTTTTATTTGTTTGTTTTTTTACTTTTTTGGAACTATAAAAACTGCTTTGAATCAGTCCTACCCAGTGGCGGCTGGTGAAAAATATTTTTGGTGGGGCTGATATAGCCTAGTGTATGTCTCCAACTAATCCGAAATAAGAATTCAAATAAACAATTGGAAATGAAATACAATTTAACAGTAATGATTTAATTTACTATATAATAACAGTAACAGTGATGATTTGGGTCACTGTGACGGGGTTCTTTGGCCTCCAAGAATCCAGGCTCAGTTGGCTTACCGGTGTTGGTGATTTATTGTGCTCAAAAACTCAAAACAGGGTGCAAAAGAAACTAAACATGTACAAGATCCTCTGGGCCTCAGCCTCCCTCCAGTTACCAGAAATGTAACAAAGAAACAGAAAACAGAAATTGCCGCTCTTCTTCCCACAGCCCTCATTAAATAGTTTAAGCCCCTCACCTCAGGCTCTGTTATTTCTGATTTCTTCCCATAAATCAGTTTTGTCCATATATTACCTCCACAAACAATTGATGTACAAAAACAAATAATTTTTACAACTTAATTCTTTTACACAGATTCATTGACTTATTCAATTACATCAAACTGGGTTTGAACCCAGCAAAGACGCCGCCAGACTGAAGATGACAAGTCCCCGTAGCATAAACACGTACACACACACACACACACACACACACACACACACACACACACACACACACACGGCTAACCCCACTGAAATATTAAGTGTGCACCCTCAATATGCCAGCAGATAACCAGGAACAGCTTGTGTGTTTTAAGTTCATGGAGCTACTGGTCTCAGCGCGAGTGTATTGGTCCTCACAAACACAGTATAACAGGAATGTGTGTGTGGCACGCAAAGTTAGAGGTCATTTTAAGTGACGAGGTGGATTCGTCACAGTCACAATAACCATGACATGAAATTTTATATCCTACAACAGGGATGTTCTTCTGGCAAACGGGTAGATAAATAAGGATCTCACCGAATTTGGTGGAAGCTGCATCTCGGTCGTTACATTTGCCATCTTCCCTCTAACTGTCTGCACCTGCGCATTGGGTGCAGAAGCCTGTTAAAAGGCAGTATTTTCAGAGCCCCAAGACCATAAAATTCTGAGACGTTGATTGGCCATTAAATTATTAAATTCACCTAGCAATAGTACATGATTGGCAGATTCTCTGCAAATGTGGTGCAGTCTAATCACAGCCCCAAGACAGAGACGGTAGGAGTCTGTCTGTGGAAATCCACAAATGAATGACAGTAGATAGGGAAATGTAGTTTATATCATTTGTTTTGCTTATAGGTACACACTCTAAAGAGTAAAACTGACATTTATGAGTTAATTTCTAAAAATATATTTTACGTTTCTCTCTTCTTATCAGGGAGGGCGGTGCCCCAGCGCCCCCTATGGGCCGGCCGCCGCTGGTCCTACCTGTCTTTATTCCAATGCTGGATCAAATCCTGATATTTGAAACAGGGAAAATAGAAAGGCAGGGAAGGCAAAAGGCAAAAATAGCCTCGCTGCATGCAGTTAGCCAAGCTTTATAGCCAAACCAGGTCCTGTAAAAGAGAGTGTATCGTCTCCATCTGTCTTTGGTCTGCTGATTAATTTTGATGTTTGGCTGATCAGGTCCAAAAAGTTTCACCTCCAGCCTCTCTTGGTAAATTAGTTTTAAGGGATTTCACTCCCACCATTTGGCCTGTCAATCACCTGCACTACAACTGTGATGACAGTTCCTGCCTCCCGAGTTCCAGCTTTCCTATACTTCTGTATTACATAGGAGCTACTGCACATTTACAACTTTTAACGAGTTAATTGGCAAAGAAATACGACATCAATCTGACCAAAAAAAAAAGACTTTACTTGTCATTAAAGGTTAAATATTTATCTTGCACATCTACAAAATATATATAAATATAATAAAAAATTTTATCATTTAATATTCATCAAATTAAATAAGGTCATGGGGTGGGTGGTGCGGCGCCCTAGCGCCCTCTATTGGCCAGCTGCCATTGCTTTAAAAAAACATTCAAATTTGGTCTAATGGATATTTCACTAAGATCAGAGATGGGACTTTGAGTTGTTTTGGGTAAGCGATTGTTTTCACCTGTCTCCTTGATGCCGTTTCTCCGCAGTCATTCTTTTTTTAATCGTTGAATCATGAATGCTGATCCTAAAAGAGGCAGTTGAGACCCGCAGTCCTTTCCTGGCTTTTTTTTTTTCTGATCTCTTGCATGACTTACTGATTGCCTCTTGTTCTAATTTTGGCCGGCCCACAGTTTCTAAATAGGTTTACCCATCTCCCATGTTTTCTTACATGCTTAAATACTGAATAAGTTTTAACAGCATTATATGGGATCTACAAATTGTGGGATATGTTTCTTGAGCATCCATCCAGGCTTGACCGAATGGAAGATAACTGTCACTTTCCACCCTGCTCTGTGTTAAACTGCCAGCAGCATATGTCTGTGCAGTTATGAAAGTGTTTTTTGTTCAGGGATGACTCATGCTGTGGCTCAGTCTGGCTTCGGGGGCCGGGGTTTGGACTGTTCTGGTGTTTGGGATGAAGGTCAGGGAGAAATAAAAAGTTGAAGCCAAGTCAGGATTGTTTCCCCTTTCTCCCTCTGTGGAGTCTTCACATCTTTTGCTAATATTGTGACACGTTGTAAAAAATGGACCAAGGGAATTGCTTCTTTTTTATGTGTTCCTCTGGGTCAACTTTATTTAGAGCTCTCCGCCCCCAAAAAATTTTCTTTGATAATTGAACGGAGCTGTCAAAAGAAGATGGAAGGTCACCAAAGATTTCTGATCGTCTCTGAGGTTTTAAGAAATTTACTGTAAGCCTGTACTAATGCCTGAGCCTCCAATGCTCAGACATCCATCACATCTGTTTACAGACAAAACAAGCTGCCTTTGGCATAAAAGAAGCAATGTCAGGGCCGCTGTTTGCTAGAGGCAACTGCTAAGTTAGCTGCTGGGGGAATATGGAGCGACAGGTCGCTGTTAAAATTATGGTAGTAGTAGAAGAGCAAGTGGTTAAACAGAAAGTAAACATCAGACTATGGTTGATGTGTTGGTGAAAACAGCTGCAATGGGTTAGATTCATATTGCATCATATACGGTAAATTTCACATTAGTTCAGTTTAAATCTACGGAAGAGGATTAGGGCCACTGGAAAAAAAAAAAAAAAAAATTAACTGATTTTTTAATTTAACTTAATTTTAAAATCTTATTTCTCAGAATTCTGACTTTTTCCTCAGAATTCTGACTTTTTCCTCAGAATTCTGACTTTAATTTCAGAATTCTAACTTTAATCTCAAAATTCTAACTTTAATCTCAGAATTCTAACTTTAATCTCAGAATTCTGACTTTAATCTCAGAATTCTGACTTTAATCTCAGAATTCTGACTTTTTTCTCAGAATTCTGACTTTAATCTAAGAATTCTAACTTTAATCTCAAAATTCTAACTTTAATCTCAGAATTCTAACTTTAATCTCAAAATTCTAACTTTAATCTCAGAATTCTGACTTTTTCCTCAGAATTCTGACTTTAATCTCAGAATTCTGACTTTTTCCTCAGAATTCTGACTTTAATCTCAGAATTCTAACTTTTTCCTCAGAATTCTAACTTTAATCTCAGAATTCTAACTTTAATCTCAGAATTCTGACTTTAATCTCAGAATTCTAACTTTAATCTCAAAATTCTAACTTTAATCTCAGAATTCTGACTTTTTCCTCAGAATTCTGACTTTAATCTCAGAATTCTAACTTTAATCTCAGAATTCTGAGAAAAAAGTCAGAAATCTGAGATTAAACTCAGAATTCTGGGAAAAAAGAAAGAAAATTAAAAAATCTGTTAACTTTTAGTTATTTTTTTCAGTGGCCCTAATCCTCTTCCGTATAAATCCTTGTCCAGTCATGTGATAAAGTTACATATATAATCCAATTCAGGGAAGATATAAGAAAGTCAAATTTAGTTAATTATTTCTCCTGTGTTACACAGAAACAACAAACACTAGGTTAGAAGTATGTTTTTATATAAAAATAAAAAGAGTTCAACAAGTTAATAGCAGCAAGCGTGATTTAAGAATGTTAAGGAATGTTACACAGTAGAACACAGAGTAATGAGATAAGAAATGTAGGAGGTTAAATCCTGAAGTTAATGCCGCTCAAAACATGTAGAAAATCAGAAGAACTATGTCAGGTATACTTTCTATTTGAAAGCAAGTTTAGTGGCTCCTTGTAGAAAGAGCCAGGAAGTAGCTCATGACAGAAATGCTAAGAAAAAGGTTAGTGCTACTTCCTGTGTAGAAGAACACACAAAACTTTTGAGTTGTGGTCTTAACTTAAAGGTATAATGGAGGATTTTTTTAAAAGACCTGCCCTCTCCACTCTAAAATAAAGGATAAAATGCACATGCACAACCCTGTACCCGCTCCCGAGAGGGAACATCTCTTAATTGCGTGCAAGAGTGTGCCATCGCTCATTCAAGTTTCCTTTCAAAAAGACGATTTGCAATTTTTCCACTATGTCCGACTCACTACCATTAACTGAAAATGAGGACGAGCACATAGGAAGGCCTTACGTAAACATATCACCAGAATGATTGACAATTAGGAGAACCACTTATTTTGATGATCCACCTGGAAAAAGAACATCCTCCACTGTAATTTTAATAATGTCCCCATTCAGAGTAAAGACACAGCTTAACTCAGAGATATTGAACGAGGAGTACCTTCTACTAAACCAAAAATACAGAAAGGAAACATTTTTGCAAAGTTAATGGAAGCAAATAACATAAAATCTTTGGCTCGTGCTGATGCTCCAGATCGATTCCTTTAAAGTACAAGATACCATGTTGCTGTCACTCAAACTCCCTCAGATAATCCAAACACTCTCATCGCTATTGTTGGCGATGAGCTTCAGATGTTAGGAAGCTATTTTTGTCGGTGACTTGGGGCCAAAAGAGGAGGAGGAGTTGAAGGCTTTATTGTGTATACAGCGATGTTTGAACTGCGGGGGCTATAAAAATGTGTTTACGTCACACAGCAAGAACCGTACCTTGAAAAGGTTACAACTGCAGTGTCCTTCGTCTAGAGATGGTCACGCTCGGTGTTTTTAATTTTTTATCACACCATGAGTCATTCAGAGGTCTGTAAGTGCTCTGCTCTATGTACAGTTTTGTCTCTTTGATTTCAGAGAGGCTCACCTATCAGTGCCCTAGTTTCAGTCCTAAATCTTCCTCCATTACCCGGGCCCTGATTTATCTCTTCCCCCTTGTGTTGGGATTATACTCTGAGTGACTGCTTCAAATTGAGATGATTAGCAATGCTTTATTTCTCTGCTTTGTCCCCAAGCGCTCTCCAGTTTTCTCTAAGCCTTTGAGGTTTATATGTTTCTTGTCCTCTCTCTGACTTCAAGGTTATTCCGTCTCCATATGGCCACTTACATCATAACACCTCCAGCTGTAATTGGATCATTATTATAGCTTTTCTTGGGCACTGGTATTTCTAAAACTCTGTTTTTTTTCTGCAGCAGAAAGCTACTGAACAGATGTGGGTCTTGTGCTTAATGAGAACAGAACTCTATACGTAAATGTCACCATTTAGGCCAGCAGCGTGACACGGTCAGTTGCTGTATCTAGTAGGCGTTGGATTCCATTTCTGCAAAGTCAACATAACTTTCACTTGATGAGGTAAGGGGAAGACTTGGATTTCAGTCTTGGGCTCTGATGTGCCAATGGAAAGATGTTTGCACTCTACTAGCTGATGACCCTTCGTGAGTTGGGTATCATTTGCACGCACTGAGCTATGTGGGGGAAGTAAAGTAGGAGCAGGTAGGAGGGATAATGTGCCTAAAGAATTTAACCTACTTGTTAAAAATGTAGAGATTAACAGTTTAATGGAAGGTTCCTGCTCAATAAATAAGTTAAAGAGCAAATTAAAACCTAAAAAGTGAGCAGATAAGTTTGAATAAATTGTATTTTGGAGTTTTTAGGAATTACCAAGTTCTTTTCCATTGGATGGTTAGAAAATGTACATAAATACTCCCCTCTCTCCAGTTAGAATTAGTTTTGTACCCACCAAGCAAGCTTGTGGCATAATTGAGCTGGATATTTTACTTTTCTTTATACTTGTTTGATTTTTGTCTGTTGTTTTTGTCCAGTATGGGGTATTCATATGTGGGCAAAATTACTCAGACCAAAATCATTTGACAGGAAATGGGTCTTGGTGTTCAAGAACAGCTTATGAACCACCAAGGCTGAAGCCTGCCCTAAAGGAGAGAACCACTGGAAGACCAAAGGTCCTAGGATGTAATGGACACCCCCAACCTTGAAATAAACAATTTCCACTGGGATAAAACAAATGCTTTTAAGGAAAGTGGATTTTGGTTAGGGAAGACAGAGGTTGAGCTTTTTGGCAACATGTTTGACAGTCAAAGTGAGGTTTACTAGGCCAGCTGGTGAGCATGGTGGTGATGGTATCATGGTAAGGAGGCTGTTTCACAAACTGTGGCTTTGGGTGATTGCACAAAGTAGGTAACCTGACTCCGCCAGATGGATTTGCTCCGCATATCCATCTGGAAACCTTCCGTTGAAGTAATTTTGGGAAGGGGCGAAAATACTGGTTAGCTGATTGGCCTATGTTGGTGATAGACGGGCCAAATAAACCAATCAGATCAACGAAGCATGTGACGTACTAACAGCCAGGCTACTCTTGCCGAAACCAGTCGGGAGAAGAGCAAAAACATCTTTTCCTCTGAGAAAAGCCTCCAGAGCAGTGTTTTGCTCTTCTTTCAGTGAAGAAATACTCTGTAATTCCGATAAAACTAGCTCGATAGCCACGCTAACGCTAGTTTCATCGGCTGAAGCCGCCATGTTCTTTAGACTGAACTGTCGCGCTTCTCATTGCGTCACACCTCAACCCGCCTCAAAGCCAACGCTGATTGGACGTTCGTTTGGTGAACGGCTCCAAATTTTCTTTAACGGAGAGTCTCCAGACTGATCTGCGAGTAAAACCATGAAAGCTCGCGAGATCAGGATGGTCTCACGAGGCTACAAAGTGGGTGCATTAGGCAAGGCAAGGCAAACTTATTTGTATAGAACAATTCAGTACAAAGACAATGCAAAGTGCTTTACATGATTAAAATATAGGAAAATAAAACAGAGTCAAAGCAAGAAGGAAAAAATTAATAAAATAAATATAATAAAATAAAAAATGCTGAAACAAAAACAAAACACATTAATGAAGAAGTAACTTCTCCCAAGTTCTTTTACCTCCCTTTATGACATTCAGTGGGTGAAAAAAAGTTCTAAAAATGATCTAAGTTTCTAGAACAGCTTTCCCATCACCTTCTACCTCAACCTTATCAAACCTTTCAGGACTTTGTTTAAAAGTTGTACCAGACAAGCAGCAAATTTGAATTGGGTCTATCAATTCCTCCAAGGAGATTAATTTATCCATCCAGAATGATGTCAGAGGGATGATTGCTGATGGCCATAAAGGCAGTGGGAGCGTTGTCATCTGTAAAGGTACTTTTAACAGTAGTGCAGGGTGATGTAATATTTTTGACCTTGTATCGTATTGGATCATGGAAAAAAAAAGGTAATCTAACTTGTAAACTAATTTCCTTTTTTACATTTTCTAATCAATACCAGTGAGGCTGATGTTCTCTAATTACATCATGAAAGTTAAATCAGAACCAAGTCGTTACTTCTGGACACAGATGACCCCCCACTGCAGGACCCTGTTGAAGGGAAGAAGCAGTCTTTACCCGTTTGAGCCGCAGCGCTCTCTGGAGCTGTGTACATGTTCTTTTGCTTACCAGACAGTGCTGAGAGCTCAGGAAGAAAGCTTTATAAACCGCAGGCACGAGCCACTGCAGATCTCCACTCTCCTCCCGTGGCATAAGCCTCCGCACTGCGCAAGGCTGACGGGGGAGCGCACAGATCCTCAGCAGCGTCCGTTCTTAATATCAGTTTATTCAATCAGCTTTATAGAAGATGAAGTAGGTCAGATCCTTTTGGGGAAGAAACAGAGCTGTTAAAACGCACAAGTATGTAAAAAACGACTGACTGAATGTACTCAAGGGTACAGTGTTGAGGTTTAGGTTTTGTTGTTTTTTTTTATTTGCAATCAAATATTTAAAATCATCAAACCAAATTTTTCAGATGAAAAAATAGGATATACAATTTCTTTATTAAGGTAAAATGAAAAAAACATTTTTAACAATCAGGCATAACACTTTCTGAAAAAAATAACTACCCTGTGGTTAAGTGTCTCCAGTCAGTAAACTGGTAATTGTTCCTTAATTCAGCTTTGGATTCACTTCTTTGAGAAACTATACTAATTTAGTCACATTCTATTGTTTTAGGAATGATCAATCTGCTTAAAGCTGCACCACAGCACACACGTTTAATTTAAAAGACTATGAGTAGGCCTTTCTGAAACATTATTGTTTTTTTGTTTTTTTTGAGCCATTAGAATAGAAAATCCCTTTATTGTCTCACAAACGGGAAATTCTGGTTTACAGCAGCAAAAAGATTATAACAAAAAATGGTCACACTAATGTAGACCTTATAAAAATAACATACTAGTGAAGAGTTAAAAGATAAACAATAAAATACTGTACTATAAAGCGTTTTAAAGGGGAAAACTGTTTGTTTGTTTTTTACATTGGGCCCTTGATTTTACGTTATTACATCATGACGTCATACACACTCCACTTTGTTTAAAAAAAATATATAAATATAAAAAATATCATCGCGGATGTCTTGGGGACAGAGATTCGCCTACATGTTATGAATGCTGGCAAGACGTTACTTAGATATAACCTAACCGAATATCTTCAGAACAGCTCCAAATGACACAAAACTCATATGGGTGAGTAGAACATGATGGAATAACGTAAAATCAAGGGCCCAATGTAAAAAAAATGAAAAATTAAAATGCCGTTCTCCTTTAACAATATAAAACTGTGCACCTTGAGAATAAATATACAAATATACAAATATACTGAAATACAATATACAGATATGGACAATTTTACAGTAATGGATATTTGAAAATAGCAGCAACATTAGGGATCTGCAAAATGACAGCAGCATGTTTATTTGGCTGAATGAGGTAGAAGCTGCAAAAAAATCAGCATGAATGGATTAACTTATTGAACTTGTTCTGAACAGTGGTGGTTATAGATTTACAGCTGCTGGGAGGAAGGATCTGTGATAACGCTCCCTGGTGCATTCAGGGTGCTGCAGTCTGTCACTGAAGGAGCTCTCCGGTTCTGCAACAGCTTCATGCATTGGGTGGGAAACATTATCTGACAGAGAAGTTAATTTAGTTAGGATCCTTTTGTTTCCCACCTCCTGAACTGAGTGCAGAGGGCATCCAATCACAGAGCTGGCCTTTCTGATCAGCTGATCCAGCCACTTTCTCCAACAGACAGCTTCATAGGAGATTGCTGATGCCAGAACAGTTATAGAAGGTCTGTAGGAGCTCCTCCTGCACTCCAAAAGACCTCAGTCTCATCAGGAGGAAGAGTCTGCTAGAGAGCCTCAGTGTTGAGTCAAGTCCAGTTTATTATTCAGGTTAATTCTGGTTATAAATGTTAGTTTGTTGTTGTTTTGTTTGTCTCATCACTGCTTAGAATAATTTTTCTTAAGTCTTAGGAATACATTGCTACCATAAACTGAGGCTGAGTTCTGCAGTACTTTAGATCGGGATCCTTTGTTACATCCTGAGTGAGTCGCTGATTCCCTGTTATACTAATTATGGTAGAATGGTTACCCTTGGTTCACCACAGCTCCATGTTCTCTCCATTTGTGGATAAAGGCTGCAGCTGTGGTTCACTGCAGTCTTAAACCTTAGAAATGGCCTTAAATATTTTTTAGATCTTGATGAATTCCTCACTTTCTTCTTTAGATCAGGTATCCCCTCATCTAAAGAAATAATAAAAGATGTTTTCAGACCAGCTCTGTTCAGGTGATTTATCGGTTTGATATAAGTTAAGCCGCACCCATCTGTCTCTTTAAAAATGGTGTGGAAATATTTTTTGGAGATAAAGCTGAGGTGTGCCTGAAGGGAGCCAGGCAGGGCTGGACTTGTTAAGAGGTTCTTGGATCCCTTCTAGTTATACTTAGTTTTAGTTGTTGAAGCTTTTTTTTTTTGTGACAAATCTTACGGTTGTGAAGCTGTGCAATCAGACATCTTTTTTTGTATTTTTTCTTCCTCCATTTCTCTAACGCCCCAACAGGCTCCAGTAAAGTGGGCCCTCCTGCTCACCAGCACCTATTTCTGAACCTTCAGTTTGTAAAGCCCCCATTCATTCTACTTTACTTCTTCTCTTCCCACCTTTCCTGTTTTACTCTCTTTTCCATCTGCCAAACCCCCCCCCCCCCCCCCCCCTCCTGTTTCTCCCTCCCTGGGTCACAGAACATGTTGTTCTCTTTCAGACTGTAAGAGCTGCTGGCTAGCTCTGCCTTTTCATGCCTTATTTTTACCCCTTTCAGGTTCTTTCCTCCTCTCCCTCTCTGCGTCTCTCTCTCCGTGTCTCTGTTAGGGGTTATGTTGTCCTGAACCAAAGTTTTATCCAAATGACAACCTTTCCTTACGTAAGCCTCACACACAGAGGCGGGACCTTTTTGGTCTGGTGATGATGAAGCACATTTCAAATCCAAATTAGAAACTAGATTAGTTGGACATTTAAAGCAGCTGCTTGCAGCCTGGATAGTTGATGTTTTTTTTTTCTTTTTCTTTTAGCCTCCATAGTGCAGCTCATGAAGGGAAAAGATAAAGTCCTGCTGAGCTTCCTGCCCTGCAAGTAATGATTGAGATTAATTATATTGTTTATAGGTTTGCATTGTTCTAAACATAAAAAAGCCAGAGGGTGTCCAGCCTGACAGAGGCTAACAGTCCCGTCGGTCCCGTCTCCCCGTCTGGAGAAACATCCATCCATCCATATTTTTTCCATCATGCTTATCCCAATCGGGGTCTGAGGGTTGCTGGTGCTTATCTGCAGCTGTCTATGGGCGAGAGGCGGGGTCCGCCCTGGACAGGTTGCCAGTCCATCGCAGGGCAACACAGAGACAAACAAACATTCACACACACTCACTAAGGAGAATTTAGAGGATACAAAATAACCTAACAGTCATGTTTTTGGACTGTGGGAAGAAGCCGGAGTACCCGGAGAGAACCCACGCATGCTCAGGGAGAACATGCAAACTCCATGCAGAAAGACCCCAGCCAGGGAATCGAACCCGGAACCTTCTTGCTGCAAGGCAGGAGTGCTACTCACTGTGTCACTGAGCAGCCCCTCCAGACAAACAGTGTTTGTTTTTAGGTTCTATATATTTGCAGAACTTAACCCCTTGAACCCTACGGACCCACTGGCGGGTCCAGCTGCTACATGACCTCGTAATTTTACCAAACCCCAAGTATTGATGTAAAAAACATATTTCGCACAGTTTGGTGACATTTATGGATAAATGTGCCAAAATGGCCTCTCCGCCTAAGAAATTTCTCACTAATACCATTCTAAAATAAATATGATTCATCTGATCGAGTCCAAATTTTTTTTTTTTAAAGAAAATTTTGGCGAGGTTCAAAAAATGCAAAATATTTTGTATTTTGTCCTTAATATTTCAGGCAGGGTCAAAGCTACAATGGTGCTGACACCAGAAAACCATTCTATGACATCTTACCTTTACAGACGTACCAAAAGTTTCTTCTTAAATCTAATAGCTTTGAGGCTATAAGTTATTTACTTTTGTGTGTTTTTGTCAGGCAGAAATTTATTTATACCCCCTGAGGGTCTAAGAGGTTAAAAATCACATACATTCATCTGTCTCATTTTAAAGTTTTTTCCTTCCTTCCTTCCTTCCTTCCTTCCTTCCTTCCTTCCTTCCTTCCTTCCTTCCTTCCTTCCTTCCTTCCTTCCTTCCTTCCTTCCTTCCTTCCTTCCTTCCTTCCTTCCTTCCTTCCTTCCTTCCTTCCATTCTACCAGATTCCATATTTATGCCCCAGGTCCCAGAACTGGCGGGCCAATCACAACGCAGAGATGTGTTTTGAATTTCTGGATGCAAAGAGGGCGGGGTTTTGAGGGCGGGACGATAAAGCTGCGCGATGCTTGTAGAAGCACAACAAGGAAGATGGCATCAACTATTGAACAGTTCTAATTTGACTCAGCTTTGGAATCAGTTTTGGAAGGATTAGACTTGGGGTTTTCGTTGCGTGAGCAGGAAGAGGCTCTACGCTCATTCAGTTTTAAGAAGGACTTATTCGCCGTATTACCAACAGGCTGTTTGTTTACGCTCCCCCACCAGCTTTCTGTCGCGCTTACTACGTCACAGTCAGTTGCGCTCATTGGTCAGAGCTTTGGCCAATACTAACTAAAAATAATCTCACATTTAGTCTGATTTATCGGGCTATATTTAAAGCCCTTTTTTCCCTTACTTTAATATTTTCTTGCAGAAGTCCATTTTACTGTCTGCTGAGTCAAGCATTTCATTTAATCATCCTTTATTCTGGTAATCTACATTTTAACAGCTCTATCTAGAAAAGGGTGAAAGTGAAAAACTACAGCATAGTTTTTTACTCATGCGTTTGTGAACGATGGGAAATAGTGAGTTAAAATGATTCGGAGTCGCTCACAGGGGACAGCAGGCATGACATTACTGGATGATGGAGCAGGGTATTACAGAGCTGCTGAGTTTGGGGGGAGGGGAGGGTTATGATCCTGAGCAGCCAATCGGATCACTTTATATTTTCCTGATACATGAATGCCGAAGGGGATGCACAGCTGACACAGCTTTTATTACAAAATCCATCATTTCTGTTAGAGATTACTGAACCAATAGCTGCTTTTCTTTCTTAGAAATAATCTGCTGACTAATGGAAACTATCTGCTGATAGAGGTGAAAAGAAACAGGGCAAATAACGATAGGCATGAGAAAAACAGGGGATCTGTTGGGAGCAGAAATTAAAAAGATGTTCAGCAGGTAGGAGGAAGGATCTGCAGTAGTGCTACTTCTCACAACTGGGATCTAACGATCTGTCACTGAAAAATCTCTTAAAATCTCAATTCAATCTTAGGAAATGTACGTATGTAAAAGATACTTTATCTAAAAAATTAAATTCAAAAACTAAATGTTATATACATTCATTACACACAGCAATACTTTTCTATCTGTGTGCCTTTTTAATTGGCATACTTTTTCCTTCCACTCAATTTTCTGTTTATATTCCTAGATATTTCTTCAGGAGATCCGATAAGACAATAGTCTTCCCTCTAATTGTGGAAGCTGACTTTTCTGAATTAAAAATATTTATTTTTAATTTAGATATTCTATAAATTTGTATATTTTTGGTGATAATTAGCTGTAAGCCATTTAGATTTAACATAATCAGTGCTTAAAACGTATCGCTGTGTGTCAGTCACTGACATGAGCTCCAAAGCAGGAGCTAAAGACGTAGGAAAGTTTAGTGAAAGGAAAAAAACAGGTGGAGAAATGAGGGATGGTGAAGCAAAGCTAGTTGATTGTTTAAAGGAGATTCATAGGGTTTGGACTGCGGCGGGATTAGCGGTCCGGATCCGGACCTAACTGCTGGCTAATCTGGACCCAACCTGATTTAAAACCTTTATAAATTACTGCATGTTGTCCGACGGCAGTGTCTAATTTTACTTGCGCTGCTTCTCCTGTTTTTACGGTAAAGCCCTCCGGCACCAGGCTACATGTGATGCATATTAGCCAATGAGCTGTGCACTAGCTACTTTTAGGCACAGCAGGCAAACCTTCGGCAAGCCGGGTGATGGGTAACCATGATGAGAAAACATGAAAGAAATTGTGGACTGCTGGAAGAAGTGTGGTAAACTGGTGACAGAAAAGTGCAATGGCGTGTTTATAAATGATCCTGCACATAACTTCACAAATGAACACCTTAAAATGTGCTTGAGAATGGCTTAGTCTCCATTCAAACCCAGGTTTAAAGCCTTGCAGGGCAGCCTAAAGCCCACTGCTCTCATTAAGCCATAAAAAAGAAAGTTCAGTTTTTTTTTTTTAAATATGCGAATCAGGAAATTGTCTATATACCAAACTGAACAATTGTTGTTCTCTACTTCAAAAAACAATTTAGATTTCAAAATGGAAACATTTTCTTTTTTTTTTTATTTAAAAAGTCAATGTATAACATGGATGCATAAAAACCATTTTATTTCAGTGTTAAATTCTGTTTAAAGTAACAAATTATAATTAAAAATGTCTCCAGACCTTTACTGGTTGATGATTTTCTTTATTCAGACCCTGCTGGTTTTTAATTTGTTACCCCTGACCTAGAGGAAATTTTTCTAACATATTGAGAGAAAATTGGGTGAAAGGAAAAACAGCGCAGCTATGAAAAAGGTACACAAAATGAACCAGTCCACTGTGTGCAATGTTTCTATGCAAGAGAAGCTTGCCAGGTGTGTGTTTTTTGTTTTTTTGCAATGGAGGGATACAGCAATGGCTAGGTGCAGAGAAAGAGATAAATTGTTAAAGTGTAGGTTGGCTTTCAACTTTTCAAAAACGAAAACTTTGCATTGAGCCAGCTGGTGTTGACTGAGCTTCATCGCAGCAGCTTAATGCTCACTCACTGCTTGGACCCAACCTTTGCATTCTGCAGAGCTTTGTTTTGATTGGTCTGCTTGGTTGAATCATGTGGGAATACAGGATCATACCATTTGGTTAAACACAGAGGGGTGCAGACAGGTGTAGCTTTTGTTGGGCCAGAATTTAAACCAGCAGAATAATGTTGTTTTTAATGTGTAGAAGGATTGTTTTGTTTATAGCTATGCTTTTTAATGTACAAAAAATGAAACTTTATTAACCTTTTTTGTTGTTTAAGACCATTTTCCCTATGGAGGCAGCTTCCACTTTATTAATGCTAACTCAACCAGAAAGGAATAAGATTTTATTATATTGATTTTGAATTTTTTTATTTTAGCTGCCGATGCTGCCTTTTTATTTTCTTATTCATAAAATTAACTTAAATATTAGTATTTTTTTCCACATCACTGATGAAATAAGACCACATCAAAAGGTGAACAATCTGCCGAGTTTGACTTTTTTTTTATCCCATTAATGGATTATTGTAGAATAATTAATAGAATGATTACTAAAAAAAAATAGTTTGTAAGAGCATTTCTATCTAATGCTCTTGTGAAAATACAATGAAATATTTAACACTGACTTTATAGGAAACCGCGGAAAGACTGTATTTAATGTGGGATGGAGTATTAATCAATAAGGTAAGTTCATAAAGGATTTTACCGCACAGATCAAGATAAAAACAAAAACGACGATGGATGCAGACGGATGACTTCTCATGACTCCCGTTTTCTGAACCAGACTCTTTTTTTTTCTGATAATATGGATTTTCAAAGAGCTTGAAGCCAACTAGTGGCAAACCTAAGTGGTGCTGTGTGTGTGGAAATTAAAATTAAAACATGGAATTGATGTGTTAAAGGCACACTATGCAACATTTTTCAGTTAATTAATGTGTTCCATAACGTTTTGGATGATTAAATGAGTCATTTCAGGTCGAACAAAGGTTTTCTCGGCCGCCCTGCTGGTCTGTAGGGGAATTACCGTACTTGCAATTGCAGGAGCCCTCGGCCCGCACCCACAGGCTCAGAAGTCTCGTGCATTGCAAGAGTCGGTCTTGCTTTACGGCGAGAACTTAGCTAACTACAATCTGTTATTTAAACACATGCATAACAAATAATGAATGAAAACATGCTAAATATTCAAACTCGAAAATTGGAACAAAATAGTCACTTACCGCAGTAGACATGGTGATTCGTTGCGTTCGCCTGTCTGCTAAGCTCAAAACAACCGCGCCTGGCTTGACGGAGAAACCAGGAGAACATCTGAGCATATTTACGACACTGCACTTTTACTTTCGCCCTCTGGGGGGAGCCTCGCTGGAAAATCAACACCGGTTGCATAGTATACCTTTAAATGAAAAGAGAATAAAATGCTGATTGCCTTCCACTGATCTGCTCCTCATCCGAGTGATTTTACTGTTACTGTTATCTCCTAACTGAATCTAAATGTTCTATGTGTATCTTTTCTCTGATATATACTGTATCTTTAGTGGATTTCTCATTTTGAACCTTTTATTCTTTACTGCTCCCCCACTCATCTACTAGCATTAGATGGATGTTGGCTTTTGAATCAGGTTTTCTGTCACTCTTATGACCCAGGAGCTCTGACCTTGAAGGAAGTCTCTGCTGTCAATGTTAAATAATGCAGCAGCGCATAGAGACGGTCCGGGGAACTTTTCTTTTTTCTTTCTACTTCACAAGGACATCACTAAACTCTGTGTGTGTGACCCCCCCCCCCCTCACTCAGGAGGATCTGCAATATGTGTTAGACTGCTAAATATTGCATGGTTCCCCTGAGGAGTGACGCTCTGCTCTTATGGAGGCAGATTAAGAAAAAGGAAGCCTGCCAGATAGTCGTATGCCTGCATAACTTCTATGCTGAGACTGTTCAAGTAATTAATTGTTTGATTTTCCTTCCCCTGCAGGACAGATTTTAACAGCGGGTACAAAACGGACGCTGTTATAAAAACCGAGGATGATTATATCAGTTATATTTTATTCTTCCTCTCTTTAGAATCATTGTTTCATTCCTTCCAGGTTACGCCTTCCTGCTTTTTCAAGAAGAGGCTTCAGTTCAGGCCTTGATCGACGCCTGCATTGAGGAGGATGGGAAGCTCTACCTCTGCGTCTCAAGCCCCACCATTAAGGACAAACCAGTAAGTGGGGCCGCTGATCCGATGAGACTAGGTGCAGATAAATCCCATGCAATGGGACGTCCAGAAC
The DNA here is from genome assembly GCF_016077235.1 of Cyprinodon tularosa. Lineage (NCBI taxonomy): Eukaryota > Metazoa > Chordata > Actinopteri > Cyprinodontiformes > Cyprinodontidae > Cyprinodon > Cyprinodon tularosa. The sequence goes on along the minus strand of NW_024038729.1, from coordinate 2,104,853 downwards.
TGGAGCGTTAAATGTTTTTTAACTGGAGCCCAAACAGACTGAAAATTTTTAGTGTTATCCTTATTATCATTTAGGGATAACTTTTCACACATATTTTAGATTTCAAGAGCAGCATAGGTGCTTTGTAGCCTCGTGAGACCTTCCTGATATCGCGAGCTTTCAAGATTTCACTCGCAGATCAGTCTGGAGACTCTCCGTTGAAGAAAATTTGGAGCCGTTCACCAAAACGAACGTCCAATCAGCGTTGGCTTTGAGGCGGGTTGATGTGTGACGCAACGAGAAGCGCGACAGTTCAGTCTAAAGAACATGGCGGCTTCAGCCGATGAAAGTAGCGTTAGCGTGGCTATCGAGCAAGTTTTATCGGAATTACAGAGTATTTCTTCACTGAAAGAAAAGCAAAACACTGCTCTGGAGGCTTTTCTCAGAGGAAAAGATGTTTTTGCTCTTCTCCCGACTGGTTTCGGCAAGAGTAGCCTGGCTGTTAGTACGTCATATGCTTTGTTGATCTGATTGGTTTATTCGGCCCGTCTATCACCAACATAGGCCAATCAGCTAACCAGTATTTTCGCCCCTTCCCAAAATTACTTCAACGGAAGGTTTCCAGATGGATATGCGGAGCAAATTCATCTGACGGAGTCAGGTTAGGTGCTTTGGAATAAGATACTGTCTTCACTCCAGCCTGAAAGAGACATTTCTGCAGCTACAATTTTAAATTGTGAGCAGTCTCAGATGCAGACTTAGAACGGCCTGATATCCGTTAGGTCTCAGAGGCGGCATTTAAAAAGCAAAAACTTTTATGCTGACTCAAGCAGTATCACCTACGCTGCTTTTAAAACCATATTTCTGTGAAACCGTAGAGTTTCAGAGCGCTGCAATCAAGCTTATAGCCTACGCTTCCTCTAACCTTTGCTATTATTTGTAATGAAGTAGCTAGTTTCAGATATTCCAGTATTAGAAGTGTAATACCTGATGTTATGCTAGTAATTCCACTCAAACTACCTCCTCCTCGGACCTGGAATGCCCTCCCTGATCATCTGAGGGAACCACAGACTACCCAGACTTTTAAATGAAAGATTAAAAAAAATATATTTTTTTGATGTTTATAATTATGCCACATTGACTTATTTATTCATACGTATTTTACAAGGATGTTTAGTTTTGAATTTTTTGCTTTTACCTTTTTATGATGCTTTTACCTGAAGCACTTTGAGATTTTTCTTAAAGTCGTAGGGAATTTATATTTAAATTTCAAATCCTTCTGGCTTAAATGAATGTATATAAATGTACTCTTTATCAGACCATATTGTCCCAAAAGTTAGAAAATTTCTATTTAAAAAAAATTCTGTTTTATAATCTGTGGGTTTTTTTTTTTTTTTTTTCATTATCTTATGCAGGCCAGTTAGTTATACGTCAGCTTGTACATCAAAATTCGGCCAATCATATATCAACGGTAATCTGTCAATCAAATTTTTTCAGTCATAGCATCTTGATTCATATGTCGCAGCTAACAGAACTGGCAGCGTTGCGTCCTCTTCCACAACATCTTCATCCCGCCTTTCCTCCTCTAATTAAAAAATGGATGACGGACGAGACTCATCCACGACCTCCGACACTAAACTCTCCTCCTCTTGCATGTTCCCGCTGTCCATAGTGTTCCTTGACAGTGTCGTTTCTAAGTCACCAATTTAGTGCTACTTGGTCCCAATGGAATTTCCCATTGGGAACCTACTAGCACTAAGTTGCTAACTGGTTAGCAAGATGCTTCCGACATACTGGCCACAACCAAACTGCTTGCGAACCTTCCGCTACAACAATCCCGCCCCCTTAATAATCGACCAATCACATTCACTCGTGTAAATTCAGGCACCACTCAGGAGAATTCGGAACTGCAACAGTTCGAACAGCCATTTCTCTACGACTTTAAATGTAAAGTGCATTATAAAAAAATGTAATATTATTGTTATTCTGCAGAAGGTCCAGAGTTAAAATCAGATCAGAACTAAAGAGAAAGTAAATCCAGATCCAGCTCACAGCCTATTTGCAGGACTGATATCCTTTCAGATGTTTGATCACCTCAGTTGGACTAAATTTTAGATAATGTTATCTCTTCAGCTCTTCTTTCATATTTGAAGTGTAGCTCACTGCTTTTTCAACCATTAAGGTCGTTTATTTTTGTTTTCTTCAATAGGTCCAGATCCGTCCCTGGAACCTGAGTGACAGCGACTTCGTTATGGACGGCTCCCAGCCTCTGGATCCCCGCAAAACCATCTTCGTTGGTGGTGTCCCCCGGCCCCTGCGTGCAGGTTGTCCACTGATAGGAATCCTACCTCTTTTTGTTGTTGTTTTTGTTTTATGCAAGCTGCTTTAAAACTGTGCATCATAACCTGAGCTGACACCAAGTGCAAAGGCCAGAGGCAGTAATGAAAGGTCTCCCTGTGAGAAAGCAATCCATGTCTTGGGTTCCCAGGAGGGCGACCCAGAGGTCATGGCGTTATGAATTCATGAGCTAATGGAAGGTTGATCCTTTTATCTTGGTGAGATGAACATCGCTGGCTTGTCTGCAATCTGACCCCCAGCTAATTACCCCCAGCAGGTTTAGGCCACTGCTGCTGCAGTGAATGAGGGACAAGTGGAAAACTGTATATATGGTTACAATACGGCACCACAGACTTCTCAGAAAACCGAGGCAAAAACCAGCATCATTCTCAAAACTTTGAATGTTATCAGTCTGCAAACAACATTTATTACTCCCTTTATATTTTCCTGTCCGTACAAAACTGCATTTCCTCTGATGGACTTTGGGTTGATTTAGATAGACAGATATAGATAATTATTATGCTTTTATTTATCAGTTAACTCTGGGTTCCTCCTTTTTGGATGCTTTAAACATAAATTGGTATCTACGGTTTTTGTTTTGTTTTAAATGAACAGGTCAGACCTCTAAGAAAACTGATATAACATGCATAAATTTACATGTTAGTTTGTTGCACTTGGATTAAATGAGTCTTCTCTTTCATAATGGACACCTTTTACAATTTATTCTAAAAGATTTGTTGCATTTTTGGGTGAGATGTTATGTCAGAGCTCCCTTTCAGCTCCAATCATCTCTCTCTTTGTGTTTTCCAGTGGAGTTGGCGATGATCATGGACCGGCTGTACGGAGGCGTTTGCTACGCAGGAATCGACACCGATCCAGAGCTCAAATATCCAAAGGGAGCCGGGCGTGTGGCCTTCTCCAATCAGCAGAGCTACATCGCTGCAATCAGTGCCCGCTTTGTCCAGCTGCAGCACAATGACATCGACAAAAGGGTGAGCGAGTTCACAAGCTTTTTATTCGGAGAGAAAGGGGTTTGCAGGCGCTCTTTGCAGCAGCACGCTGCGTGAGCCTTCTTCTATGTATCAAAGCCTTCATTACAGCCTGGGTTTTCAGCCAACTGCTTCTCTGCAGCCTACAATACCGGAAGGCCAAGCCTGGCTATGTAATCACTTTGGCCTTTTAGCCGCCTGAGTCCCGACAGATGTTTCAAGTTGCAGACGCATAGAGCCGGTCTAATTATAGTAGTTCCCTATACATGAATATCCACCAGAGCTGCGCTGCAGCCTGCTTATTTGAGCTCACCGTCCGATCGCAGCAGGACGGATTGGGACCAAGACAGACTGGTTGTCGGCCAGGAAGGCGAGCCTCTGCTGGGCGGGGCGGCCCATCCCACCTTAGCTATCATCATATATCTTCAGTGGGGGACTGGAACAACCCTGAGCACAAATGATGCACAAAAACAACAATTAAGGCGGCATCAGTGAGTTTCTGCAGGGAGTAAAGGCTGGGATTGTGGTAAAGATTTATTTAGAGTTTTATTTTTGAGATAAAAAAAAAGATTTATGCAGACAGGATGAAGCCTCCAGAAAAATCCACCGTCACTGCAGATTTATGACCTTAGAGCTGCGGGGGTTAAAAACAGATACCAGTTGGTTGGGAGTTTGCCTTTTTCCTCATCAGTGTTGCTTAACAGAAGCTAATATCCCCAGGTTGGTGTCATGTCCACCAAGAATTTCCACTCGTTTTTCTGGCTTCCTTTGTGTTATTTTTTAAAGTGGAAATCTCCCAGCTGCAGCGCTGACCTGCTGCTGTAACACAGCTTAGGATAAACAGGCATTTTGTGGCTAGGCTGTAGTAAGGACAGCCTGATGTTCAATAAATATATATATATATATATATATATATATATATATATATATATATATATATATATATATATATATATATATATATATATATATATATATATATAGATAGATAGATAGATAGATATACATAGATAGATAGATAGATATACATAGATAGATAGATAGATATACATAGATAGATATGTAGATATAGATATGTAGATAGATATATATATAGATATATATATATATGCATATATATGTATATATAGATATATATATATGTGTATATATATATATGTACATATGTATATATATATATGTGTATATATGTATATATATATATGTGTATATATATTACTACTAATGTTTAGAAGTTACAGCTTCCTTCAGAGTTCATTATAATTAACCAATCTATCGATCTCACGCTCCTTCCGTCCCTCATTCGTGAATAAGTCCCAGAGATACTTAAACTCCTCCACTTGAAACAAGGAATAAATTAACTGATATAATATAATATATAAGATCAGTTAAGTTTATGTTTTAAACAAATCTAGAGTGGGATGACCGTCCCCTACCAGATGGTATGAAGGATTATAATCCTGACCCCATGAAGCCGCTCATTGCTGCAGCTGTGTATCAATCAGGGTTCCTACAGCATAAGGCAAGTTAAATTCAAGACTTTTTAATGCCACTTGAAATAAAAATTTAAGACCAAATTTACAAGAAACACAAGAAAAACCTGCCTGTGATAACTTAACCCAAAGGTTTATTTTAATATAAACCACTGCACTAATGTTTCAAATTTTGCAACAACGCTTTTATTGGTTCCGCTATCGGGACGGAACCAATAATGGCGAGCAATTATTTATTTTTATTTTTTTTTATAAAACATTATTTCTTTTCAATTTTAATGTTTTATTTAGATTACAAAAATAAATCGTAATAAAAATAATCCTATTTATGATGTTTTAAAAAAATAAGACCTATGAAAGACTGATTTAAGACATTTTAATACCAATTAAGGCCTTAGTTTTATTTTGAAGAATTCAATGACTTTTAAGACTTTTTAAGGACCCGCGGGAACCCTGTCAACTTACAAATGTTTCCCCACCTGCTTGAAACCTTTTTATTTATCCGACTTTAGATTTAAGCAAGCTAAAATCGGAAGCATTTTGCTTTTTATGGAGCTCTTCCGAACTTCAAGTTTTCAAGGTGTCTCGTCATGTTTATACCCCAGAAAAATATAATAATATAAACTAAAGGGTTTATTTCATTGGAATTAATCGAACTGAAACCAAACAAATGCTGCTTTTCAACATCTCCAGGTCACAGAGTGGAATTTTCTTTGGTTTTTCCCATTTTTGAGGAGAAATATGCGACATGATATTTCTATCTAGGGAAAAAACATGAAGCCATAGATTACAAGAAGAGTCAATATTAGAAATACTTCAGTTTTTATAGGTGGGAATAACTTGATGAGTTTGTCAGTTTTTAAGACTGTAAAGGTCACCTGCACTCCTGATTTTACTATTGTAACAACTCTTTATATGCATCTTTGACTGCTTATATTTGCACTGCCGACTGTTTATTCACAGCACCAGTTCTTTACATTTACATCTGCAATAACGTACTTTAACTGTAATATGCAATCAACTTCCACTGCACTTTAATTTAGATAACTTCTGTTCAAACTTTATTTATTCATTTTATAGTAAAACCCATCTGTATATTAACCCTTTAAAGCCCGATCCAAGAATAAAACAAAACAGAAAATTACTTTTTTTTGGTTAGAAATCCTTATTTGGCCTTTTAACAAAAAATGTAAAAAGAAAAAACAGAAAAACATTTTTGATATTAATAATTTATTACTATGCGATAAGATTATTTTTTTTGTAGTCTTCTGCCCTCTGTTATCAGGTATATCTGATTGTGTAAAATAGGATTTTGAGCAAAGTTTTTACCATTAAATTATGCAAAAGGTGTCAGATGCAAAACATTTCAGAAACCGTATGTATCAAATACGATACATTTGGCATTAGGGTTAACCTGACTCCGCCAGATGGATTTGCTCCGCATATCCATCTGGAAACCTTCAGTTGAAGTAATTTTGGGAAGGGGCGAATATACTGGTTAGCTGATTGGCCTATGTTGGTGATAGACGGGCCAAATAAACCAATCAGATCAACGAAGCATATGACGTACTAACAGAGCGACGACGAAGAGGAGCCAATTGATAGATCAAACTCTTGCTGAAACCAGTCGGGAGAAGAGTAAAAACATCTTTTCCTCTGAGAAAAGCCTCCAGAGCAGTGTTTTGCTCTTCTTTCAGTGAAGAAATACTCTGTAATTCCAACAAAACTTGCTCGATAGCCACGCTAACGCTAGTTTCATCGGCTGAAGCCTCCATGTTCTTTAGACTGAACTGTCGCGCTCCTCGTTGCGTCACACCTCAACCCGCCTCAAAGCCAACGCTGATTGGACGTTCGTTTGGTGAACGGCTCCAAATTTTCTGTAACGGAGAGTCTCCAGACTGATCTGCGAGTGAGATCAGGATGGTCTCACGAGGCTATCTGTATATATGCTATTGTACATAACTGTAAAAACCTTTTTTTAATAGTAATATCCATCTGTATATTATATTCTGTACATATCCAGCTGTAAATTTAGTTCATAACACTAGTGATCTATATATTATTTATAATAGTATTCATCTCTATACTCATTCAGTAGAAATACACATGTCCTGTATTTATAGAACCATTATTTATCCTGCACTGCTGCTATTGCACTTCTGGTTAGACCTAAACTGCATTTTGTTACCTTGTATCTGTACTAGTGTAATGACAATAAAAGTGAATCTAATCTAATAGTGAAGGATGGTATCTAAATCTGATGATAAAGCTGAAGTGGACCTTTTTATCCTTCTTTAGGTGGAGGTGAAGCCGTACGTCCTCGACGACCAGATGTGCGACGAGTGCCAGGGGGCGCGCTGCGGCGGGAAGTTCGCCCCCTTCTTCTGTGCCAACGTCACCTGCCTGCAGTACTACTGCGAGTACTGCTGGGCCAGCATCCACTCCCGAGCCGGCCGGGAGTTTCACAAGCCGCTGGTGAAGGAAGGGGGCGACCGCCCTCGACACGTGTCTTTCCGCTGGAGCTGAGAGGGCGACGGATCTGCGCTACCATCCCCATGAACCCACATCGGATCGTCCAGAGGGGGGGGGGGGACACCATCCCCCACAGCTCCACCCTGATTCCCACAAGCACCCCCGTTATGGAAAAAAAAAAAAAAAAAAAAAAAAAAGCAAAACAGTATCCAACATTGTCCAGTGCTCCCCTCTGATGAAGCTTTGTGGGGGAAAATGGAAAAAAAATCATCTTACAATTTGCACTTTGGCACAAAATCTCACTAAAAACACACACATGAAGACACACACACACACACACGGTTGGTTTGGTATGTCCGACACCTAGCTACTTCGAGCTCCCTGCTCTGGCACACCCTCACCGAAGCAGAGCTGGGACCATTTACATATTTAAAACCAATATAGATGCATATATTTTTTTTGTTTTTTACTTATCTAGAATTAGATAGCTAATTTAAATTTATGCAAAAGGAGCATGCACTTACTTTGAAACAGCTGTAGTTATGTTGCCCCTAAATGAAATAAAAGACTACCAAAGGCTAATTAAATACAAGTAAACCTTAAAGCAAAATAGGCGGCTTGAGATGTAGCAAGAATTAACAGCTGTTGTGTAGTTAGGGAGGAAAATAACTGATATATTCACTCTCGATCGTGACTCTGTAAATGTTAATACCTCACAATCAGATTAGTTTTCGTTCGAAATCTAGGTCTTTATTTTTATAATAACATGATTTTTTTTTTTAGTGTTATGTAAACGTACTGCTGCAGGAGCTTTGCTGCTAAGTCCACCGTATGAACGGACACCATAAGTACTTTATTTTTCCAGCGAGGAAGGAGAGAGAGAGGAGTGATCCATAGAAGCAGCTGGCGTTTCAGGGCGACGAGTTGTCTCAGGCAGCGATGGTTAAGGTGGACGGTGACGGTGTCTGCAGGTCCGGATTCTGACGTGTTTTTCACTGCAGGTCGTGCTGTGCCTTGCTGAAGGATTCATTCTGCTTTAACTTCTCCACCTTGCATCAAAATCATAATTTATTGGGAATTTATGTGAACAGACCAAAGAAAAGTAGCACAGAAAATGTGCAGAAATGCAAAGAAAATGTGACGCTTGTTTTTTTGGTAATGGTTAAAAAAAGGAAAATATTTGTATTCTGTGTGCTGATGGGTCTCCATGGTTAAAGCTCCACGTTCTTCTACCAGCTTATTGTGACCAGATTAGTGATCATCACCTTTTAAAGCCTTGCTGTAGATTCTTATTTGGAATTGGGGCTGGACTTTGACTAGGCCATCCTTACTAATGAACATGATTGGATCTAAACCGTTCCCTCATAGATCCGGCTGGAAGTTTCTTTCTCTCCAGGTTAATCCCGTTTTTAGCTCCATAATCTTGATGCTGAAGTTGTTTCGATGTTTCCTTCATAATCTGCAGCTTTTTTTCCCCCAACATTTCTTTTCGCCGCATTTCCCTGAAGCCAATATTCGGGAAAAGCATAACTTATAGTTGTCCTTCCACCTGAGCTGTGGATTTCTGCAGCTCCTCCAGTTACCATCAGGCTTTTCACTGCTTGTCTGATCCTTGCCCCCTGCCTCATTCTAAGCTGACACCCGTTTCTTGATAGATTTTCCACTTTTTTCCATGTTCAGATTATGAACAGAGCTCTAAACTGTCCGCCGTTTGGATTATTGCTCTAAAATCTAAACCTGCTTTGAGATTAACTTCCTCTCTGATCCATCAGCCGAGTTCCTTGGTCTCCAGCAAAGCGGAGTTTTGAGAGTTTTGTACTACTTTGTGTTGGTCTGTCACATAAAATCCTATCTAAGTTAGTTAGTTGTAATATGAGAAAGTGGCATGAATGCCTTTGCAAGGCTCTGCGGGGTAAAACTAGACAGAAACGGTGAAGCGGGGCGACTTTACGCCACTGATCAGGACGACGACAGTGGTTTAAAATAAGCATAATAATCACAAATGAAGTGTAGGACTACAGTTAAAACCTGTCTAATAGGTGAAGTACTTTATTTGCGGTGATTGTTGATATAATTGTGCAATTTTTTTTTATACTGTATGTAGTTAGATCTGAGTATGCCTAGAACTGTGATTCGCTTTAACTGTCGTGAGTGTCCGACATAGAAGTCCTGTGAAACTTCATTAACTAGTATATGCACACGTATATACATCTTTATATATATATGTATATATATATATATGTATATATGTTCTCTTGTACATTCACACACTCTGACACACGTCTGCACCTCTGGATACCCATGACGACACACCATGGACGGCTGTTTTTCCAGAGCCTTCATAACTCGAGTCTGACCCTGAAGACGGTGAGAGAAAAAAAAAATCGTGTGAGCTTAAACCGAGAACTTGAGGGCTTAAAGTAAAAAGAAATGCTTTTTTTTTGTGCCCAAAACGCAACCAAAGAGCTCACTTGTTTGTCTTTTCGGATAGTGTGGAAAAACAAAATGAAATCATGAAGCTACTGGAGATCTGAGATCGATAAACTGAGCCCTTCTACATGCAGATGTATTGAAAGGGGTTTGGATAGAAAAGGTGGAGATGCGGATGTGTGAGCCACGGTTGAAGCAATCACCAGATTTAAAAGTTTTTTCTTTTTTTTTTTTTGTCTCCTGCAAAGCTTGAAGTACCGGACCTGCTAAATAAAACTGAAAAGAGGTGGACATTATATATAAATATATATTTTTTAGGTTCTATCTAAAGGTGCGTATTTTCAAAGCTGAAATAGAACGAGGGGTGGGAGATGATCCTGAACGCCACGTGCAGAAATGTGACGGACGGCCGCTTTAGGCGAGATCCGCTCTGGTTGGACGAACACGGCTGTGTGTGTTGAACTGTTTTCAGTCGTAAACTGTTATTTTTCTGCTTTTTTTTTTATATAGAAAACCTAATTGGACTTTAGCAGAAGAGAGATTATTCCTCAGTAATGATAAGCATCCATAAAGAAGTAAGTTCTGGGTATAGATCTTTTTTTTTCAGACATTTCTTTGCCCCTTTTATTCAGTTTTCTATTCTCTACATTTTCTCCTGTTCTTCTCTGTATTTGTGTTGCACTACATTTTGTATCTGAACCATCTGCAACAGTTTATTTTTTTGTTAAAGAACAGGAAAATACTGACGAGAATCTTTAGCAATACCTCAATTTTGAAATATATTAGGAGAGAAACAGATATTTTCTAAGTTTATTCAGATGGACAGATATATATTATTTTAATTCTTCAAGAGAAATGATTTATCAGATGAATTTTTTATGCTTTTTTTTTGAGAATTTATTTTTTTTAAAGAGAGTAACTGAAGGAGCCAAAGCTTTATAACGAATATGATGTTGGCAGTGAGAGAATCGTCTACTGGGCTGGAAGCAGAAGTCCGACCGGTTTAATGGTTTGAAGCGTCAGAGAGAAGAGAGGCTCTTACAGACATTAAATATCAGGTGCTCGGATAGAAATAAAAAAAACGGATTTCCCACCTTTTTTTATATAATCAATCATCTACTATGCTGACCAGAGTTGTGAAAGAGATCTTCTGTTTGTTATTTTTTTAAAAAGAGGTTTTTTATGTTTCTTAAAAGTATGTGCTCCCATTTTTGTTTTGTAAAAAATGAAAAAAAAAAGAATAAATAAAAAAAAAAAAGAGGAAAATAAGAAGTTGATTCGTTAGCCTGACGTAGTTGGGGAAATAAAATGAAATAAAAAGACTTCAGAAAGTCACTGGACATAGAAAAAGACAAGAATGTTATTTTTAACACTAAACAGACACGAGTGTTTTCACCTGTAACTTGATTGAAAGCCCCCAAAGGTTGCATCCATTGAATGGTGGCCTTCTATTCACGCAAGACTTGAATTAGCCCCTCCCCACCCCCCTTCCTCCTTTTTTAAGGCTAACAACCTTGATTCTTTGTCGTAATGTGCAATACTCTGTTTGTACTGTTTGTAAAAAAAAAAAAAGAGAAAACGAGAAAAAAAGAGGCATAAATCTTATTGCGAAACGATTTTCATTGCAAGCATTGTGATCCACTAAAATCATTTTCTACTGTGTATTTACCTGCTAGAACCTTCCAGTAGTAATGTAGCCTTTGTACTGAGAAATTTGCATTTTCATTTTTATTTTTTAGTTTTGCAAAAAAAAAAAAAAAGGAATTCAAACATTTTTACTTTTTTTTATTTCATACATATTTTTTTTTTTTCTTACAAACTCGTTTCTCAAACATTTAGGATATTTTCATATCTGGTCAATGTCATTAATATTATTTTGTATTTTTACTCTAAATTAATTTTATGCTAATTCTTATTTTTTTTTCATTCGTACATTTTTTTTTATCATTTATTTTGGAAGTTGGAAAAAAAAAACCTTTGTATTGTTACTAAACTGTCTTGTTTCTTGAAATGCTAAGCTTTATGTGTTAACTTGCTGATGTTGCTTACATTAGTGTGAAAACGATCTACAGAAGAAAAAGAAATAAAACTACTCAGAGCGATTGGTGGTTGGTGATGTATAAGTGGTTCATAATGTAAACAGATGAATGGGCAATAAAGGAAAACTTGTAGAAAGGAAAACACTTGTGCTTTAATTAAACTAAACTCTAAATTGCTACCGGGTCAAAAAGCTCCTGTAAAAAGTGAAGAATTTGGTGTATTTTCATGTTTTGGAAGAATAAATCTGAATTTACAACCCGCAGCTTTTATTAAGCTGAGAAAATCTTTGTTTCTTACAGATTTGTTTCTTTTTCGGTCATGTTTCAGTTTTTAAAGAGTAAATAAACAGTTATCTCATTTAATTCACCGTTATGGCATCAGTTCAGGTTCAGACCCGACTTCACATTTAGTTTTATTTTAGCCACCAAATAAGGAAACAGCAGCTACATACAGCTGGCTGAGAAAACCTCATTTAAGGCGTTTTAATATATCTATACTTGTTTTATCACTGCTGCTTGCCTTTATCAAGGCTGCACTTTAAAAATACTTTAAAATTTGAAGCCAATAGTATTATTGCACTGGAAAAACAATCTAGAAATAAGTAAATATTTCTTAAATTAAGTGCATTTACCCTTATTTTGGCAGGTAAATGAGGTGGTTTGCCAATGGAAAGAGTGGTTTTACTCTTAGAATAAGATAATTAGATTAAATGCACTTGAAATAAGACAATGCAATTGTTCTTATTTAAAATGTAAATTGTCTTGTTCCATTTGCAAAGTGTCTCTTACCTCAATTCAAGAAAAAATGCAATTATTTTAAGAAAAAAATACTTAGATTTCAGTTTTTTGCAGTGTATCATAAAAAAAAAATGGATATTTTGATGGCAAAAACGAATGTCAATTTAATAAGAAACGTCAACTTGCCCGAATATATTAAGAAAAAATAGCATTTTTTGGTCCAACGTAACCTTAGAGGGATTAATGCTATTACTGGCAAATTTATTAGTTTAAAAACCTAAATAAAATAGTTATCTAGGCTTGTTAGCTTTTTAACTTTTCAATTAGTTTACCTTTTTTTCTTGACTTTTTTCCCCCCAACTTAATTTACAGTAGAAAGTATATCATTCAAAGGCTCATCTAATTGGTAAAATGCCAAAATAAGATGCACAGCCATGTAGCAGTATATTTGCTGAATGACTGGATATAGATCTAGTGCTTCTAGACCTCACTGAGGGATGGGGACTCCATTTGTACAGGTTGATCAAAAATGGTAACTTGCCCTATAAGTGTTAATAAAATTTCTTTTTGTATACACTTGTGTTGACAAAATCTGGGCAAGCCTAAAACAAGTTACTTTATTAAATTAATGTTAAGTTGGAGTGATCTTTATGTCCTTACCATGATGTCGGATTAACTTTGAAATAGTCCACCTTTTTTTTTTTCCCCTCCCAAGCTTCGGATTTGTTTTATCTGTAGCTTTATTTATGAGTTTATCCTAAATGCAATTTAATGAGTTCCTGAACTTTGCCACCATATCAATGAGCCGCCAACATTATCGCTTCATTTTCAGGCCCTAATCCCAGTCTTAAAATTGTTAAACCAGCCAGCTAATCCCATTGAAAGAAACTGTGACTAATTACTGAATTTATTGCACATTTTTCCGTATTTCAAACCAATAAATTCATGATCCTTGACGTGTACCTTAATCCATTTCTTTCATACCGAAGGACAGCAACGAAAAAAATATTTCTGAACTTAAAAGTGAAATAATTAAATCATTATGGATTCTTAGTCAAAATAAAAATAATCATTTGTTTTGGCTGACTTGTTAACCTTCCACATGCAAATTCTTTTGACATGTAGCCGTTAATGTGCAACACCGCCATCTACTGGCCACAGCAGCTAAAAAACAAAGACACAGATTCCAAGGTAGTAGAATTTATTCCAATTCTACAATCATAAACAAAAAGCAGCAGTTAGAGAAATATGTACAAGTCTACAGTTTCTTTTAAAATACTTGGGCCAAGTTTCAGGTATCAGCGCCTGCTGCCCCCCCGCATCGCTGTAATGCATCTCCGTCCTATGGCTTCCCATCAGCCACCGGGGTTCCCTTTGTGATACGAACCATCAGAGCGGCGCCGACAGGCAGCCGTACATTTAAGACTTTGTGACATGGAGGGGGGGGAATGGAGCAGTTAACACTGTATGTACTCTGGAAAAGGGAAGTGCGAAGATGGCAGAGGGCTGGAAACGTAGCACCTGCTGCCATAACTATAAATTAGAGCTCTAATTATAATACATATGCGCTTGAAAGGTGAGAGCAGCATCCCGGCACCCTGGTGGTGCTGACATAACTACTGACGATGATATAATTCAACACTGGAGATGCTTGCGGTCTGCTCCGGGCTGTAAAGGGCATGCTGGGCTGGCTTTCCTTCTCTGTAAAACTTTGGGAAATGTGAAAAGTTCTGGAGGACTTTTCAAATTAAGAGCAATAAAATGTTCCTATAGTTCCTGATCTGGCTGTGTTTCACTTATTACAGCGGGACTTTATTTCCTGTAACAGCGATCCTTTTTCTACAGACAGTCTATGGCCAGGTCCTGCTTGGCCCACAGATGAGATGACTGATGGAGTCTTAACAGTATTAGTGCAACGAGTTCATGAAGCTGTCCAGATTGTACTCTGAGTCGTACTGCTGCTGGTCCCACAGCTCTCCGAGGCCGTCCAACACAGACTTTATGGACGCCTTCCCTGAGGTCGATGACGACTGCTCTCCTTTGTCACCCTTGTCGTCCTGTAAAGAAGAAAAAAAAGTTCAGTTTAATGTTTAAAGGGACCCAAACAGGGAGGCTATAACCTCTGTGCGGGTGGACTCGCCTTATCCAGAGTGAAGAGGTTGAGCAGCTGATCGGTGCCCATGCTCTGCAGGCTGGTGTTCTCCTGGTTGATGACCGTGTTAGCGATGCTCATCTTGAATTTCTGCAGTCCCATTATCTTCTCCTCCAGCGTTCCTCGTGTGATCAGCCTGTAAACGTTCACCACCCGTTTCTGCACAGCGCAGACGACAACGGTTAGCAGGTTGTAGAGCATTCATCAGTTGGTACATTCTGCATTATGTTACGTTCAGACCGCAGCTGAAGCATCTTTGCTGCTCTAACCGCACAGTCAAAAAAGCTACCCTATCCTTTCTTAGCCTGTAACAATGGCGGATGAAATTGAGAGCCTATCTTAATGAATAATGCTACATTCAGCCAGCTAGCAGTGATAGCAGCAAAAAAGCTTCTGCTGCTTCATTTTTAATGGTTGTCCACATCAAGGTCAGACGTCCAGATGAGTCTGATGCTTCTGCTGCTCCTGTGTTAGGTGGCAGAGAGCGGCTTTGCTTTATTTGCCGTTATAAGTTGGTAAAAAGTGGTTTTAAGAAGAAAGACCACCTGAAAACTTCCTCCATCTGTGCAGTCATTTCATCAAGCTTACGATCCTGCCTTCAAATATCATGTTGCTGTCTGAGCCTCCTGCCCAGTCGTTTCTTTGCAGTTTTCTGCTACCGTTCGCGGTGGCTGGAAGGTGTTTTACAATAACGTAATTAAAAATGCAGACACTAGAATAATAAAAGCGAACACATTTTGCTGGTAGGTTTCGACATTTTGAGTTAATTTAGACGTTAAACTGTTTCAGGGGAGTAATCATACGATCTGCATCAGCAGCGCTGTGTCCGTCTCCCTGCCAGCTCCCAGATCAGCTTCTCTGATTGGTTGATGTGGCACGTCGAGCAGCAAAAGTAACATTTTTCCAACTCAAACAGCTGCTGCTTCTGCAGTGCGTCAGATGTTCCGACTCTGAGGCGCTGCTCCTGCTGCTAAAAACGCACTGCAGGACCTTTTGCTGCACGTCAACCATTGACTTTGCATGTAAACTAGCTGCTTCTGCTGCCTTTAGCGTGTGCGGTCGGAATGTAGTAGGGGTGTAATTCACACCCATCATGGCGATTCGATTCAGTATCGATCTCCTGACCCAACAATTCGATTATTTTCGATATTCAAGAATACACCTCTTAACGATTCGAATCAATTTTTCTTTTTTTTTTTTTAAACACCTTACAGGCTAGACAATGTTTCAAATTTGAAATGAATCAATGAAAGCTGTAATATCGTTATGCATTTTATTTGAGAAACAACAGCAAATAACAGAAGCAGAAAAGTTGCACTCCAACTATTCCTATTAAAACCTCTTTCACTGAAAAATAATAATGCCCCTGCGTTATAGATTCTGAAAGGTCTTGCATCAAGAAATACTGCACAAAATCAGTGCAATTTAAGACCTCAGCTCCAGACGTCCCGCCCCCTCCACAGACGCTCCGCTGCACCTCTCCCACATTGTAGCTGACCGCAAACAGTGCTGCAGACAGGAGGCCGGCTTGTTTTGTTTTCATGACCGAAATTGCGAAAAACAACTCGTGAAGTTTGACCTGCTAGAAAAGCGAGGTGCGTGAGAACCCTGGGACCCTTTTTCCACCTGGATCTCCGTTCTTTTTGGCCCTCATGTCCCTCCGTCATTGGTCTAAACTCGCCCCCCACTTCAGCGCTGCCTCGGCCGTATCTAGACCCACAGCGTGTAGCACAGACCACGCTTCAATATTGAGCATAAATTAAAAATGTCTGTGTCAAGCTCACTGTGAAACTGCTGCAGGAGTATAACCAGGAAGCGAAGTAGGAGGGCAGTATAGGTTTAGCGCCACCGCAGCACGGGAGGGAGAATTACGTCCAGGAGCAAATGGATAAAAATAGACCGGAGGGAAAAAAAAAAAAAAAAAAAAAACATAAATCGATTCTCTTGCGGACGTATCGATGCATCGGATCGTCGGCTGTTGGATCGATGCATCGATACAAAACTATTATTATTTACACCCCTAGAATGTAGCATTAGAGATCTTAGGCGTGTATCTGTAAAGTAGAGAAGCAGTACCTGTCCTATTCTATGAGCGCGATCCATAGCCTGCAGGTCCCTCATGGGGTTCCAGTCATGCTCCACAAACACCACAGTATCGGCTCCCGTGAGGTTCAAACCCAGACCACCAACATGGGTGGTCAGTAGCAGCACGTCAATGGAGGGGTCGTTGTTAAACCTGAGGAACAAAAAGAATATCAGTCTTCCAGCTTTGCCCTAAACTAGGGCTGCAACAACGAATCGATAAAATCGATAAAAATCGACTTTTAAAAGCGTTGGCAACGAATTTCATCATCGATTAGTTGTGTCGCGCGATTATTGCGTCATCCGCCACGCCGTCATCACTGCCTCTTGACTGAAAGAGGAAGAAAAAAAAAATGGCAGAGCGAGTCAGCTCTGCAGGTGCAGTGTTGCCAACTCAGCGACTTTTCAGACCCCTCCAGCGACTATTTTTCAAAAAAGCGACTAGCGACAAATCTGGCGACTTTTTTCGGTTTCACTGGCGATTTTGGAGACTCTTACGTGAAAGCATGTAACGTTCCTACTCTGCCGTGGGGCGCCTCCCCCCACTCCCGCAGGAGTCCCTCTCAGCGCTGCAGTCAGAGCCTCAGCGTCCAGACTGCAAATGAAGCGCGCATGCACCGGGATTGACGGCGCAAATTGATCACAATAATTAAAATAGCCTGCGCTTTGTAAAGCGAAAAAAGTGATAACATGCAACTTTTTTCAAAAGAAATTAACATGGCACGGAACCACCATGTTTGTTTGGTTTTAAAGTGGGGAAACGTAACGTTAGTTTCTCAGGTAGCTCATCTGATGTTTTCCTTACCTTGTTAGTAGGTTACAGACAGTGATAAGGTTGGCTACTTATTTTACTTTTAATTTCATTTGAATTAGCTTAAGCAGCGTTTACATTTACTTTATAAATAAATTAACTTGCAAATTATGAGGGCAAGGCTTTTAAAGTTTAAATCTTCTGGCAAAGATAAAGTAAAGAAGATCCTGCAATTTATGGAAGTAAAGCAGAATAAAATCCAGCAAGATCAGTAATATGTCAATTAATTATCTGCCACATTCCCATGTGAATATCTGTCTTTGGAGGATGTGTTTTTTAGCACCCCTAGTTCTCTCATTTTTATTCCAAATACAATTTATAATTTGAATCACAGGGCTATTTTTATCTCTATGGTTCAGTATTTTCTCAAGTAGCAACTTTAACTGCTATACTTTCCTGTCTTAAAAGGCAGAACTCTTCTAGTCTAAAAAAACTAATTTGTTGAAATGGGGGGGCCTATTGTTTGAACCCCTTAGGGGCTTTTAAAAACAAAAATGTCTTTTTTTGCGCTTTATGAAACAAAGTACCCTATATTTTGTGGATGTACAGCTACATTTCTCATGTAAGTTTGCGTAGTTTTAACACAAACATTTATTTTTCATATTGCACCAGTACAGTTAATGAGCAACCTGTACTTGTGTGCTTGTTTGTTCCGTCTAAAATGTTTATTTTGGAATAAAGAGGTTAATATAAAAAATATTTTTTGTCCGATTCATCGATTAATCGAAAAAATAATCGTCCGATTCATCGATTAATCGAAAAAATAATCGTCCGATTCATCGATTTTTAAAATAATCGTTAGTTGCAGCCCTACCCTAAACCCATCATGGAAACTTGAAAAGGATTCCTGTACCTGGAGACGATGGAGTGACGCTGGCCAGCGGGCACGCTGCCGTCCAGCCTAAGGTAGGTCACCGTCGGCAGTTTGGGTTTCAGCAGGTCGTGCTCAACGATGTCCAGCATGCTCTTCAGCTGACAGAAAATCAGCACCCGGTGCTGAGCCACCACAGCCTCCGTCCCTCCTTCTGATCCTCCACCACCGCCAAGACCACAATCCAACAGTAGCTGCAGACCAACCATATGTTAGACAGCCTAACCCGATGATCCATTAGCAGAGACTTAAACAGACATACGTCCCGGCGTGTCACCTGTTTGAGAGCAGAGAGTTTGGGCGCGTGCTGAATGTCACGTAAATTGGAGTTTTGAGACGCCAGCTGCTCTGTGATGCGCTTGTACTCTGGATGCTGAGGAGTCAGAACCAAGTTTGGATGGTTGCAGAGCTTACGGAGGTACTGCAGCGCCTGAAGAAAAGACGACAAACTCATTAAAGAACAAACACAACCCTTAACCCTTTATAGGGCACTCAGATTACTTAGAAATTCAACATTTCAAGTCAAAGTGTGTTAATGGAGGACAGAACAAGACGTTATTTCTTTTATAATAAAAAAGAAAGAAAAAGTATTCTAATGGCACATAATTATATATTTATAAAAGTCAATATAAATACAAAAACATTTTCCATATGTTATTAAAATACTAAAGCAAGCTTCTATAAGGAAAACACCTTTTCTTCACAGCAACCATTAATGCCGATAAAAGGGAAGTGAAAAAACTTTAAATTAGCTTTCTAACTTTATACTTGGCTTATTAAGCTTTTACCCTTTATTTTTTAATTAACTTACAGTACCTAACATTTCAAGCACATCAGCTTGAAAACATTTAATCTAATGATTTTGCAAAGTGGTGTTTACACCCAAGTTATCAGAAATGGACGAAAAAAGGGTTAATCAGGGCTCGCATAATGCAAACAGACCCGCCATAAAATAATAAGTTATATTTTCCCATTTAGTCTCTTATAAATGATGTAAAGTTTTAGTTTTTGTCTAAGAAAAATGGAGACTGAAGGATATATATTCTTTATTGGCCATATCTGTTCATATTTGAAACACTTTCCATCCAAATGAATAAAAAAATAAAAACATACAGTAATCATTCCTTCCCTTCAGGCAAGTGACTTTCACATTTCATTTGCCCAGAAACAATTTTTACTTGCCCAGCATAATGTCTGATAAATATAGTTGCTAATATTCATTTTTGTATATATATCAATGAAACATGTTTGTTTTTTAAATGTTTTTTTTTTGTAATTCGGGCAAATCCAATTAAATTTGTACTCTACCGACAATAAAAACTACTTGTCCCGGGCGATCGGGCGATGGTTAACATCGAACCCTGTCCCCCCAGGTTTTACTCAAACCTTCCTGTAATAATAATAATAATAATAATAATTGAACTTCATTGATCTCACATTGAGAGAAATTTATCTCTGCATTTAACCCCTCCCCTTGGGGAGCAGAGGGCTGCCATTGTGCGGCGCCCGGGGAGCAGTGTGAGGTTAAGGGTTTTGCTCAGTGACCCAGAGTGGAGGCTGTGGGGATCGAACCGGGTACCTTCTTCCTATTCAGAGTACAAGCACACTACGCTAACAACTCCTCTAACCACTAACCCTAAACAGCTTTTTGCAAAAAGATAATTAGGTTTAAAGTATGAAGACTTCTGTTTGCAGAGAAATCAATGAGAAATAAACCTTTTAATCTACATTCAAGTTCTGAGGAAATAATTTAACGTCAGACACTCATTACAGCTCAGGGACACAGACTGCAGTATTTCCTGTTCCACAGTCACTGCTAACTAAAGATCTGCTTTCTGGGTCTTAATAGAGTTTGTTTGCATAAAGCAAGTAAAAAATAAAACATTTTTCACCTGGAAGACGTGACCCGTGGCCTTCAGTTTGGGTTTCTCCTCCTCTTCATTGGACGCCACAGAGATGCTGTCCTCCACGTTGACCTTTGCTCGAGACTTTGCAAAGTCTTCGTAAAGCTGAACCTGCAAACAGAGAGTTTTCTGGGTTATTCTTTCACAGATCATTTTTTAAAAATGTAAGAATTGTGACTTTTTATGTTTAACACAACAGATCCACCTAATTTATAATGACCCATCTTCATGTATGATGAACAGCACTGTTCTCAAACTGGACCACATTGATAGAGAAGTTTAAGTTTAATATTTAAATCAATCAATCATGGGCCGTTGGTGATCCTATTCTCTAAAGGAGGTGTGATTAAAACATCTTTAACTCTCAGAAACAAGCTTTAGAAGAACCGTTACCTTCATTATTCTCATGTTCTGCTTCCAGCTGTTTCCTGATTTTTATTCCCCTCAAAAGACTCAAATCTGATAAAATTGCACCTCTAAAAAAATACCCAGGTTTACATGCCAATGCAGCTTTTTAATCCCCCATTAAAAGGGGATGTAATTTCCAGCCTGACCAGAAGGTGTCCCCAAACTCACAGATAATCTAATGCATTCCAGCTGATCTTAGATTATACAGAAAGAAATAGAACAAAAACCTTTAAATTCCAAATAACAGTAGACGACAAGTTAGTGAGTCGAAGTACCTGCAGGGGGCTAAGAGTGCAGTAATAGTCCTGAATTATTTTAGGAGGAAGATCTTGGAGTACATCCTCCTTCATCCTCCTCAGAAGGAAAGGCAAAACCTGCCGATGTAGCGCTTCCATGGCGAGGACGCCTAAAAGAACAAACATGCCTGATTCAAACTAAAAAAACAGAAGGTCAAAGTTGCATTTTTAAGTAGACATTCTACGGAGGGAAAGATTTCGACCAGAGGAAAGCAAATAAAGCCTAAAACTATGGATGCGTTTCCATCCCCCTTCCTGGAACGTTCACTTACCCGCCTCCTGTTCTCGAGATGAGCTTTTGGCGTCCCGGCTGGCCAGGATCGGTTTCCCGTACCGGGCGGCAAACTGCCGTTCTGTCCCAAGGAAGCCCGGCATCAGGAAGTCAAACAATGACCAGAGCTCCAAGACGTTGTTCTGAAATCGAAGAACAGGTTTTATGCGCTGCTAAGCTACAGAGCGATTCAAGCCGTCCTTTGAGGACTCACCTGGATGGGCGTTCCAGATAAGATGACGCGGAAGTTAGCAGCTAGCTGTTTAATGGCTTTGGACAGTTTGGTTTTCCCATTCTTGATCACATGACCCTCATCCAGGATACAGTAATTAAATTTGATATTTCTGCAAAAGACCAAATTTTGATTATAAGGAAAACAGTTTATTACAAAACACAAGGATTTAGAGGATTACTCACTTAAAGAAGTCTATGTCATTCCGCACCACATCATAAGAAGCAACAACAAGGTTGTGTTTTTTCACCTGATGCTGCAGCCTGAAAAACAAACCCCCCCGTCATGTGAGTGTTGAGTGAGTCAGTAAAGAACATTTTTTCTTATTCCGTCCTGAAGGCCAGGCTTGAGTCAGACTCCTGCAGCTAACGGCCTAATTCTCACCGCATTCGCTCCGTGGGAGGCCCAGTGTAGTGCAGCGGGTTGAGGTACTCTTTTGTGCAGAACTTTGCCACCTCATCCACCCAGTGGCCTGTTAGCGTGGGGGGGCACACCACCAGGGAGGGCAGGGGGCTGCAATCAGCTGCCTTAGTCTTGGCATATTCCTGACCCCTGAATAAAAATTCACATTAAGCATCCATTTAAAACAGAACTCTAAAGACAGATGAAAACATTTATAAGGACCATAAGGTGACCTCAATGAAAAACAAAATCTCTAGTAGGAAATTCACAGAATAATTCAAATATTCTTAAACATAACTTTTATTTTTATTTATGTCCGTGTTCCTAGAGACAAAAAAGCCTGAACATAGGGGTGTTCAACTTCAGCATGTTTTAGTTACATCCCTGCTGCAGCAAAACTGATTTCAGTCTATGGCTGATTTACAGGCTTTGTCTGAGCTGCTTTCATCTGAATCAGGTGCGTTAAAAACGCAATTTATCGTAAAGTCGATGCCCTGCCCAAAGATGTTAACCTAAACAAAAAAAAACAGTAGCATGTGTGGCGGCTATAAATGAGCCTGAAGGAAAGATGTGGAAGTATAAACGCTTTAAAAGGGAAAGGGCTCTTTGCTTACCTGAGGTAGTGATCTCCAGCCAGAATGCAGATGGACTGCAGCGTCTTCCCCAGACCCATATCGTCACAAAGGATCCCATGCAGTTTGTATTTGTTGAGGAAAGCCAGCCAGTTCACCCCATCCTGCAGGGCATAAGGGCACGGTTAACTTATAACATCAAACGTTGCCCCTGTGATGTCATCTACAGGGGCAATGTGCTTCAACACACCTCTCATTCATTTAAATCAGTAACTTCAAATGTAAGATCAGAGGTGAAAAGCCTTTATAACTATTAATCAAACCCTAAATACATCTATAAAACACACAAACACAAAAAGAAATTTGTTTTTTAATACATAACTGATATTATAGATTGAAAAACGATGAGGACAGAAACCTCACTGCAGCCTCAACAAGGAGGCTTAGCTTCAAAGGTGAAAAAATGACAAGATTTTTCCATCAAATGAAAAATTGAGAGAAAAACAAATGCAAAATAAAAACAAATTGGGGAGTTTTCCATATATTGGTGATCAAAATTTTAATAAAAAGACAATTGTGACAATTTGACGGACGAAAGTCGACCAGAAATAACAAAAGAGACTCCAGGATCATTGATTGTACAAACGTCGCTTAGAAACAGTGAAAATACAGTAAAACAGCAATATTGTGACACCTGATGTTTGTGCGACTTTTCTGAAACGAAGCGCAGCCTTGAACAAAGTTGTAAAACTAATGAGGTCTGACAGTGATGCCAGCTGTGAAGATTTTAGGGCCACCGGCCTCGAACAAGAAATGTCTAAATTTGCTGATACTGTAAAGAAGAAGAACCCTTAAGGTAGATGCTATTCCTGCTTTTTTTTTTTGCTTTTTCCAGTGAGATTTGAAAGCATATTTGATAATTATTCATTTCAACACTGTGACATTTATTTAAAATTTTAATTTATAAATAATCTTTCAGGGGTTGACGTTAAGGACTTTTACCACTTGCCTTTTACATTTCATTTGCCCAGAAACAATTTTTACTTGCCCAGTAAAATGTTTGATAAATATAGTTCCTAATAATCATTTTTTGTATATATATCAATGAAACATGTTTGTTTAAATGTTTTTTGGATGTTTAGTGAATGGATGAGGATGGGTGGTGGGTAAAGAGGATCTCCGATGCCAAGTGGGTGGGGGGTGAAATAGGTGGTGTGCGTGTTACTGTACTTTTTTAGCTTGTTGTTGTTGTTTTTTAGCCTGCCAAGTCGGAAAAAAAATGTGTCTGCTTCGCGCGGCTTTTTCAAATCACTCGCCTTTTGCAAATCACGCGAGAATGTGTACAAAACAACAAAGATGGCGCCGACAACGCTTTTGGGTCGTTTTCTTCTAATGTACGTGATTTTTTAGTGATTATGCGAATAAAATGATACAGAAAAACAGGTGCAACAGCGCTTTCTAGCTTGTTTGTCGTTTTGGTAACTACATCAAAATTACCGCTAGGTGGACAAAAATCACGCCATCTGGCGGAAAATCACCCGGCTTTTTCAAATCACGCGAGAATGTGTACAAAACAACAAAAATGGCGGCGGCAACGCTTCTGGGTCGTTTTCAATGAATGTCGGTGATTTTAAAGTAAATTTGAGTGATTCTTTTTTTTTTTTTGCGAACATTGCACAGGTGGGCAAATGTTTTGCAAACAAAACTGGTGAACCATTGGTTTAATAAAAGGTAAAAGTGTAGTAAACTACAGAAATGCACAGTCTAAATATACATTTTTAGGGGTAATGATTTTCCATTTTGTGTTAAACATTTTTCTCCTCTGTACGTGTGAATCACCTTTTCTTCCCTCTTCATCTAAAGACCAGGATCCTTAGCTACAAACTTGATATACTTGCAGCGTCATAACGAGAACGAGTCTGTGGTAATCTTGTTTGACCGTCTCCATAGTAACATCTCTGACCATGCTAGCGTTGCTGGAGGCTAAACTAAGCCAAACAAAGCTGAGGCCGCTTTTGATCAGTAAGGTTCATGTAAAACTGAACTCTGAGGTGATGATCAGAGCTCTGGGGACCAGGGAAACTTTAGATACAAACTACTAACCAAAGACTAGTTGGTTACCAGTTCTCATGTTCATCTCCTAAAACCAGGACATTAATATTTTACTTTTTTCTTTATGAAATCTGTAGCAGCCACAATAAACATATATTCAAGACCATTAAAAAAAGAAAAACATAAATCATTCTGCATTAATTTCTAAGGTAGAGTTTTTTCATCAGCTGCTCAAGCATGCAAACCAACGCACCTGCTGGTACTTCCTGAGCTCCGCTTTAATGGGCACGGGGATCTTATAGTTCTCCAGCTTCCTGCCATCCAGCAGCTGCTCCAGGAACTGACGCTCTCTTACCTTCTGCTGGACCAAATCAGCAGACATGGCCGGTGGGTCTGATATACCTGCCTATAGATGGATCAGAAGATAGAAAAGAAATAAATTCAACAGTAAGATCTTCTGTTGAGATATTTTGAAGCCTGAAATTCTATCAAGGAAATCAGGTTAAAAGGAATTAAGGGCAAATTTCTTTTTTTCATATTTGAAGAAATCATACCTCTAGTGGCAGCAGGCGGATCAAAGTAGCAAAGCACTGAGTGGCCATAAAACGGATACTATCAGTGGGGTCACTCATTCGGCCCAGCACGGGTACAACCAGCAGCACGATGTAGGGAACAATATCAACATCCAGCTGCTCCATGACACCTGGACCATTTTCATTAAGGGTAGGAACATGCTGAGGAAACGACTCCATGTTTAATAGTAGCATCAGCGTAGATAATGCAGCAGAACAAAAACCAGTGACAGAACTTGAAGGTTAGGCTGAAGGATACAAGCCAAGGCTTCAATGGCCCCTTCCTGCTTTGTGCAGTCATCAATAGCAGCTAACCAATGGAGGACACACTCCAGGAAACTGTTCATGGTCTCCAGGGTGGCTATCCTACTGAGCACACCGACACAGCGAGCAGCCATGTGCCGCACGGCTGTGTACGGGTGCTGCAGGCAGGTGAACAAATGAGGTAGGTGTTCCAGTAACTAGGAGGAAAAAAGAAAAACAGATGACAAAGATTTGTGTCAAAAATCGACATATTAGAACCATCTGAATCTGAGAAGAGCTAAACTGTTTTTTTTGTTTTTTTTTTAATTCATCTATCTTACCAAAGGTCGTAGTTCAGCAGCCATGGCTCCAGCCATGACTTCCAAAACTTGCAGAGAGTTGACCAATTCCTGAGCTGCAGCATCGCCTTTCTCCAGCTGTGCCTGCCTGTCTAAAACCCACACAAGAAACCCACAGTGGCTCAGGGGGATGACTAATGATAAAAAAATAAAAATTATCTGAAGATACAACTTAAAGCTTAAGACAAAAACTAAAATGTTATCCTATTTTTTATAATTCATTTAAGCTATATGATCTAGACATGCGACTGTTGGTCTATCTGTAAAATCCAAGTCAGATTTGTTAAGTTTATTCAATGAGGATTATAAAGTTAATGTGTGTGCATATAAAAATTTGAAGAAATTAGATGCTCCACTCTTTTTTGCGATTCAATCAGAGGGGCATTCTGTCCTATGACCTGATGAATTGTTTTGTCAGAAGAATACTCTGTTTTGCAGCCCGTCCCATTTGTTAATAAAAAGGCTCTGCGGGGGCGGGGGGGTCCAAGAGAGAGTTGGAAAGTTGGGTTGTGGCTCTCTCCCCTCCTGCAGGAGCTGCTGAAAATCTCTTTCCTGCATTTTTGAACCTAACATGATCCACAAAAGATCTAAACTTCTAAACACTAGATTTTCCAGAAAACCTCCATCCTTATAGAAAAGTATGGTGGGGACAGCATCATGCTGCGGGATGCAAGTCATAGTTGATGGGAAGGTGGACAGAGTTAAAAACTTGCTAAAGCTGTTGTAGAAGACTTAGGACGGGGATGAGGATCACTTTGAGCAGGAGAGCAACCCTAAACCTTCCGCCATGTTGAGTTCAATTGATGCACATTTGTATAAAAGGTCAATTCAAAGCAAAGGCTTAATAAATACTCAAATTTGAAAATAAGCTAAAATGTCCATCTGCCTGAAGATGTGTAGAGCTGTTAATCGCACTCCAAACCATTTGCAGGTTTAATTGAAGCAAAATGTCATAAAATATCT
This sequence comes from Cyprinodon tularosa, assembly GCF_016077235.1. NCBI lineage: Eukaryota > Metazoa > Chordata > Actinopteri > Cyprinodontiformes > Cyprinodontidae > Cyprinodon > Cyprinodon tularosa. The sequence goes on along the minus strand of NW_024038729.1, from coordinate 2,078,186 downwards.
TAAAAGACAAATTGTTTCTTTTCCTTCTCTTTACTTTGTGTCGTTTTATCACATACAATTAATTATAGAAAGAGAATGCTGTGGTGTTATCAGTGACAAAGTTAAACAATTGGCCTAATTGTATATGAAAGGTTGAATTCTGGTAACCCAACACACCGATGCTCAGGTTTTCCATGGCCACCGCCTTCAGTGGTCCCACCGTGTTGTCCCACAGGTACGGCAGACTCTTGTTGAGGTTTGCCCCAAAGTGCCTGGCAATGGTCGTTAGGGCAAACTCCGCTCCTCTTCTTTGAACGAGAAACTGCTTCTTGCTCTTTAGAAGAAAAGCAAAACAGAATGAGAGGCGCTGCTGATATGTGCTCAGTTTCAGGGTGCCACTGAGGGGCTCGCTCTACCTCATTGTTATCGGGGCTCATCATGCTGCCAGGAGGAAGCTCCGTCGCTGGGGTCTTTGGGGCTTTTGGGGTTGGACCCCTTTTACTTGTGATTGCAAAAGCAGCCCGTTGGTGGCGGTACAGGGTGATGATTCCTTGGGTTTTGTCAACTATGTGATGCAAACAGTCTTTTTCCAGCCCACCTCCTAAAAAACAAAAAGAAAAAATTTCAGCCAAAAATGGTTTGATGATACAATTCCTATCAAGTTATTGAGAAGAGCATCAACATTTTTCTGAAACATGCTACCCACCTTTAGCAGGTTCCTGTGCTGTGGGTACAGGACAGGCGGAGGAGGGAGTAGTGGAGGGGTCCATGCATGCTGAAGCGCACAGGTTTTTGATGATTTTAGGGTTGGGGCACGGCGAGCGGCTGGCACACTGCTGCAGCAGCTTGGCTATGAACGAAGCGGCGTAACTTTGGATCAGGGTGTTCTCCTCTTTCTTCACAGTCTCCATAAGGGGCCTCACCAGAGGGTTGAGTTTGTCTGGAAGCACTTCAAGGTTGATGACGGCGCAGGCGGTAAACATGTGGACCCGTAGATGCAGCTGCTGCCATTCTGAGTTCGTCTCCATCACCGTAGACTGAGCTTGCTGCCGTTTACTTTCCAGTGCTAGCCACTGTTTGGACTTCACATTCAGAGCAGCGGTCGTCTCAGTGAAGACGGTCGTTACCTAGGCAACAAGACAATTTTAGGTTCTCTCTCCCAAGTAGAAACCTCTAATAATTAAATACTCTTTTTTTTACTGAAAGTTTACAAGATATCCAAAGCTCTTATCATAAAAACCAAAACTGATAAATGGCGAGATCATGGTACAAAATAAGAATAGAACTAAACCTATATAACAGGGAATGTTCAGTATTTTTTTTTATTTATTTATGTTAATTTAAAGGAACCAGCAGTCTCCAAACATCTTATTTTCATGGAGTTTGTTCCAGAGCTGTGAAGCGAAGAAACAACCTGCTGCTGTGATTATATAGAAAACATGATTCTGACCAATTAGGCAGGTTGTGAATACCCAACATGCAACACAGCAAGAAACTAAAGGACTGTTGTGATATGATCAGACTGCTTTGTGTTGATTCAGATCCTGCAAGCAGCATTACGAGTGAGCTGGGTAAAAATGGGAAATTCATTAATTAATCATAAAGTGTTTATAACTCGGTGGTAAACTCATTTAGAAGTGCTGTTCAAATTCAAACCCTAACCTATGACGACACAAAGATTTCTAATGTGGTTTGATCTCTATGCATTAAGCTGGAAAATTATGAACCGTAAACGTACTGATCTTCTGAAACACTGAAAAAGTACCAGTGACTTACTGCAACAGAAATTTAAAGATGTGTTTTCAGCAAATATATAATTTTTTTCCCTTTATGTGGAACCAGTGGCCAAAGAAGGAAGCCTTGAGGAACCCCACATGTGGTCTTTATTTACCAAGATTTTTTTAGGACTTAAAAAGACACAGAATAGTCAGTTAAGATCTGAAGCAATTAGCCCAAAACCAGACAAACTATTCTAGTCTAAAGGAGATGGATAATAATTAACTGTTTAGGGCCCTATGATTTCCTTGATGGGGATTTTCACAGGGCCCCATCTGATAAACGCTGTGCAAAGAGTGCTGGGATTGAAAATCTGTCAGAAAAGCATTAAAGAACTGTCTCATCAATAGATAAGAGCCTTCAGGTATTTTAGTTTCTCTAAATGAGTATCGATTGTTGTAGTTTTCAGGCACAGGGTAAAAGGGTGATTTATCCAAAATGGGGAACTTATTGTTCTCCCACTGCTAGAGAACTCTTTGTGATTTGGTTGGTTTTGAGGAAGATGTGTTAAATGTAGGATTACCAGTTCGTTGGCTTGGTCGATAGTGAAAACGCTGCAGTTGAGGCGATCGTGGAGGTCTACATGTACTTCAGCAAGCAAAGAAATTAGCTGTTTGCATTCATTCTGCATGCGTGTGAAGGGGATTGCAATCTCATCGTAGTACAACTGCTCCGTGAGGACAGCCAGAAGCCGGGGCTGCACCATCGACAACACCATGAAGCAATCCTAAATAGATTCAAACATGTCGTTTAGGCCATTAATGCCCAACGCTGCTCTGTGGATAAATCAAATCTGTTCCGGTCTGAAATGCCTCATATTAACCTTCTGAAGTGCCGCCCACTCACAAAGAACCAGAGCCACAGCTATCCGCTGCAGGGCTGATTTGGAGTTGAGGTGAAAGAGCAACAGCTGGCCCAAAGATTCAGCTGGTCTCATCTCCTGGGATGCAGCATTAAGCTGAGGGTCACAGATGCACCTACACAGAGCTCCCAGTAATCTGTTATTAAAATAAAGAAAAATTAGAAAAAATTTTCTAGTGAAACCTGTAAAGGTTAAACAGGTAAACAAATATGGCTTTCAGAACCTACTTGGCGGCCATGAGTCTGGCGCGGAAAACCACATAATCCCTGGTCAGCGGATCATCTGCTACAGTCTCAGCCCCAGCTATATACTGCTGAACCGTCTCCTTCACTTGCATGGCTCCTTGACGTGCCTTTGAACCAGTCTTATCCTAAAGTATAGATATACAAGCAAACTTTAATATAAAACAAAAATGGCCAAATATGAACAATGATACTTTATTGTTCCTTTTCTAATTTAAAATAAACTAGAACGGCTCTGAGAGCCCAGACCTTCTCCAAGCAGCAGATTTAGTCTCGTACTGTGACCTACACCTATAGTTAAAACTCGCACATTTGGATCATGACTTCTGGAGTCCGGCGCTGAAGCTAAAGAGTCACTCTATCTCAATGTGAAAGAATCCTTTAAAAAAATATCCTGTATCCAGATTATGATCTGGATCGTCACGAAAATGTAATAAATTGTTCCTTGGCATGAAGCACACCTCTACTAAAAAATTCCATTAAAATTCATTCATAATTTTCAAGCTATCGTACAGACAGACAAACTATCCCAAAAACATAACCTCCTTGGTGGAGGCAGCACAATGATCACATCAATCATCATTAAAAGGATTTAGCTTTTTAATACTTTTCCAAGGTACAGTTATAGGTGGTTCTGCTACATTAAAGGGGAACACCGTGTTTTTTTTTTTGTGTTTTTTTACACTGGCCCAATGTAAGGACCCAATGTTTATAAAAAAATAAAATAAAAAAAACGGTGTTTCCCCTTTAAATACAACAGAATCTGGATTTACCTAAAGACAGCTTGATGGCTAAAACTAAACATCCTTGGTTTGAATTGAGCTGAATTACGTGGTTTACAGAATGAGAGTTTGCTAAAAATTCACATCAATGTCAGAGCAAACATTTTAAATGACCTCCAACGAGCCAAAAAGTCTAAAGGAATCCATCCAGAATAATCAGAAAACATCACTGATGGCTTCAAAGAGCAAGGTTAGGGAGTGTGGATCTCTTACCTAGTTTGTCTGTGGAAAAAAAAAACCCACAGCTTGAAATTTGTGCACATCTCTCTTAAGCTGCATCTTTTCCAAAACATCCAAAAGAGCCCAGAGGATAAAAATGTGCCTGTATTTTGGAACAAAATCTGTAGCTTTCTCTCAAATAACTCTGATCCTTCTGTTCTGAACGAGATGCTCTGACAGCTGGAGCTCCTTTGGTTCAAACATACAGATCACATTTCACCTTGAATTCGAAAAATCTGTCTCCTAGCAACCACATGGAGATTTTGTTTCTGCTGCAAACCTTTAGGTCAAACATATTTGGTTTATTACAAATAAATGAAAAACAATCCAGTAAAAGTGCTTGATTTTTTTTAGAAATGGTCTTAAATGGCATCTCTCCCAAACATCAAATACAAGATCTGAATCATGTCCGCCCACAGCTAGCCTGGGAACATGAGGAGTAGGAGAAGAGGAGAGGGAAATACACAAGTTCAACTATGCGGATAGAAGTAAACACAGAAGCGTGTTACCTTGGAGCGGGCTTTCACCTCCAGCAGCATGTTCAGGTCTATTGGAATGTGAGAGGCCTGCATCATCAGACAGAGCCAGGCACCCATCCACGGACAGCTGGCTGCAACCACCAGCTGCTGGGGGACCCGAGACAGCAGCTCCATCCACACCTGTACATGCAGACACAGATTGACGTAAATGACAGCATGATGTCGGCCACACAAGATTCATCTGAGAACATACACAGGGTTCCTACAGCATAAGGCAAGTTAAATTCAAGACTTTTTAAGACTTTTTAATGCCACTTAAAATAAAAATTTAAGACCAAATTCACAAGAAAAACCTGCTTGCGACAACTTAACCCAAAGGTTTATTTTAACATAAACCACTGCACTAATGTTTTAAGTGTTGAAAAGCTTCCCATACAGGAAGAAAGCTAAAAACACACAAATGACAGATATATTTGAACAATTATTTAACTGAATTCACAAACTTTGTTTTAGCAGGGAACAAAACACATCAGTTTAAAGCCACAGCATAACCAGTGCTAAGTCTTTTTTGCAGCTATTTTTCTTTGTATGGTTTTCTTAGTATGTTTGATTTGCTGATAAGTGGAGGCGTTGCAGAGACAAGGGTGGAACAAAACTGAGAAATACCGGCTGTTTCTCTGTAACTCCATTTTGACACTTTGTGTTTCGTGCTTCGCATGCGACTCCACTGCCTTAATTCCCATCGTTCCGAGCTTGAATCGCTTCTTGCACAAAATCCACTGAGCCTCATGTGTGTTCCCTGGTTTTAGCCATAGAGAAAACTCTTGGCTGGATAACCAATTTTGGTTACATTTGGTTATTTTCTAGACAAAAAGTTAATGGTGCATCTCCCAAATGTCCCGGCCGCAACAACGCTTTTATTGGTTCCGCTATCGGGACGGAACCAATAATGGCAAGCTGTTATTTATTTTTTTTTAAATAAAAAAAGGTCAATTTTAATGTTTTTTTTTTCAGATTACAAAAATTAATCATAAGAAAAATAATCCTATTTATGATGTTTTAAAAATCAAGACCTACGAAAGACTGATTTAGGACATTTTAATACCAATTAAGGCCTTAGTTTTATTTTCAGGAATTCAATGCTTTTTAAGACTTTAAGGACCCGCGTGAACCCTGATACAGTAGCAGCCATTCAAACTTTCCTCCAACTCCAAGCAAAATCCCATCCAACTTCCAACATCTGGAGTGACCCCCTCTTTCATTATTTTTTACTCTGACTCCACCCTTTCAATGAATTACAGGGTCTGACCAGGAGATTATGCTTCTTTTTAGATCTTTATGTCCACAAATCATGACAGAAAGAATATTTTATTACAAATTTTGATGTTTAAAAGGGAATAGTAGGAGACGAGCCAAGGATCAGCCAAGGACCCATCAAGGAAAGTGGGGAAATTTAGAAAGGCTACTACTGTAAATCAAAAACCGCATTTCTGATCAGAGACAGTTTCTTTCTTTGTTATCAAGCCTTAAAAAAAAAACACATCATTCTGCTTTTATCACAAACCTTTTGTATAAGATCAAGTATTTCCTCATTGCTCTCCAGTATGCAGGATTGGAAGATGTGTCGCAACATATCTTGTAATATGGGGTTTATCCAGACTGCAATACTCTGCAGGGAAAGAAAGAAAAAAAAGATGCAGTGAATTAGAACTTTGATCGTTGTCCTGCGGCCCGTTTACGTCCACATTGCTGCTTCGTAAAATGACCGGCTGTTACCTCATCAGCTTTAGACAGCAGCGTGTAAAGAGTTTCCAGGGCAGCCTTCCTTACTGATGATATGGTGTGTCGTAAGAACGGCCAAACTCGAGGAACCAGGACGGTGAGTGACTGACCCATGCTACAGTAAAGAAAAAGAAAAATAGTTGCCTTAATGTAACCTAAGATTTTAATCCCAAATACATTTAAGACGCCATTAAAAGACTCTGACCTGCACTGTCGGACGTGAGGAAAGGTCAGCAGCAAGGACAGCAGAGTCATAATGCTGTTGGTGGAAGCGGTGAGATCGTCCAAGTCCAAAAGTGCATCCCATAGTGTGTTTACAATAAAAGGTACCTGTACGACAATCAAATTAGTTTCAGACTAATGGAACACAGTTGTACATTTATATTAGAAGCATTGCAGGAGAACTTAATCTCCCTCTGACCTTGTTGGGCAGTAGCTGGATCAAGCCATCCACCACTGGAATAAGGGCAGCAGCAGCAACAGCTCTGACATCATCATCCAGGTCCTGTAAGCCTTCAGTTATGGCAGGCAGCACCCGGGGAAGCAGCACAGAGATGAGATCCTGTGAAATAAAAGGAACAAAGATTATAATCGTCAATATAAAAAGGGTTTAAAGTAAGAAAAAATAAGTAAAACTTTTTTGTCTGTGTCTATCTCAAAAAGAAAGCATCAATTTCATATCTGTTATGCACATGCAGTCTTAAGGGCATCCCATCAACTAAAAAAAAGGTACCTGTCGGACAGCCAAGGCGTATTTGATCCCCAAAAGGCCTCCATGCCGGACCTCCCACTGGTCTTCTTTCAGCAGCTTCAGGAGGACATCTACAGTCATTAAAACGCTATTTTCACACATGTGGAGAAGAGCTACGCCGAGTGTCTGAGCACAAGTTTCTCTCACAGGAGCCACCACCTATGACGATACAAGAGGCCAATATAACATGCAGCATATTGCCAGGTTTCAGCTGTATAAACTTCAAAATAAAAATTACCTCATCAGAAACAAAGTCCCCAAAGCGGTCCAAAGCAAACACACAGAGGAGCCGAATGACCAGGTCCTCTATCCACTCCTGATGCTGCCGCAACATCTAACCAAAACAGGAGAACTAATAATGTACAATAGTTTGTTGGAAAAAGAAAAGAAAGACAAATAAAAGAAAAGGAAACAGCCTTCATGAGCGACTGAGATGTACCTGCTCTGCACTGCTTCCAAGCAGTTTCCCTCCACCAGCACCGTGAGACTTTATGATTTCTCTCAGACCTGTTCCAGCACCGTGACGGACCTGAAAACCACAAAGCCAACCATTCATTTCAAGAAGTATTAGAGTGCTCTGAAAGCATCACTACCCTTTGCACCACCACTTTCTACGAGGGACGTTCAATAAGTAATGCCCCTGACCCACTTCCAGTTTTTTGATCTAACTGAAACTTTGCACGTACAATTATTTATATCTCTATACATTATGTGGGAAATTACAGAACTGAACTAATTGTAGTTTCTGATTTACAGGTGTTTGAACTGAGTTCAAAGTCTGAAAAAGAGCCTTTAGTGTCGAGAAAGGATTCGCTTTTTGTATTTGAAAGGAAGCACACCATGGGAGACTTGATGAAATGAAAGTAACTTATGGTGATGATGCCCCATCATAAGACCTTGCAAAATGTTTACAAGGTCGTATGACAGGGCATTATACCCATAAGTTACTTTCATCTCATCAAAAGTCATATACAAAAACTCAAAATTGATTCAGTTCAAACACCTGTAAATCAGAAACCACAATTAGTTCAGAGCTGTAATTTAATCTATAGCAAAATTTCAGCTAGGCATTATTTATTGAACACACCTTGTATGTAACAAACTCAATAACCCGTGCACATGGAGGGAAAAAATAAAGTTTTGCGAGATCTTGCAAAAGTATTGCGGAATCTCGCAAAAGTTCTTTTGTTCCCCTCCATGTCTCTGTACATTTGAGAGTTGATGCAACAATATAAATTTGTAAAAATATAGGAAACACTTTCTGTTTTTACTGTAAAATAAAAATATTAAAGAAATATAAGAAGAAAAAAATATTAAAGAAATATTCAGAAATCACCCAAACCATCACAATTAAAAGAAAAATCAAAAAACAAATTTTATTTTGGTGATGTGTTTAGAGTGATCTAAACAGTTAGGTTCCAAATATAGTTTAACGTGCAGTTCTAAAACTTTTACTCTGGCATCATCTGAGGTCTACAGGATACAGTTTATTCCCAGATTTTTTTCTAAAAAAAGAAGAAAAAAAAAGGTTGCACAGATGGACCCCTTTTTCCAGTTACGCAACTTCTGCAGGTAACTAGTTGGACTGGATTTAATTTAAGGGTTGTAAATAAAAGGATAATAAAGCTATAAGCCAAAAAACTGATCAAATCCTGCATTTCTTTTCTTTCTCTTGACTTTTATCAAATAAAATCACAGTAAAATATATTCATGCTTAAGCCTGACCCTCCAACAAATGAAAATTTGTTTCGTTCATTCGGACGCTCATGGTTTTGGGTTTTTTATTACCTCCCATGATGGATTGAAGAGGTCGTTACAAAGCTCCTCACAGAAGCTCTCCAGAGGCCACTCTTGTGACTAAAGACAAAGAACCAACACATCACATTTAGAGTAAAATCTCAGATTCCATACATGGGGTTCATTAATCCATCATTTCATACCTCCTCTAAGAGACCAGAGTTATCTGGAACGTTGTCAATTAAGACCTTATGTTCAGTTGCTGGTTGGTCAATTATTACGTTGGTTGTTTTTCTGCGTTTTTCCTCAGGTTCACCTTCCAGGCAGTCATTACTAAAATTAAAGAAAAAAATTAAGACACTCATTAGCAAAACTTAACACCTGCCTGGTGGAATAAAAAAAAAAAAAAAAAAAAAAAAACAAAAAAAAACGTGCTGCCAATGCATAGGATTAAACAGAAGCATGAAGGTGTGCGTTTATAATCTTACCTCTTCTCACTGGGATCCACATCTCTAGATTTTTGCTTTGCCACTAGTTTCGCCAGCCTTTTAGCTTTGTTCTTCTGACGGCTGCTCATACCAGGCCGGAACTCGGAGTCAATCAGTTCAGCAGCCTGAATAGTCTGAAACGCCACCAGAAAAAAAAAAAAAGTATTGGTCGTTAACAAAAAGATTTCACAACTGTTTTATATTTAGTTTCTGCAACATAAGCAACAAAAATGCTGTAAAATGTGACTTAACAATATAATCAGTCAACTGACTTTATAACTAAATTTTTATATTGTGATCCAGTTAGATTGAGGATGCAGCTTTTTATTAATGGAATACTCACTTTCAAAATGCTTAAATTAGAGTCAAAATCAGGGGGGTAAAGCAACAGAAATCTGATTACCAACTCAAAAGCATAAAACAGGTTGAAAAAGACAGTCAAGCATCTGTGTGTCTGTGTGGGGATTCCATAAATCTTAGCAAATTGTGGGGACTAACGTCTGATCCCCAAGGGTACAAATGCTGTTTTAGGCTTAGGTGTAGGGTTTAGGACTAAGGTGTGAGTTGAGTTTCGGTTAGGATTAGGTATGAACTCGTAATGATTAAGGTTAGGGTCACGGTTAGGCTGTAGAAACGGTTTAGAAACGAATGTCCCCAGAGGATACAGAAAAAGGAAAAAAAAAAACTGTGTGTGTGATAGCTTTATCTAAAGTATAACTGCGTTCCCACCGGACGCAGCAGGAGCAGCAAAATCGCGTCTGCTGCTTCCTTTTTGCTGCTTGTACCAGTTTAGTTCTGACGCGCAGCTGAAGCAGCTTTGCTGCTCTGGCTGCGCGGTCGAAAAGTGTGTTTGACGCGCGTTGGGCGGAGCTACTCTATCCTTTCTTTGCCTTGCAGCTATATTTGCTGTGATCAGTGGGAATAAAGTAGTTTTATTATGTTTTTAAGTGAGAAAATACACCTGAAAACTTAATCAGTGCAGTCAGTTCATCCAGATTACCATCCTGCCGTCCAATATTGTTTCTGTCAGAGCCGCTCAAACCCCCAAATACCAGCGGTGCGCTGTCAGTAGGAATCCCATTCAACAGCAGCCTATGATCCGGTTGCCTTTTCGAGGTTTGCCGCGGCTGCTGGAAGCGGATTAAATGTACGTAATCCAAACTGCAGGCAGCAGGATAATAAAAGCAAACACATTCTGCCGGCAAATTTCAGCGTTTTGAATTAATTTAGGCCATAATAAACTGTTTCAGGGGAACGAAAATAGCGCTCTGTATCATCAGCGATGTGTCTGTCTCCCTGCCAGCTCCCAGATCAGTGTCTCTGATTGATGTGGCGCGTCGAGCAGCAAAAGTTAAATTTTTCCATCTCGAGCAGCAGCGCGCTTTCGCCACGTCACGCGCGTCAGATGCTTAAACGCGCTGCGCCTGCTGCTCAAAAATAATAATAAATTTTATTTATAACGCACTTTACTTTTGACATCAAATCTCAAAGTGCTAAAAAGCGCTGCGGGACCTTTTGCTGTGAATTGACACGCGTCAACCATTGCCTTTGCATGTAAACTCGCTGCTCCTTTTGCACCTGCTGCATCCGGTGTGAACGCAGCATAATGTTTTAAAGAGATACACATTTCCACTGTTAGAAAGTCGTACTCTGCATATCCGCAATACTATACATTTGGCCAGTTGGATGGAAGTGAACTATCTTTAATGCCCACAATAGATGAACATCTCATGAGCATGGAGGACATTGTGATTTAAAAAAACAAATAAATCTCAATATTTATAGCTATTGGTTTTCAGCAATAGTAACACAGTTCAATATTTTTCTACCACACCCTGAAGAGTTCAACCTTCTGTCAGGGGCCAATTCCAGTTCTAAGCCGGTTTAATTTTATGCCAAGGTTTCTATTTGTCATAAGAAACTCTTCATTGTTTTAATAAGAACATCCAGCACATGAACAATAACTAAGACCATTAAGAATCAATTATTTTTTTTCCTCCTCATATTTCTGAACAAGAGGTTAAGAGTCCACAAAGTCCACTGATTTGTACAGCAAATACCAAAACAACACTGACCACATGGTTGCGGGAGCTGCAGCCAGCTGTAGCTTTATGCCCATGTGCTTTAAACCCGCCTGGATGACACGAATAATCTAAGTCCTCATCATTGAACAGATCGTTTGTGTCCATTCCAATAGCGGCACCCATGTCCAGGCCCAACTTCTTCTGGAGCAGCTTCCTTTGGCGTGCAAGGCGTTCCTTTGGATCCATCTCACCTGAGAACAAGGGAAAAATTGTAAGAAACTGGATATCAGTCAGAAATGGTAGATGAGCTAATGAGAGTATTGGGAGAATAATGTGTCTGTGGATGTGTAAACAATGGATGTTCCTTGAGTTCAACATCTTTAGATGAGGAAAAAAATACAGGGACACATTATTAATAAAAAAAAAAAAAAAGAACGGCATCGAGGAGCAGCTTATTGTCCCCATAAGTCTTTAATAGGAAATAAAATGTGATCACGAGGAAGAAGCATGTTAGTGAACAAAAGGAAACAACAAGCAGACAAGAAGTCCTGCAGCAAAAAGGTCCAGTAAAAGATAAAGACCAGCTTTCCCTATTCAAATCTATAAGTGAGAGGTGCCTGGTTGGTCACTGAGGGATCATTTTCACTATGGAAGTGGTGCTACAGTGCAAGAAATTTGGTCACACTTGTGATCTAGTTTCTCCTTAATGCAAATGAAAACATTTCAGTTATACTAGCAAATAAAAAAAAGTCTCAGTAACTTTGGAAGTCTTTTTATGGTAAATGGTCGTTCCATAAAAATGTAACCGAGCACCTCAGTTCCTAGCACTTCGTTTCAAACAGTAACTTCCATCAGATAAGTAATGTGGCCGTTAAAAGTCTGTATTCCACGCATTCATACGCAATGATTCAGCTCAAGTTGAAACTCTAATTTCAGACACATGTGCTCCTGTTTGTAAAGGAAACAAACAGAAAAACAACAAAGTTCCTCTCGCAAACACCTCATCAACCAGCAGATGGAAAGCTAAGGTGCGTTTTCTACTTTCTACAAAATAACAAATGTTAGTTATTTCCTGTACACTCAATCTGAAGTTCTTTATACTTGTGACATACAGCTCCCAAAAGGGGAATTAAACTATTAAAGGAAAATTCCGGTTTTTAACACTTTTAGCCCCTTTTCTGTAGTGTCCAGGATGAAATCGAATGATCGACACCAAAATTTTGACGATTGGTCCTGTCTCTGCTATTTGGCTCATGCAGAATCCCCCCCTGGCTGCTTCAGAATGGCTTTCATAGTGCATGTCCGATAATGTCCTTAAAACAACCTTAAACGTTCTTTTTTTTAAATATGCTACTCACCGGGTCGTCAGCGCTGTTCAATGACGTTCCAAAAAAAGTTTCGTGAAGAAAAACCGTTCCTGACTTGTTTTATTTTGCAAATCCCAGAACTATTTTTTCCGATACATCACAACCGCTTATAAACTTCCGCTTCCCGTTCGAATCTGAAGCGTTGCACACTCCAGACCACTAGTTGGCGGCAATGTTTGTACCGTCAAACTCAAAGTCCAACATGTCCTCCTCAAGAATCCACCTTTCTTATTCCATTTTCAGAGTTTTTTAAAGTGTTTAACAGAGACGTTAGCACCTCGACGTCGGAGTACACAGAGTGAAGCAGAAACACTTGGGCCTTGCGAAAAGACTACAACTGTGTAAACAGGCCCCTTTTCCGTTTCCGGTGGCGGAGGGATATTGACTATTCCAACAGAACTCAATGGGATTTACAAAATGCTAAATAAAACACTACAGGAACGTTTTTTCTTTACGAAACTTGTTTTTGAACGTCATTGAACAGCGTTGACGACCCGGTGAGTAGCATATTTAAAAAAAAGAACGTTTAAGGTTGTTTTAAGGACATTATCGGACATGCACTATGAAAGCCATTCTGAAGCAGCCAGGGGGGGATTCTGCATGAGCCAAATAGCAGAGACAGGACCAATCGTCAAAATTTTGGTGTCGATCATTCGATTTCATCCTGGACACTACAGAAAAGGGGCTAAAAGTGTTAAACACCGGAATTTTCCTTTAAGATTTTTACTTTATTTTCAAATTTATACAAACCAAAATTTTATTAAATAGAAAAGGGATTATTTTCCCTTTTTTGCAGTTAACTTGCGAGTTGTGCCATTTCAAGAACAGGCTTGTAGGTGCTTCATGTGGTCCCCGGGCACCATGTGGATGAGCACTAGAGCACCTCTTAATGGAAAAAGTAGGATAATAATCAGTGTAAATGGGTCAAGCCTTCAAGGTTTATGGAGTGCAGCAAACTGGTTTAGCAGAGGACAAAAACCAAGAAGCAAAACCACAGCAGTTGGCCATCCAATTACCTTTTGAACAAGTTCTATAGAGTTGTGTTTTAAATCTTTATTATTTAATTTGTTGAACAATTTGCCAATCACTCATTTCCAGGTCATTATTGTCTATATCACAATAAAAAGTAAACCTATATGTCATTTTGGTAAATTTAACCAGGACGGGGTGTACTTTAGGGAATAGAAAGTTTCAGAGCAAAAAGTTAAGTTTGGGTGCCTGAGGAGGCTTTAGGAAGAAAAAAAAAAAAAGAAAAAAGGGTGTGGAATATATTCTTGAAAATACAAATCCATTATGAATATGTCTGCACAAACCAGTTTTGTCTTCCTGCAGCTCAAACTCAACTCCTGCAGATCCAAGCAACGAAGCTCCATGTCTGAGCAGGCGGGAGATGTCGAAATGGTAAAAGTTCAAGCGGTCACAAGAAGAGTCCTCTGGAGACAGGTTTTCACGGGACTCTAAAGGGATGCAAAAAATCCCACAGCTGTTACCTGTTCTCTTTAATGAACTAAGAATTCATGTCATGGTAATGTCTCAATGACAAAATCCTCGTTTTACCCACAAATAAAAAAACTTTAACAATGTTTTAAATTCCATGAAACATGTTAAAACATATTAGCTTTTTTTTAAAGAACATGTAAGGAATAAACCATTTAAAAAACTTAAAGCTGCTGCTACAGTAGTAGCCATTAAAAATTTCCCCACTTTCCTTGATAGACCCTTGGCTGGTCCCCTACAATTCCTTTTTAAACATCAATCTTTGTACTGAAATAGTCTGTCACGATTTGTGGACATTAAGAGCTAAAGAGAAGCGTAAATTCCTGGTCAGACCCTGTAATTCAGTGAAAGGGTTGTGTCGGAGTAAAAAAAACTACTGGGAGTCGTAGGGGAGTTGGCTGCCAATCGGCTGGCGTTTGACTGGGAAGGGCCATTTTGAATGGCTGCTAATGTATATCACAATGCAAATGGTTACAATGGTTTCCTTTTTCTTTCCTTGCAATTGGATTTATATGTATATGCAATGTCATACAAGCTACACCAACATATTTAATATTTTACAGATTGACTTTGCTACTGGACAACCATTATATAAATGACCACTTGATAACCATGAAAGGTTCATAAATTATGTAGAAAAAAAACATATCAAACATGGTATTATCCAGAATGACGCAAGTAGTCCATAAAATTACCCAAAAAATGCTCACCTTCCTTTGGCTTTGGAGCCGGGTTCCACTCCGGAATATTTTTCACGATTGCCTCCACCGCTTGACCCGCAGCAATCCGAGTGTCCCAGCTGGGACTCCTTAGATAAATAAGGACCTTGGGACAAGAATTTAATCTGATTTAGTATCAGCATATACAATATAAATAGAGCTTTTCCTAAGTTTTCATACCTCTTAATTCTTAAATTGTTGTTATTCTACTTCAAATATTTCAATGTAATTTATTGGGATTTTGGTTGGTTAATCAAAGTTTAATGCAAACTTGGAAACAATGTTCAAGTCGTGGAATAAGACGGCGTACTAAATGCCTAGTAAAAGTTAAAACAGCCTTATACTCAACTTCATCAGACAGCAACTATTGATCCTGTTATAAATTAAACAAGATTCAACACAGCAGCGCAAACCAAAGTAGTTCACAATTGTGAAATGGAATGAAAAGTGTATATTCTTAAAAAAAAAATCATCCTGAGTGTGCTTTTCCACCCAAATGCCTTTAATTTGATACCACAACACTCGAGATTCATGAGAAATAAGCATAAATTTCAGCATCAGCCAATGTTGGCATCCCATTAGTAAAACTTAGCTTATGTTAGTAATCAATATTTATTTACATGTTGTGGCAGATTTCGATTTCAGGGGATGGAAGT
This sequence comes from Cyprinodon tularosa, assembly GCF_016077235.1. Lineage (NCBI taxonomy): Eukaryota > Metazoa > Chordata > Actinopteri > Cyprinodontiformes > Cyprinodontidae > Cyprinodon > Cyprinodon tularosa. The sequence continues at coordinate 2,062,826 of NW_024038729.1, read as the reverse complement.
GGAGGTATGGGGTCGCTAATGTGGTGTTTGTAATGCCAGCACCGTGGTTGGTTTTCATGGTGTCCAAAGGGTATAGAAATCATTCAGATCAGTTATCGGTAATACCAGCAATATTAATATCTGAATAAGTCCTGATTTTCATAGCAACGCATCCTTACAAAAAATACAATTATGGGCAGCCAAAGGCCTTCAGAAGTAATCTAAAACAATCCACCAATAAAATGTTACCTTTGCATAAATGTAAAAAGGCTTTAGAGGGCATTAGTGAACATTAGCATTATGAAAACCAGGGTAAACACAGTAAGCGCCTCGAGCAGAGTTACAGTATGCAACAATGTTAAAACTTTCAGAAAGATCACAGCTCTCATTCCATCCCATGAACATGGACATTGGGGGTTAACTGAATAGTGAGGCGCATGGAGCATCATCTACTGAAGCAGCCACAAGGCCCCAGGTTACTGGAGGGACTGCAGAGATGTATTATTTAGGTGGGGGAATCTGTCCACAGAACTGAACAAACCTGGCGTTTGTGGAACAATGGAAATAGAAAGTGCCACAAAGCGTTTCTGTCTGCAGTTTACTTGAGAATAATTATTGGAAACAGCAAACATGTGGAAGATTAAAGAACCCATAAATTTAGGTGTGATGGGCCAAAACAAAAGCTGCACATCACCCTGAAAAACATCATCCCTATGCTAGAATAGACATGTTCCATCAGCATGGAAAAGACAGGACAACAGGGCTGATCGGAAAATGAGCGCTGCTAAAAACGGGGTAACCCCCCCTTCCTGAGCTTCACTTTATAGCAGGAAGCTTACTCTGTTAGCCCCGACCTAAACCCCATAGTGAGTATGTGGCAAGAGCTGGAAAACCGATCATCTATTAGGGGTGGAACGGTTCACAAAATCTACGGTTCGGTTTGATTCACGGATTCGTGGTCACGGTTTTCGGTTCGGTATATGTCGATTGTTGCACTGAAATCCCATAAAAATTAATGAATAAATCCAAAAAAATTTATAAATTTTAATTATTTTTAATGATCCACGGAAACCCTGGATCATTTCCGCATGTTCTGCTGCTTTGAATTTAATCATCTCGCTCATGCTCTCTACGATCTCCAAGGAACTGAGAGCGGAGCAGACGGGAGCCACAGTGGAGGCTGTAGGCTTTGCTTTGTGCAGGTGGTCTGGAGCGCAGCGGGGCGGAGCGCTGATGGAGTATGTGGGATTTCGGGGTTAGCATGACATGTTTGTCATGTTGCTGTTAGCATAAACAAAACGTGTTGCACAATGCTAGCACACTGTTGCAATTTTATCCACAACTTTCTCTCCGCCGTCATCATAGGTCACTCTAAATGCAAAGTGGTCCCATACAGCAGACCTATAAAGTGCTGCTGGCACATCTTCCAACTCCTGTTCTCTCCCTCTCGCCATACCCACACAATTCTCCACAACAACTGATTTTTTTCTGCTACAACCGGCTACTGCTTCGCTTCTTCGTCTTGTTTACTACTGGTGGTTGGCTTTGGTCGCAGTACCGCCACCTTCTGCTCTGGAGTGTAAATGCTTCGCCTATGAGAAAAAGGAGCAGCGCATGAAGCGAACGAAACACGCGAACCGAACCGAGACAGTCAAACCGAACGGTTCGGACGGTTTTCGTAAACCGTCCCATCCCTATCATTTATATATAATTTGACTGTGTTTGAACTGTGAAGCAAAGAGAATTGGGCTACAGTTTTGGTCCACATATATTCAACGCTAGTAGAGACAGACTTCAAAAGACTTTCAGATAAAACTGCAACGAAAGTTTCTTTTAAAAAGTTACTCAGGACAGCTGAATCCAAACAAAACGCTACTTTTCAGACCTTTTTTTTTTATTTCTACAATGTTTTAAAACAGCATCCTTTCCCTCCCACTTCAGTTATCCTTTCATTTTGTCTATTTTAAAAAACCTAATGAAAATAAATATGGTGCTAATATAGTTGTAACATGGCAAAAATATGAACAAGTTCAAGTGTGTTTACATTTTTACAAGGCTCTGTAATCAAATCATCCAATGGTTTTATACACTTATTCATTACCAGCCAGCAAATTGCCAGTTTCTCTCACTCTGCTTATTAAACATTGTCATAACAAAACAAATAAAAAATCCACACCTTTGACAAGAGGTTATTGAGTTCATGTGGGTGAAGTTTCACCACTTCTCCAAGCTGCTGTGCTGCTGCTTTCCTGGTTACTGGTGTTGTTCCGGTGTCGAGCAAGATAAACAAACGATCAAGTCTGAAAGAAGTAGAAAGACAATAAGCCACATCAATAAAGCATTACAGACTACAGACATCAACATGTTGCCATCAGAAAGACTGTGGCCTTACCGATGCTCACTGACAATTGACATTTGCTATTGTTAGGAATTTTATTTTTTTGGTTAAGTAAATTGTGGTTATTCTGCTGAAGATTAATTCAATGTATAAAAGTAACTAAACAGTCACAGTTGTTTTAAGAATGGCAAAAAATGTAAGTTAAAAGAATTCAATTTGAAATGTACATTGTGTAGTAAGCAAGTTATAAGTACACAATTTGAATTTAGCAAGTCATACACCATAACTGTTTTAAGTGCATATATTCTGGAGACTGGATTTCTGTGTGTGAGCAAGGTTATGTTTCTATTTAAGCTGGAAATATTTCTTTGCTCAGTTCCAGAATAATTTCTTAGCATTTACATATTTAAAACAACTTTCTGTTTTAAGGAAAATGTATTGTTGTATCCATGTGAAATGCTGAAAATCCCATGCTTTACATTGATAAATGTGACATCACAGCTAAATGCTGATATCTGATGTAGCCACCACATACCTGGATGATCACATATTGTTTGGTACTCATGGTAATATCTATATACCTTTTGAGCAAAACTTTCAAAAATGCCTTAATATATACTAGAAGGAAAACTACATCCAGATTAAAAGTTTTTATTCTGCAAATAAAAAAAGAAAACAAAACATATACAGCAATAAAACCATGGCTTTAAATAGATTGTAAACAGCCTTGGTAGATAGATCAACCTACTGGGAGAATTGTAAGAAAGTAAAACGGAAAATATGTTAACTATACAAGTAGAGATATGAACCAATACCTCTTCTGTTACAATCCTTGGGATAAATTAATGAGCCTGTAGTCGATTTGCAAATCCCATTAACTCATGCAACTTTGCAAAACCATTTCACCTATGATGCCTAAAGAACTAAGACAAAATTAATGGTAGAAATCAATCATAATTAATAATGTGACCAAAATTGAGAAACAAATTCTGATCAAGGTAACAAGAGTGGCGGTATACTCGCAAACGCTAGTCGGCCATCGCCACGCTATCTAGCTACCAAATTAAAGCTAGCAAGATTAGCATAGCAGGTAGCTAATTGTTACCAAAACTCGGTCGAACTGAGTCAACAGTGCGTGTGTAAATTACCTTGAAACAGCCATGCTTATTTGTTGTAGGAAACTCAATTTCCCACATTCAACACCAGTTTTATATCTTCTTTTCTTCTAAGGTGTCAATACGGTAGAAAATAGTGGGCGAAGTCATTAGCTAGTTAGCCGTTGGTTGCTAACTAAGGCCTTGCCGGGGCTGTGAACCTCAGCAGCCCAGCGGCTCACTAAGACTCCGAGCGCTGACTATCATGTCTTCAAATCCGTCCCCACTGTTCCTCTACTTTATAGTCCCATAAAATGCGGCCTAACGTCACCGAGCTGAAGCTCAGTCTATCCTTCGGAACTCTTCGCGGATAAATATTTCAACCTAATAAGGATTAGAGAGTTATTTTGTTGCACGCTGAGGGCAACCAAGAAGACTGTTTTTATATGAGGAGCCATCTTGCATTTATTCCTTCCTCCATGGCAGGCGAATGCTGATTGGCTACAAGCGTTCAGGAGAGCCAATCAAAATGTGTGTTAAAACAGGAAAATAAAATACGGGGGGAAAAAAAGCCCACACATATCGTATTTTTTTCTCTCTCTCATTGAAGCATCGTAAACATTTTCATACTCAGCATGAATTGGGTACTATACAGCTAAAAGAGCATTTTTGCATACATAAATGCATATACTATTATATATCATCAACAATATGTAAAAAATAGATTTTAAAAATAATATTATTTTGATTGTTTTTCTTAAATCACGCCATGTGGAAACACTAAGTTACTGAACATGCCTTCTTATTAGTCCAAGATTTGAGCTAGCCATGGTCCTGAAATTAGTTAAAGAGACTGGCCAAATTTTCCTACAAACCCTCTTTACATGTAGTTCTGTTACCTATAGAACAACAAATGATGTTTTTTGTTTTGTAATTTTATTTTAACTATTAAATTGAGTGCTTTTCAAATCTACCTACCAACCAACAAGTATTCGTACAACATTAATGAATAGTGAATTTCTCTGCTGTGAGATCAATAAAGCTCATCTAATATAATATTTACCTGTTTTTTACCTGTATATTGTATTTCTGCAGCTGTATTTCGTTAACAAGGTTTCCCAGCAGAGCTTAAGTATCTTAACAGTTAGCCCACTATGTATGCACACATGAAGTCTATACAATTGACATAATTCCATTCAACAATTAATGGAAATAAAAAATGAAATGAGAGAAGTTAATCAGCCATTCAAATTGATACAGAATACAGAATACTTTTTAATTTAATTTATTGAGAGTAAAGATTATCCCTGCAAGCAACAGTAAAATATGTCAGACAGAATGGTCGTCAGAGTCAACCTCCAAATGAACCACTTAAGGTTAAGCAGTTGCGTTTAAAATGCAGCTAAAGTACTTTGTAATTTATGTCAAATCCAGGAAGCTCTCCTCTCCACAACAATTTTTTTCTTATACATCTTGTGATGTCATAAACTGAAATAAACACAGAGCAGAATTGTATGAAAGTACTCCATTGAGTTGTATCTTTGATCAGAAATGACCTCACTTACCACACACTTTTTTTTAAAATAGAAACTTCATAAACACATGAATGGCAGTTTTCCACTAAAAGCGTCAAACAAAAGTAAATTCTGCCTTGCATTTCTGATGCGATCAAATAGGTGGGGCAAAAAAAAACACACAAACATGCAGAAAGATTCAGTGAACAAAATGTCAGATTTTCCCTGTGAGCTCTTGGGAAAGGAAGATGACATTTTCTGTTTTATGTAAGTGTTGTTGGGGTGTTGTCATGCAAACAAGATTCTTCTCAGTTTCAGATCCAAAAAATATCCAAAGTAGTATGATTTACAATGAGAACAGTTCCTGTAGTCTAATGGATGTTTTTTTTTCACATTATGAACATCCTGGCTGTGTTCTCTATTTTGCTTATGAAACATTGTTATGCAACCTCTAAAATAAGCAACCAGTAGTTCAGATTGGATTAAGGAAGAATGTGTCCACCCATGTAAATATCACTATCTGATCTAAGCAGTATTTTATTACTTATTTAGAGTCAGTTTCTAAAAGTAATAGACTTAATTATCCTAGTCTATAAAAAACCTCAAGAAACAACTGATATTAAGCTCTTTTGTTTTTTTAATTAATCAGTAGGGATATAGGTTGGCTTTCATGATGTCTTCAGAAAAGGATCAGATTTCACAGAAATCCAACTTTTACATGTTCAGTTTTGTATTTCAGTCAAAATGAGTTACATATATACAGTTCATAATAGTTTCTTTATGCAGCACCAGTTCAAAATATCTCAAGGTACTTTGCAAATTATTTCAGTTTTTAACTTGATTGACAAACATTTTCAAAAATCCAACTGATTCAAATAGAATTTTATAATATAGCTTCAGTGTTGGTGCAGTTACTGTAGGGAGGCGGTGTGGTTAAAAGGACATTAAAGAAAACAGAAGGACAAAACAGAAAACAGAAGAAAAAAAGTATGAGCTAGAAATTCTTCTGTAGGTAGAAAAAAACAGCAAAAAGTTAAAAACAGGCAATGATCCATCAAGATTTTGTGCTTTTAGAAAACAGAAACAATAAAAAAAGAAGTACTCACTTTGGAGTAATTGCGAGGGAAATAAAAAAAGGAAAGTATATAAAGTTAGTGGTAGGCAATAACACTGGTAATACCATTTGAAAACACAAGCACTGAAACAGGAGTTCTTCTCATGGGAATAAAAATCAGACGCAATCCCCGGTAGCAATTGCTTCTGCAACGACTTGAAATGAAATGGATGCAGCTTGACCAAAGAAACACTGGGCCACATATACTTTTATAGAAAATAAATAGAACAGGTAAAACACCATGTTGGTGACAGCAATAGATAAATAAATAATTCAGAGATGGATGTGCCATCAGAAAACCTATTCTAAAAACAACATTCGATATTCGTCATGCCCATCTGTTCTCGACAGCCTCTGATCAATGTCTATGCAATATTTACTGAACAGAGTTGGCATATTGTAAAATAAGTAACTTACACTCACCGGCCACTTTATTAGGTACACCTGTCCAACTGCTCATTAACACTTAATTTCTAAGCAGCCAATCACATGGCGGCAGCTCGGTGCATTTAGGCATGTAGACATGGTCAAGACAATCTCCTGCAGTTCAAAGCGAGCATCAGTATGGGGAAGAAAGGTGATTTGAGTGACTTTGAACGTGGCATGATTGTTGGTGCCAGAAGGGCTGGTCTGAGTATTTCAGAAACTGCTGATCTACTGGGGTTTTCACGCACAACCATCTCTAGGGTTTACAGAGAATGGTCCGAAAAAGAAAAAACATCCAGTGAGCGGCAGTTCTGTGAGCGGAAATGCCTTGTTGATGCCAGAGGTCAGAGGAGAATGGCCAGACTGGTTCGAGCTGATAGAAGGGCAACAGTGACTCAAATAACCACCCGTTACAACCAAGGTGGGCAGAAGAGCATCTCTGAATGCACAGTACGTCGAACTTTGAGGCAGATGGGCTACAGCAGCAGAAGACGACACCGGGTGCCACTCCTTTCAGCTAAGAACAGGAAACTGAGGCTACAATTTGCACAAGCTCATCGAAATTGGACAATAGAAGATTGGAAAAACGTTGCCTGGTCTGATGAGTCTCGATTTCTGCTGCGACATTCAGAAGGTAGGGTCAGAATTTGGCGTCTACAACATGAAAGCATGGATCCATCCTGCCTTGTATCAACGGTTCAGGCTGGTGGTGGTAGTGTCATGGTGTGGGGAATATTTTCTTGGCACTCTTTGGGCCCCTTGGTACCAATTGAGCATCGTTGCAACGCCACAGCCTACCTGAGTATTGTTGCTGACCATGTCCATCCCTTTATGACCACAATGTACCCAACTTCTGATGGCTACTTTCAGCAGGATAATGCGGCATGTCATAAAGCTGGAATCATCCCAGACTGGTTTCTTGAACATAACAATTAGTTCACTGTACTCAAATGGCCTCCACAGTCACCAGATCTCAATCCAATAGAGCATCTTTGGGATGTGTTGGAACGGGAGATTCGCATCATGGATGTGCAGCCGACAAATCTGCGGCAACTGTGTGATGCCATCATGTCAATATGGACCAAACTCCCTGAGGAATGCTTCCAGCACCTTGTTGAATCTATGCCACGAAGAATTGAGGCAGTTCTGAAGGCAAAAGGGGGTCCAACCCGTTACTAGCATGGTGTACCTAATAAAGTGGCCGGTGAGTATATATCAAAATAGTCTAAAAAGTCTAAAAATAATAATAATAATCAGAGCAAGAAAAAGAGAAAGCTCTGATCAATATGCTTATAGATTGTATTTTTATTTTTGTATCTTCAGATATGGAAAGAAGATTCATTTGATTTGTTTTCACTTTAATAACAATTTTTATTGAGTACTTTATGTTTTTTTGTTACTTTATTGAACAAAAAACATTAAGTTACATTTCAAAGTGGGAATCTCCACTTCTTAAGAAAAAAAGAGAAAATAACAGTTATATAACTTAACTTGTGCAAAGCAACATAAATAAATGAATAAATAAATAAACAGGCAGTATTATTACAACCAATGGCAACATACCAAACCTATCTCGAAAAGTATAACTATATAAATCATGTGTAGGTTTTAAAATCAACAATTAAAAGAGACAGACTCATTCTGCAACAAGACAGTTTCTTGCATCATGTTAACTTTAGCATTTTGTCGAGTCAAAAAAAAAACAGAAATTGTTGACTACTTTATGTTATCAGGCAGGGTGAGAGATTCTGCAAGTTAGGCAGTAATAATGCCTGGATAGTGGTAGTAATTCAAATCAAATATATACTGTATGTGTGTGATATGCAGTACTGGGGTTGAGGGGGGATTAGGGGGGGATGGCATCTCCCTTCTTAAAAAAAAATCTTAAAAATCATCCTCCTTCTTAAATGACCATCACCCCCATATCATCTCCTGTGACATTTTATTACTGAATGTGTAAAATTTCTACTATATATTAACAGTAATGACAATAATATTGGCCTTTCAACATTTGGAGAGCTGTAGACGTACGAGTAGGCTGAATAAAATGATAGAAGTGACCTACCATGACTATAAAGCCGATCCCAGTGCGAAATTTGTCCCTAACTGTGTAATGATAGCCATGCCAGTGCAGGGACAGACTGCAGTTCTACTGCAAGGTGCCTTGGTCAAGGTCAATGACTGGCATGCCTGAAATGTTAGAACCTTACCACGAATATTGCTTTAGGTTAAAAGAATATATTAATTAGGCTATGTATGCTTCCAAAATAAAAGTTAAAAAAATTCCACCATCCCCCTTCTTTAGTTTTACAACTAGACTACTGGTGATATGTGTATGTGCATAGTTAATTTATTATTTAATACAATAAGCAACAATAATTTTACATCACCCCAGGTTGATTTGCATTGCTTCATAACAGAAATCATTATTAAGCTGTTGCTTGTAATCACATGGGCTTTCTCTGCCAGACAGTTTTCTCTTATATTTTTCAGATACCTGTTTCAGGGGCTGTTAAACTGCTATATTACACTATATTTCTTCTTGTTGTTTTAACTGGTTTTACTTGTTGCTTTTATTTGTATTGCTGAATACTTTTAAGTACTTAAATGTTAAGTGACCAAGAAAATAACACCATCCTGTTAAAGTTTATCAGTATTTAGAAATCTAATTGATTCTGGTTTTGAAAAAAAAAGCAGAAAACCACTGCTCTCTAAATCAGAGAGCACTAATAAAACAAAAGCAATGAACATGTTTGATTATTTTTTGTTCTTTAACTTGTAATCGTTGCTTTGGTCAAATTTTTTGTTCATATTTGACAGAAGGAGCTTTTTTTTTGACACAGCTGTTTAAAATTCATGCTGTTCTTGCCTGCCGTGCTGTGGGTTGTGAAGTGACACAGGCACAAATCTTCAGAGGATTTGTTCATGCTGATAAATACACAAGCCTTTAGGATTTCAAATATGTGTTATAGACTTAGCTAAAATAGCACTGCTTGTTTCCGTTCACACAGAGCAACAGATGGATGAGTGGGCTTCTGGGTTTTTTCCACACAGAACATCAAGATGACATTAAGAAATTAAGACAAAAAGGCTCCGTTTCTTGTTTCATTTTTCTTTTTTTAACCTTTAACATTTTCTGAAGATTATGAAGTGATAAGATTTTTAGATATCATGTCAAACATTTGCATTATAACTGCCATAAAATCTTCAAAAATTATGCAATGCAATACAGGTGGTTAACATCAATGGGTACTCTAAGTCACTGTACATAGGTGTACACATATTTCTGCTATGATAGCAGTCTAATGAGCAATGACTGCATGAATGGAGATGAGTGTAGGTACATTTGATTGTGTATATTTATGTTTATATGTACAGAAATTGATTTATTTGCTCATTCAATAGACTTTACAGTAATATGAGCATGTAAATAAAATAACATTCCACAAAATTCAAGCATACAAACTATTCCCCCTGCATACTTTCCTCTGCTCCCTCCGAAAGCTTTCTACAAAAATATGCTTTTGAAAAATAATTTGGCCATAAAAAATATTTTATGATGTCTTTCTGTACAGATTTGGCTATTTTTGGGGTTTGTTATTCTTTTTATTCCTTTATTTAACCAGGAAAAGTCCCATTGAGATTAACAATCTCTTTTTCAAGGGCGTCCTGGCCAAGACAGCAGCAAAAGATTACATTACAGATTACATTACAGTTTACAATTACATCTATCTATAATTAGAAATTCATAAAACAGTTACAAACCATAGATCTCATTTCCAAACCTTTGAGCAATCGTTTAAAATGTCAGATTGGAATCAAATCCTTCAATTTCCAGTCTTTCTGAAGATTGTTCCATGCTGTGGGGGCAGAGTACTGAAAAGCTGTCTTTCCAGCTTCAGTGCGGACACTAGTTACAGACAGAAGCAAAGACTCTTGAGAACGTAGAGAATACGGTCCAGTTGAATGTACTCATAGAGGTATGAGGGGAGCAGACGCAGAATACCCTTATAAATGATCATATACCAGTGAGTGAGTCTACGAGTCTCTAATGCTGGCCAGCCCACACGTATGTAAAGTTCACAGTGGTGTGTGCGAGGCTTGCAATTTGTGATAAATCGTAGGGAGGCATGGTAAACTGAGTCTAACTATTTTAGAACTTGATCTGGGGCATTGATATAGATTGGGTCACCATAGTCCAGAGTGGGTAAAAACGTTGCAGCTACCAGTCTTAAAAGAGAAACAAAGCTTATTCCTGAAGAAGAATCCAATCTTCTGTCTGAATTTGTTAATCAGTTGTTCAACATGAGGTTAAAAATTTATTTTGGGGTTTATTTTCCTACTAAAAGATCCAAAGGTTAACCATTTTACTTGTCTGCTCATTTTTATTCAAAATGTCCAAGTGCAGTTTGGACCATAATTGTTTTATAGCCATGGCAGATATTGGTTTAATACCACAGGTTTTTTTTTTTTAGTTTTTTTTCTTCCAGAAATGTGATTGTGGCTGGAAAAACCCTCTGAACATTATAAACATTTTGGAGTGGCAAAGATAAAATCCTGATTTGAACCCCTTGAAGAATTTACGGAGGTATGTAAAGATTAGGGTGATGGCTAGAAGGCCTTCCAACATTAAAAGGCTAAGTTGTCAACCTATCTGTGAATACAATTAAAAAGCTGGTCAGCAGTTATAATAAAGTTTAAATATGATAATCAAATTAAAGATTTTTCTACATATTTCTGAGAAGGATATGCATAATTTCTGACAGAAACTGCAAACAGCATCAATGTAACAATTTATTGAGGTTGTTAGGAACAGTGATGGTTCTTTATAAGTACTTCTAAAGTACTAATAAAGTTATAAGTGCTTCGATTTGTCTATAAATCACTGAATAACTTCGCTCCAAATTAGATTGCAGACTAGTTGTTTGTGTTTTACCCCCCCAGACTTCTCAGATCCTTTTGCTCAAGTTTACTCTGCACACCCAGGACCAGAGCAAAACATAGAAAAACAGCTTTTAGTTCTTATGCTTGGAAAAATCTGGAACAACCTTCCAGAAAACTATAAAAGTGCTAAAACCCTTTAACCCTTTATAGGGCAAGTTAGCGTTTTTCATCACTTGCATACCCCTTACAAATGGAGCCCCCCCTCTTGTCCCTCAGTGAGGTCTAGAAGCACAAGATCTATATCCAGCCATTCAGCAAAAATACTGCTACATGGCTGTACATCTTATTTTGGCATTTGACCAATTAGATGAGCCCTTGAATGATATATTACATATAAAAAAGTTAACAAGTCAAGAAAAAAGGTTAAAAGCTAATTGAAAAGTAAAGTGAAAACGTTAATAACCCTAGTTAACAATCATATTTAGGTTTATAACCTAAAAAATGTAAGAGCCAGTATCAGTATCAATGCCTCTAAGGTTATGTTATCCCAAAAAATTGTTTTTCTTTTACTCTCAAGAGTGTTTTTCATAATTTCTTATAGAAGCACTTATGTAATTTTTCTTAATATATTCGTGCAAGTTGGCGTTTCTTGTTATTACACTGACATTAATTTTTGCCATCTAAATATCCATATTTTTTAATGTTCCAAAGGTAATAAGGTATTTTCCTGGATTCCAATAACACTATTGGCATGAAGAAGTATTTCACTGAGTGCCCTATAAAGGGTTAATTACAGATTTAAAAACTGCAGGTAAACTTGTCTTGCCTTATATTTCTAGTTAAAGTCCAAGTAGAAGTCAAAGATCTCCACGTGGTTCTGTTTCTGATGAATGGACAGAAAAGGCGTTTTGTAGCTGTTTTATATCTTTTTCTCTCTGGCTGGAGATAGAGGCATGTTAGCGTCAGCAGCGGCTTCCACTTCCACTTGTTTTTCTTTAACAGTATATGTGCTTGTTTCTCTGATTTTTAGAAGTGGCTAAGAAAAAAGGAAATCTGTGTCAAATCCTATTTGTACCCTTGAGAAACAGGATATCAACAGTAAAAATTCTCATTCTGTTTATATAAAGAACATGTTACAAAAATGTTTGAACCAAAATGACATTGATGGATTGATGTTGGTTATAGGGTAAATGAGGAACCAGAGAAGCTACTTGTAGTAAATTTAATTTAAGTATAAAACGATGCTTCTACAATACCAGATGAGTTTATGTTTTCAGATTCCTTTACCAGAGGTGCAAAGAAATAAAAAAGGCCAATTAAAGTCTGTAGATAAAATAATGCAACAAGTAAAAAAATTAAGAGTATGCATTTTATCATCCAAGGCCACTAAATGGTTTAGCAGAATTGAGAGGGAGCAGGGAAGCTTGGAGACTCTTCATCATGAGTTTCATCACTGCTTCCCTTTCTACACTAGAAAAATATCGAAATCTAGCTAAGTCATTTTGTTCTAAAATAAGTGCATTTGTTCTTGGATTGAGGAGGTAAAAGAGACATATTGCCAGTGAAACAAGACAATTTACACTTAAAATAAGAAAACACAATTGCATTGTCTTATGTCAAGTGCATATTATCTAATTATCATATTTTAAGAGTAAAAATACTCATTCCATTGGCAAACTATTTAATTTACCTACTCAAATAAGGGTAAATTTTTACTTATTTCTAGATCGTTTTTCCAGTCTACAGGGAAACTCCGTCCAGACACAAACACTAGGGAATCAGAAATGCATGAGAGGTTTGGAGCCAAACCACATTGTTTTTATGACAGGAACTCATTACAATTGAAGCCACCTCAACCCTCTTTGAATGTGTTGTTCAGAAATAACCAGCCTATTCAAAGAGCAATGAATCAAACGTTGGAGAGAACAAACTGAATCTGAAGAGAGGATGTTTGTCTGGGAGTTAAGGAAAAAATTAGAGTATGTGCTGAAGGTCTTAACAAAGAAAAATAAAGGTTCATTGTTTGTTTTAACTGAACTTAAAATACTTCACATCATAGTCATGGAGGTTGAGATATTGGTTTACACTTCAGGCCTGATGTTTCCAAGGAATACTTTAAGATTGTTGCCTTTGGAAAATCTGAATGACGTTACAGAAGAAGCTTGAAGATGGATGACTTATTTTTTTTTTTTATATTACTCATTTTTATGGCAAAGCTGGAACACAGGATTCATCAGCACACACAATGGAAGGAATGAACAAACTGAGTTATGGGTTAATAAAAAAGGAAAATGTTGCAGATGCTGTCCTCTGCTGGCTGTGAGTTGTCTGTTCTCCTCACCAACAACCCTGTGTTCAGCTTGATCAGCTCTATCAGCCCCTTTCTAAAGTATTCAGATCAGTTGAGCCTTTCACATGGCGTTATATGCTACAAACACAAACTCTATCTTATTTTTATGATCATATTTCAGACAATTAGAATGCCTACATTTTTCTATAATGCTCTTTACATTTCTGACATAAACAGAATGAGAAATGTTACTTAATAATCCATTATGTTATTCGTCTGGGGTGTAAATATGATGTGACAGAGATTGAAATATTTTTTAAGCAACTCCTAAAAATCAGAAAGACAGAAAAACATACCGTTAAAGAAAAGGAAGTGCAAGTTAATCTCGATAAAGAAGTAGCAACAAGAATATAATTGATACCATTAACTTCCTTCTCTCTCCAGTTTTTTTTTTTTTTTTTGCAAAAAAAAAAATGCACTTTTTGCATTTTTCTTCAGTCCAGGGGTTATACAGGAATGAATAACTCTAATTTAATGCTTTTTAATGCTCTTAGAAATAATTTTAATGCCTCTAACAGCTACCCGTCAATCCACTTTTGTTGAAATTGGCATTCTTCCCCATTCTCTAGTTTTTTCTCAGACTCAAGTTTCTTTTCGGACCATACGTCTTTGCAATCAACCGGGAGCAGTTCCACCCAAATATATCGTGATATATGGCTGACGAAATTGTTTTCATAACAAAATTATTTTTTTAAGAAAGCATTTTAAATGCCACAATAAACACATTTATTGAATTTTAATGCCAATTAAGGCCTTAATTTGAAAAACAACAATTTAATGACTTTTAATGATTTTTAATGACCCGCGGAAACCCTGTCAGTCTTCTTTTTCTGTGATTAAAATTCATTAAAGGTTGTCTTTACCAGCTTTCAACATAAAGCTGAAAGAAAAGCAAATAGAGACTGTTATTTTCCCATTTAGAAAATGGCTCCATGTGGGTTAGACTGATTAATAGAACCTGTTGCCAATATGTTGTTCTACAGATTATCAGTTAGATTCAAGTCTTTACTTTGACTGGACCATGCAAATCATGAATATTCTTTAATATGAACCATCCCACTGTAGGGTGACCCCCGGTACCAAATATTTGCAGCCTTTAAGGTTTTATTCCAGTGTTGAGTTTACAGCCTCCCCAAATCCTGATGTTGCCACCATGTGTCTATATTACAGCAGAACAAAGAGTGCTTTGTTCAAGTAAAATGAGGATGTAAGTTAAAACTGGTTATTTTAAAGGTTTTCCCTTTTTGTGAGGTTTTCAGGTTACCTATAGAGCAGGGGTCTGCAACTTTTCATATCTAAAGAGCCGTTTTGCCCAGAGTACGACCAAATAACAATTGTTTAGAGCTGCAAAATATACCATGACTTTTCTAGAAAACCTTTTTTTTTTTTATCTCGTATAGGAAATTAGTTGTTGCCATCTCAAACAATCAATTTATATATCTTTAATGTTAAAACATATAATTTTCAAACTAATTCATAGAAAAATGTCTCTTAAAACATATTTCTGGTTCTTTTAATCTTATTCTTTTCCATCTTATAAAAAAACGCTAAAGCTACGGTATATATTATAGTAAATTATTGAGCTCTTAATATACATTTTAGCCACTAATAAGAGCCGCTGGAGAGGGTCCAAAGAGCCATATGTGGCTCTGGAGCCGCAGGTTGCAGACCCCTGCTATAGAGGAACACATCACAAAGCCTATCCTCTCACTGATAAATATTACAAATATCCATGTTCTGTTACAGCATAACATGGTTCATTTTCAAATGAGTCCTACTTAACCTGTGATTAGAACAAATTATTTGTTTAATGACAGGTTCCATAATCCGTTGACACACATTAAATTTATATCACCTTTAAGTAGTTTTGTCCAGATTATATCACGGCTTTGTAAGCTAGAATTTTTACTTTCATCTGTTCAACAAATGCAATTAGAAACCCTTTTGACATTTCAAGCAGTCATAGCATTCAGGAAGGAGACAGAACTGTGTTTTTGGTACTAAATGTGCAAATAAACCACAAAACAAAAGCAGAACACCATTAAGAATATAAGATACTGGTAGGAAGGTGTCATTATTCATAGTACACATAAAAGGGTTACCGTATTTTCACGACCATAAGGCGCACCGTACTAAAAGGCGCAGTCTCAGTTATGTGTCCCATTTCTGTATTTAACACACACATAAGGCGCACCGGACTATAGGGCGCATTTTTTATATACAGGTACATGTCCTCTACTCCCTTTAAATAGCTCTACTGCGTATTTTAAAAATACAGCGGGGGCAAAACTGAGTATGACTGTGCTTTATTCATGTATTTATTACAAATTAATCAAACCTGCGTGCTGGCCATGAGACAGACACATCGCAGATGACACAGCGCTGTGATTACTCCTAAATTAACTTAAAATCCTGAAACCTGCCGACGGAATATGTTCGCTTTTATTGCCGGTATCCTGGTGCCTGCACTGTAAATTATTTAGATGAAAAACACCTGCCAGCCGCCGTGTGAGGCTGCTGTTGAAGGGATTTACTGTCGGTGTACCGCTGGTATGTGGGGGTCTGAGCGCCTCCGACAGAAATAGATAATCTGGATGAACTGACTGCAATTAAGTTTTCAGGTGGCCTTTCTCACTTAAAAACATATTAAAACTACTTTATTCCCACTGATCACAGCAAATATAGCTGCAAGATTTAGATTATTTAGATGAAAAAACACC
The DNA here is from genome assembly GCF_016077235.1 of Cyprinodon tularosa. NCBI lineage: Eukaryota > Metazoa > Chordata > Actinopteri > Cyprinodontiformes > Cyprinodontidae > Cyprinodon > Cyprinodon tularosa. Next base: position 2,046,407 of record NW_024038729.1, on the reverse strand, counting down.
TGCCAGCCGCCGCGGTGAAGAGGAGGAGACGCGCCCAGAGGCTGCTGTTGAATTAAGTTTTCAGGTAGAAAAATAGAGCGGGAGCAAAACTGAGTATGTTTGTGCTTTATTCATGTATTTATTACAAAGTATTAATCAAACCCATCAAAGTCATCATCCTCTGTTTCTGTATTAAACAGCTGCGCTAAATCAGACATGCCAGTTTCCCCTTCTTCGCTGTCAGTCACTTTCTGTGCAGCGCGGCTACTCAGAAATAATGCCGGCTTTTGCGAAAGCTTGAACAATAGAGCCAGCAGACACATTAGTCCAAGCATCTACAATCCATCCGCAATCGGTGGCGTAACTTGCCCGGCGCTGCCTTCCACTTATCCTGAAACTGTGGTCTCCGTCTGTCATCCATCGCTCCCACGCCGCTCACAGCCTTACTTTGAACGGCCGCTTCACACCGATGTCGAGCGGTTGAAGCTCCTTTGTCAGACCCCCGGGATAACGGCGAGCACAGCGTTCATTTGATTCATCTTTTTTTTTCACATCGGCTGTGAGATGGGCACGCAGCGATGGTGTTGCGTGGAAAAAAGCACCTGGTCTCCTCACATACACCTGCCTTTCATCATCTCCCCAGCCCGTTTCATTTGCGTTAATATAATATGTCATCAGAGCGCTGTGTCTGTCTCGCTGTCAGCTCCCAGATCAGCTTCTCTGATTGGTTGATGCGGCGCGTCCAGCAGCAAAACTTCAATTTTATGGCAAGCCAAGAAGCGGCGCGCTCCCGACGCGCTGCACCTGCAGCTCAAAACGCGCTGCAGGACCTTTTGCTGCACCTATACGCGCGTCAACCATTGACTTTGCATGTAAACTCGCTGCTTCTGCTGCACCTGCTGGGTCCGGTTCACACCGATGTCCAGCGGCTGAACAGCGAGCACAGGGTTAATTTGTTTCCCCATGTTTTTCACATCAGCTGTGAGATGGGCACGCATGGAGTTACATATTAACAGCGATGGTGATGAGTGGAAAAAAACCCCACCTGGTCTCCTTACATTCAGCCACTCTTTCATCATCTCCTCAATGAGGTGGTCTCAAAAGTCGCAGTTACAACACACATAAGGCGCACCGCACCATAGGGCGCACCGCACATTTTGAGGGAAAAAAAAGACGTTTAAGTGCGCCTTATAGTCGTGAAAATACAGTAACTCAACAGGATTTCAAGTTCTAACTCAACTATCCTTTTTACCCAAAACAAATCCCCTGAACTGATCATCGTTAACACAGGTTGGTATTTTATTTAAAACAACTGTAGAAGTGGACAGCAACGCCCAAAACCCTGTGTACCGGATGGGGGCGGAGTCATAGTCACATGCTGCACATCTACAGTCTTGTTATTTGTCCAAACAAATAGAAATGAAAAAAAAAACAACAAAAAAAACAAAACAAAACAGCAACTAGAAAAAATATAAAACAACACAAACTTTTAACTAAATCACAAACTTGACATAAATAAATTTTTACTGCTATCTTAACTTGCAGCACTGGTCAATTACTACTTCAGGTATACTTTGGCATAAAATGAACACAAGTCTTTCTGGTCTGCAGCAGTAATGGGTGCAAAACGGTGCATGGAAAGCACCTCACAAACAACATTCACTCTTTTTATCTCAAACATTAAGAAAAGAAACATCCTCATGCAAGCTGTGCTCTGCAAACCAAAGCAGAGTTGACATGCTGCACACTGTGGAGCACCCGAACGACTTAAGGTGCTGCACAAATCTGATCTAGTCTCTAGAAATTAAAAACAAGATGTTGCACGTTCAAGCAAATCTAACTGTTACATCTGGTTCTCTAGCAATTTGAAAATGTGGCGATCAGGCGTCATAGCACGGTGCAGTGTAGCTGTAGTGCATGCTCACTGGGTAAGACCTGCTGGGAACGCTAGGCTTGGACTCTGTGGAAGTGGCAGCGGCTTGTGTGGCGCTATGCTGGGGTCCATTGGGACCCTGCAAGCTGCTAGTCGAGTGGCTGAGGTAGGACCCAGACCTGTGGTTCGCAGCTTTCTGAGGGTACTGCATGGAGGGGAGTTGGAGGTACTGTGTCACAGTGGCCTGCTGGCCAGAGCTGTGGAACGCTGTTTGGCCCTGCTGCTGTTGCTGCTGTTGGCACTTCTGCTTGTTGGCCTCTTTTAAATCACTGTCATGGGCACTGCAGAGGGAAAATGAAAAGTCGATGAGTTTCAGAGTTTGTGCCTTTAAAGATTCACCTTTAATTCTCGTTTATGTGAACCATGTGATCTGTTCTCTCAGTAAAAAATTATTCCTATGGTGCTACTTTGAGATGCTGTCATCTCATCTTGCAGAAGTGTGCATACCTCTCAAACTTCAATGTTATTTGTTGGTATTTTATAAGATGCACAAAATATAACATGAAAACTGAATTCACATTACCCCTCTTTTATTTTTACTAGAAAAAAAACATCTAGCAATGAGTCCACATTTCTTAAATAAAGAGAATTTTCCCTTAAAGGTACACTATGCAACCGGTGTTGATTTTCCAGCGAGACTCCCCCCAGAGGGCGAAAGTAAAAGTGCACTGTCGTAAATATGCACAGCTGTTCTCCTGGTTTCTCCGTCAAGCCAGGCGCGGTTGTTTTGAGCTTAGCAGACAGGCTAACGCAACGAATGACTAATGCTGCGTTCACACCGCAGCTGGCGCGACAGAAGCAGCGAGTTTACATGCAAAGTCAATGGTTGACGCGCGTCTGAGCAGCTGAAGCAGGGAGAGAGACACAGCGCTGATGATCAGAGGCTATGATCTCTCCTCTTAAACAGTTTATTGACGCCTAAATTAACTTAAAATGCAGAAATCTGCCGGCAGAATATGCAGTTTGGATTATTTAGATGAAAAACACCTACCAGCTGCCGCGGTGAACCGCGAGGAGGTGACCTGGCCAGAGGCTGCTGATGAAGGGGTTCCTTCTGTCGGCGCACCGCTGGTATGTGGGGGTCTGAGCGGCTCCGACAGAAAAAATATTGAAGGCAGGATAATAATCTGAATGAACTGACGGCACTGATTACGTTTTCAGGTGTATTTTCTCATTTAAACACATATTAAAACTACTTTATTCCAAATGATCACAGCAAATATAGCTGCAAGGCAGAGAAAGGATAGTGAAGCTCCGCCCAACGCGCGTCAGACACACTTTTGCACCGCACAGCCAGAGCGTCAGAACTAACTGGTTCAAGCAGCAAAAATGAAGCAGCAGACACGATTTTGCTGCTTTTGCTGCGTGAACGTAGCATAACTGCACAAGGATCGCCACTGTGCTAGCAACGAGAATGCTTTTAACTGGGGGGTGTAGCAGTTCTCGGCCGTAAAGCAAGACTGACTCTCACGAGACTTCTGAGCCTGTGGGTGCGGGTCGGTGCTCCTGCAATTGCAAGTGCAGTATTTCCCCCACAGACCACCAGGGCGGCCGAGAATACCTTTGTTCAACCTGAAATGACTCATTTAATCATCCAAAACGTTATGGAACACATTAATTAACTGAAAAATGTTGCATAGTGTGCCTTTAATTCCAGCAGGTAAATAAGATGATCTGCCAATGGAATTTGTATTTTTACTCTTTGAATAAGCTAGTTACATAGAATACACTTGAAATAAGATAATGCAAATGTTTTTTTTCCTATTTTAAATGTAAATTGTTCCATTGTCAAAGAGTTTTCAGAAATTTTAAGAAAAAAATGACTTACCGGTGCATAGATTTCTTTTTTTCAGTGTGCTAATCGATTAATCTGACTATTACGGTATGCTTTCAATTCACCAACTTAAATAGATAAATAAAGCAAAACGTTGCTTAAAGAAGATTTTTGTTTACAGAATTAAAGGTGAAACTAAAACTTTTCCAATTGAGGATTTCTGGATAGAGCATATTGACCGACCAAAATTAAAACATTTTTTTTTTTATATCTTACATGCAAAATGCTTATATATATATATATATATATTTATTTCTTATCTGGGTATAATTACTACTCTAAGTGGATCACTCTGTCAGCTAAAGGCATGTTTTAAAGTCTCCATACCCCAGTTAAAGATAAATCGATTACTAAATTAGTTGACGAGAATCCATCAGAAGACAACTATAAGTTGCACATTTCAAAAATCTGGCATTTATGAAAGAGCAACAACATGTTTAAACACAGTGAATAGAAGTTTGGTTTGGGACAAACCATGTAGACGACTCAGCTAACATTTGGAATAAGGGCTCTGGTCAAAAGAGAGAACGTTACGGGTAAAATGTGTGGCAGGCAGTAACCCATAAACGTGTTTTCACATTGGAACATGGTGATGGCTGCACCATGCTGTGGGGGGATGAAGGGCAGAGAGGCAGTTTAGAGTTAGGGGGAAGATAGCTTCCTTAAACTGGGTTTGCAATCGAAGGGTTTGAACCAATCATGGTCAATTTTTTACAAAAAAAAAAGATCTAATTATCAAAAATACAAATGTCAACAAAATAAAAAAACAAATTGAAATGAAATAAACAACAAAAACTCAGCATTAGATTCACCTGCTAGACAATAAACAACACGTACAATACCTTAATAATCAAAGAAGTCTGAGTTTACCAAGTAAAGGAGAGATAAAAACTGAGTCCTGCACTTTTTGCTTATTGATAAAATATCCCCCTAAAGTTTTTTTTATTTATTTTAGATTAAACCCACTGTGCTGGTGGACTAGATGCTGTTGCCATGGGGTCAGGGGGCCGCACAAAATCCTTCTAAGGGTCAAAATGTCCCTCAGGCCATAGTTGGCACTCATATTTATTGGTTAGAATGGCCAAATCAGAGTTCAAATGACAAATTAATTTAGGAATCTTTCCCAAGACTTAAAAAGTGATGATTTGGACACTGTCTAATGTGACAGAGCTTTTGCCATTTTGCAGGAGAAGAACGGGAAAAAATATTCAGTGTGTGTGCAAAAACACAGAGGATCAATGCTAGGTGGCCCTAAAGCTTTAACTAAAGCAGAAACTGACTAAAATGTACCAGCTTAGGTGGAGCTCAATATAAATGCAGGCTACTAGTTTCATACTTTTAATTGAAAGGAATTAGGAATCAGGTATACCTTTCTCTTTAAATCATCTACTGCTTCATCTAGGCCCATCACATAAATCTTAACAAAACCATTGAAGTTAAAGTGAAACGAATACTTTTTGCCGGGAACCATAGGTACGCACATAAGTAGTTTCTCTACACACGGCATGAGGTTCTCCCATGGGTAGCCCGTGAGGCACTGCAGTCGGGGCGGCCAGCTTGGGGAGAGGTGGAGGATGAGGCGCGATGCGGACAGGCAGGCAGCAGCCACCAGCGAGGGGGTAAAACACAAAAAGAAGTGATCTATGGAAAGGAAAAAAAAAATGTGTTAAATTTGTTAAATGTGGAACCTCAGAAAAAACAAGGATTGAAGGTGGAACATTAAAATAACTTTCATTAGGGAACCTAAAACATTAGATTGAAGCCAACAGATTGTTCTGCCTCTAGCTGTTAGAATACTGAAGTGCTGTTAAGAAACTGCAATTTACACTTCTACATATATTTTACATTTTAGTTTTCTTTCGTGTCTTCTGCTATCCATCAATATCATTTTTTTCACTTTAATGGTGTATTTTCCAAAGAAAAACTCTTGTTTTTTTTATGTAACTTAAAGGTACAGTGGAGGATGCTCTTTTTCTGGGTGGATCATCAAAATAAGTGGTCCTCCTAATTGTCAATCATTCTGGTGATGCGTTTACATAAAGCCGTCGTACGCGCTAATCCCCATTTTCGTTTACTGGTGGTGAGTTTGACATAGTGGAAAAATTGCAAATCTTCTTTTGGAAAGTAAGCTTGCGTGAGCGATGCAAACTAGAGCCCTGCACTCCTGCGGGACTCGTGGGACCCAACGCAAAGCAGTGCAGCATGGGACAAATATTGAAAGCTCAATGCGGGTGGGAGCGGTGATAAGCGGCAGTCTGGCGAACTAAAAACGTGTTTTAAAATGTAAAATAAAGTCATAAATTATGGGATGGGACGATAGGGATGGAACGATTTATGAAAACCGTCCGAATCGTTCGGTTCGACTGTCTTGGTTCGATTCGTGTGTGTTTTGTTCAGTTCATGCGCTGCTCCTTTTTCTCATAGGCGAAGCGTTTACACTCAAGAGCAGAAGGTGGCGGTACTGCGACCAAAGCCAACCACCAGTAGTAAACAAGAAGAAGAAGAAGCGAAGCAGTGTAGCAGAAAAAAAATCAGTTGTTGTGGAGAATTGTGTCGGAATGGCGAGTGGGAAAGAACAGGAGTTGGAAGACGCGCCAGCAGCACTTTATAGGTCTGCTGTATGGGACCACTTTGCATTTAGAGTGACCTACGATGACAGCGGAAAGAAAGCTGTGGATAAAAGTGCAACAGTGTGCAAGCATTGTGCAACACGTTTTGTTTTTGCTAACAGCAACATGTCCGTCAGCAACCCCCGCTGCGCTCCAGACCGGCTGCACAAAGCAAAGCCTACAGCCTCCACTGTGGCTCCCGTCCGCTCCCCTCTGAGTTCCTAGGAGATCGTAGAGAGCATGCGCGAGATGATTAAATTCAAAGCAGCAAAACATACGGAAATTATCCAGGGTTTCCGCGGATCATTTAAAACAATTACAATCCATTATTTTTTGGGGGATTTTTTCATTAATTTCATATATTTTTATGGGATTTCGGTGTAACAATCAACATTTACAGAATCGAACCGAACCGAAAACCGTGACCACGAAACCGTGAATCGAACCGAACCGTGGATTTTGTGAACCGTTCCACCCCTAATATATACACATCACAATGTGCTGGGTGGGGCTCCATCATACGGTGATTAAAATTATTAATTATGACTTATTATATTTTTATTTCCTACGTGAATGTGATGAATAGTGGCATATAAGATTATGCACAATATATTATTCTTAATATCCTCAGTAGATTTTGGTAGGTTAGTTGGGTATTGCTGTGAAGCAGCAGCTCGTGCCACCTAATGCGTGTCATGCAGCTAAGCACATCGTATTTAATTAATCAAACTAATGACACGAATTGCCTTGAGCAGTAGGCGAATGTCGGAATCATGCGGGAATTGCGGGTGGTAGTGGCACAAACTATTACAGGTGCGGGCGGGAGCGGGACTGAACACTGCGGGAGCGGGATTGGAAAATCTGTCCCGAGCAGGCCTCTAATGCAAAAGGCATCTTTTAAGCAGAGCGTGCACAAGGAGAAATGGGCTCATGCACGCTCTCGCAAACTTTTAATAGCCGTACCCTCTCGGGAGAGGTTACAGGGTTGTGCATGTGCGTTTTTATTTTTATTTTTTAAATGGAGAGGGCATGTCTTTGTGAAGATCCTTCACAATACCTTAAACATTCTAAGCTGATACGTTAGTCCAATGAAACAAACATCTTTAGAAAAAAAAAAAGTTAACATCTAGCCATCAACAGTTTTGCATTATTTTTCAACATACCTTGCAAGGAGACTTCTAGGAAGTAGTCGGCATACTTGTTCATATACAGCTTAGTCTTCTCCAGACTGGCCATTGGCCAGCCATCATGCAGATCTCCAGCCAAGACGGCAATAGACAAATAGTAGTCGATGAAATGAGCTGCTGTGGGAAGGTACAAATTCCAGTTGAACGTTTCCAGCAGAAGCAGCTCCATGTGGAGTAAACCCTGCCTGGTCAGGACTAGGTTCATGGAGCTCATGCATCCCAGGCCGTTTAAGGTTTCCAGCTTTGGCACACGGTCCTCCCTTTCCTCAAACTTACCTGTAGGAATCAGGAGAAAATTGCCCCCATTAGTCCAATCAAGCTAGTATGAAACTACCCAAATGAAGCGACTGAGAGGTCACAGAGACACATACATGCCAGAACGAGACAGGAAAGAGAAACCATGTGAAGCTGCTGCACCGTGACATCGTAGCGGTCCATGAAGAGGTCCAGCAGGTAGACGGCCAGGTGTCTGGCTGTGGGACAAAGCTGGAAGCGGTTGCTGATGATGGCGATCAGGTCTGCAAAGTATCTTCTGAGGTTCAGCTGAGGGGACTGGCCTTTGTAGGAGGGCAGTTTGAGCTCCTGTGAGGAAGCAAATCCATAATCAATCCATTTTCGCCACTTTTATAATCTGAAAGATTCAACAGGGCAGGGTTGGATTATGCAACGAGAAAACTGATTTGAGGCAGATCTTTCAGTTATCAGGCTCTTCTCCTGTGGAACCAACTGTCTGGTTCTGCTGGAGGTTTCTTCCTGTTCAAAGGGAGTTTTTCTCTCCACTGTCGCTACAAACATGCTTAGTGTGAGGGATTGCCTTCGAGTCAATGAGTCGATGCAATCAACTGGTTTTCTTTAGATAGCAAACTTTGAATCAGTTTGACTGTATGATCTGGTAAACTGTAAAATGCCTTAAGATGAAATGTGTTGTGAATTGGCGCTATAGAAATAAACTGAATTGAATTTGACATAACATTATGACCACAGATAGATATAAAGTACATAAAAAATAAATTTTTAACTAAAGAGATGTACAGTCTGTAATCTTGCCGTCCATATTGGTGCTACTTGGACAAATATCACCATCATAAACATTACTCCAGATCATCTACATAATTTAATGGAAACATCACCACCTGTTTACACTTTCAGTAGAATATTGCACCGTAACTAAGAATCTACTGCTAAGATCTTGATGACAGATACCCCTGCATGTTTCTGGGTGTAGATGCTTCAACGGGTCAGGTTAGAAAAAAGGTATGTGGTCATATGTCTCGTCCGATAGGTAGAACATCAGCAGGGACAATAAAAATATTATAAGCATAATTCAATTCAATTAAATTCAGTTTATTTATATAGCACCAATTCACATCATGTCATCTCAAGGCACTTTACAGTTTAACACGATCATACAGTCAAATTGATTCAAAGTTTTCTATCTAAGATGTTTGCATCGACTCATTGACTCAAATGGCACTAAGCATGCTTGTAGCGACAGTGGAGAGGAAAAACTCCTTTTTAACAGGAAGAAACCTCCAGCACAACCAGGCTCAGTGTGAGCGGCCATCTGCTGGGGCCGACTGGGGTTCAAGGAGACAGAAGCAGAGATACAAAAAGCAACTGTAAAAGGCGTCCCCATTCAGAAAGAGAGCACATCCAGCCAGGCACAGTCAGAGAAACAGGACTACACTGGAAAACAGGCCGATCTCCAAAATCTATAAACAAAGGTGTAGATGGCAGAAGCACAGCAGATATTTTTCTATATATATATTTCATATATATATTTTAATAATCAATTCAAATACATATATTTATATATATATTTTTGTTCAAATTGCAGCTCAACTTGTGGCCCAGTAGCCCTTACTTTATATCTGAGCGCCTGGTAAATATCTGCAGCAACTTGCCCCTTCCACCATTGGTCCTCTAGCTCCATTTAAGTGATCTGGAAGCTCCTGGGTGTTAAAACAAAGGAAGGTAATTAGTAAATTCCTATAATGTGCTGAAGATGATCCTAACATTTAAAACGCAACTTTTGTAAACAAAATACAACCAGTTTTCAGTGGCGTGGACATACATTGTTGGAGCAGACTCACCCAGTTAGCACAGGTGCTGCTGAGCTCTGCGGGCAGCAGGTTCTCTGAGGGGAAACTTTAAAGCAGCGGCTCGCGCTTCGTTCGGACTCATTGTTTATTAGGCTGCAGCAGCGCGAGCTCAGCTACAGGTGCGCTCAAGTGCTGCTCGGAAACCTTAAAACACACCTAGGTGTTTTATAGCCGCTGGTACATTATGTTAACCTGACAACAGCCAGATGCATGTCTCGCTCCGCCTAGTGGAGCTAGACATGCATCTGGCTGTTGTCAGGTTAAAATTATGTTTGTTGGTGTTGTCAAAATTTATTAAAGATAAGGAAACTCAACTTTATGAGTTGTTTTTTTTTTTTTATTTTTATTTTATTTTATTTATTTTTTAATTTATTTTCATTGAACATTAAAAAATGGATGCATAGAATTACAGTGAACGCTTCTAGCGATAATGATATATTTTTTTGTTGACACTTGAAAGCATCACTACGTCATTGTGCAGAGGACACTAGCCCAGGCCATTATGACCAGAGGCGTAGCTAGGAATTTTTTATAAGGGTGGCCAGGCAGTAACCGATGTACACTGAGGGGGGGTTGAAAGTGGATAGGCACCAGAACCTCACGGTCAATCTATGCCATATGGGGGGGAAATGTTAGGACGATTCTAAGGGCCCTTGACTGAGGTGGAGGGGACAAAAGGAGAAGAAAAGATTTGTCCTGCTATATTCTTCAAATATAAAGAGAAAACCCAGCAGTAAAATAAATAATCTTCATATTTTCCATGATTTTTTTTTATCAGTAAACAGTGAAACAAAGCATGACTATATTTAACCCCCCCCCCCCCCCCCCTTGTGAAATTGAAATACATTTTTGGTCCTCGCATCCTGGTTGCATTGCATCAGGTCTCGCCGTCTGTCAGCGGCAGATTGCTCGTACTGGGGCTTAAATGCAATGCACGTCATTTGACGTAGCGACAACGAAATAAACAAGTGAACAAGAAAATATATAAAGAAGCAGCAGTGTGGTTAAAAACATCTGTGGCTGAAAAATGCAGCGTCCCAAAGTCTGGGTTTCAAAAAGGAAGAGAAAGGAAGAAGAAAGGAGAAAGAGGAGAGAGGGAGAAGGCGTCCGATACGTTCACCCAGTTTTTTTTTTAGAAACAATTTTTACCTGAATAGTTTAAATTAACAATAAATTATTAACCTGTTGAGTAAAATGAGACTGATCTGATCTGAAAATGATCTGCTGGGTACAACTACATAGTTATTCTTGCTCAATATCGGAGGGGAATCACATCATTAATGATGCTGCTCAGCTGGGTGCTGTCTGAAAAGGAACATGATTGCAAGTTTTTTTTTTTTTCATTATTTTGTTGATTTGTTTTTAACTTTGAAGAAAAAAACAGGATTAATCGAGCATTTATTGAGCCTATTATGTGTCTGTAAATAACAAAACGGCCAAACAACTGAGCCAGAAATCTCCCAGAGCTGAGAATTTAGCTTTACCAACCAGATCGGGCAACAGGAAAACACCATAGTTATCAGAGGTTTAACATCAGTTAAATGCTAATAGATGTTTAGCATGATATTTACATTAAATAAAATATGTGTCAATATTAAAACAGTTTAGTTTGATCTTTATAGGTAGATGAAATTACAACAATTAAAAGACATCTATAAATATTGATAATTCTCATAAGTGGCCTGAAGCAGCCACATAAAAAATACATGTTTTGTCATTACATGCACTGATTAATGAAAAATATGTTCTCAGGGCCAGCATAAAAGTTGAGGGCCAAATATCACTGACCAGATTTGTGTTCCTCTGTGCCACTTATTTTATGTTATTACTGGAAACATGGGAAAAAATTAAAGCACTTGAAAACAATTATTCTACTCATCTTAAAAAAGAAATGATCGCTTGTTTTTTTTTTTGGTTTTATTTATCAGAAAGCATGTCCAGAACTTTAATACAAGCTGAAAATGTAGGAAAATATGTAGCAAAGGACCGTAATCACACTGTAACATATGGCAAAGGATCAGTAATGCTGTGGGCCTGTTTTTCCACGCTCACAACATTATAAAACAAAATTTAATTCTGTTTAGAATTTCTGTTTTTAGATAAAATTATTTTTATTGTTTTTACATGTTTTTATTCAGGGTTTTAATACGTTCGTGTCTGTGAAACAATGAGCTTCAGAGATTATTTGCTTTCTCCTCAAAGACCTGTGTGGAAAATAATAGCTCTGATCTTCATCCAGCCTTTTGTACATCACCATCCATTGATCTAAATGTTTTAACAACTGTGTTGACCATAAAGTTGTGTGCAAGCAGCTATTTTCTTCTTGCCATTGTTTAAGTAAATGACCATCCACATATATTTCCCTTATTTTGATGACAAGTCCTTTTATCCTCCATATTTTAAAGGGTGACTATGGGAAATGGGCCACTTTCTAACTTTTTTGCACAGGTAAAACAGCATATATATAAACTACTGTATGGAACCAGCTTTAAGTTCAACTCGGATTGTTTTCTATGGTGCCAGCTCACCATATACAGGTGCTGGTCATAAAATTAGAATATCATGAAAAAGTAGATTGATTTCAGTAATTCCATTTAAAAAGTGAAACTTTTATATTATATTCATACATTACATACAAACTCATATATTTCAGATGTTTATTTTGTTTAATTTTGATGATTACAAATGACAACAAATGAAAATCTCAAATTCATCATATCAGAAAATTAGAATATTGTGAAAAGGTTCAAAATTGATGGCCCCTGGTGCCACACTCTAATCAGCTAATTAACTCAAACCACCTGCAAAAGCCTTTAAATGGTCTTTCAGTCTAGTTCTATAGGCTACACAATCATGGGGAAGACTGCTGACTTGACAGTTGTCCAAAAGACGACCATCGACACCTTGCACAAGGAGGGCAAGACACAAAAGGTCATCGCTAAAGAGGCTGGCTGTTCACAGAGCTGAGTGTCCAAGCACATTAATAGAGAGGCGAAGGGAAGGAAAAGATGTGGTCGAAAAAAGTGTACAAGCAAGAGAGATAACCGCACCCTGGAGAGGATTGTGAAACAAAACCCATTCAAAAATGTGGGGGAGATTCACAAAGAGTGGACTGCAGCTGGAGTGAGTGCTTCAAGAACCACCACACACAGACGTATGAAAGACATGGGTTTCTGCTGTCGCATTCCTTGTGTCAAGCCACTCTTGAACCACAGACAGCGTCAGAAGCGTCTTGCCTGGGCTAAAGAGAAACAGGACTGGACTGCTGGTGAGTGGTCCAAAGTCATGTTCTCTGATGAAAGTAAATTTTGCATTTCCTTTGGAAATCAAGGTCCCAGAGTCTGGAGGAAAAGAAGAGAGGCACTTCATCCACGTTGCTTGAAGTCCAGTGTAAAGTTTCCACAGTCAGTGATGGTTTGGGGTGCCATGTCATCTGCTGGTGTTGGTCCATTGTGTTTTCTGAGGTCCAGGGTCAACGCAGCCACATACCAGGAAGTTTTAGAGCACTTCATGCTTCCTGCAGCTGACCAACTTTTTGGAGATGCAGATTTCATTTTCCAACAGGACTTGGCACCTGCACACAGTGCCAAAGCTACCAGTACCTGGTTGAAGGACCATGGTATCCCTGTTCTTAATTGGCCAGCAAACTCTCCTGACCTTAACCCCATAGAAAATCTATGGGGTATTGTGAAGAAGAAGATGCAATACACCAGACCCAACAATTCAGAAGAGCTAAAAGCCACTATTAGAGCAACCTGGGCTATCATAACACCTGAGCAGTGCCACAGACTGATCGACTCCATGCCACGCCGCATTGCTGCAGTAATACAGGCCAAAGGAGGCCCAATTAAATACTGAGTGCTGTACATGCTCATACTTTTCATGTTCATACTTTTCAGTTGGCCAACATTTCTATAAATCCTTTGTTTTTATTGGTCTTCAGTAATATTCTAATTTTCTGATATGATGAATTTGAGATTTTCATTTGTTGTCATTTGTAATCATCAAAATTAAACAAAATAAACATCTGAAATATATGAGTTTGTATGTAATGTATGAATATAATATACAAGTTTCACTTTTTAAATGGAATTACTGAAATCAATCTACTTTTTCATGATATTCTAATTTTATGACCAGCACCTGTATGTGCACAGGATGAACAGCTTCAATTAAAGTTAGGGATCAGTTGTTAAAATATGTCTGCTAAAGGAAAGTCACAATTCAAATGATTAAAAAATATAGATTCTTAAAGATCTTTATATATTCTTGTCAGGGAGCATTTCTCACTCCTCATGGTTCATATTGTACATAATGCAGTGTTAAAGTACATTGACTCTTTCAGAGTTATTACAACAACTGGAGTAAGATATACACTATGTAGAGAGTTAATTTAACATTGCTTTAGAGTGGGACCAATGCATTCAGATTGGTGTTGAATTCAACTTTTTAACACTGCAAAATTTTACTGTGTAGGAAGATCATGCTGGTGGGAATTTACCAGTTCTGTTTCTATCTGTCATGAAAGTGAACATAGAAGTGCATTACAAATGCTTTCATTGACATCTTGAATGTTCTCTAATCCAAATGTGAGATAATTGTTAACAAATGTTAAATAAAAACAGTGTGATAGTGATGCTGAGCTCCATTTCCAGCAGGCAGATTAAAAAAATAAACTCCTGCCAGAGACTTCATTTGATTTTGCATTACTTTGCTGATCAATAAATCTCAGAAAAAGTTAAATATATCTTCCAAGGAGACCCTGTCAGATTAAAGTACCTTTTGAAATTTTGCAATTTACGTATGTATTAAACAAACCTATTTATTCAGCACACTTTAAAACTGAGGTCTTCAACAGGAGGTCCGCGACCCCTAGGGGGTCCACGAAGGTACTGAATGGGAGTTTTGGTTTATTACACTTCTTTTTATATTCCCCCCTGCAATTTTTTCCACTAATTGAAATGTCTTTAAATACACATTAACATGAATTCAACACACTGCAGTAAACAGATAAATGGAAGCAGATGTCTTTCAGTCATCAATGCACACATTCAGCGACACACAGGAGCTCTTTTAAGCTGGGCACCGTTTCATTCACAACACCTGTCCCATCAACAAGGAATCAGAATCAGAAATACTTTAATAATCCCAGGGTGAAATTACTTTCCTTACATTACTCCGTATTTAATAGAGTGACTATAGGACCAGTTTGATATAACACAATTTTATATCACATATATAATTAGGGAGTCCCCGCTCCATCTCTCCATCAGTCCTTGGCCTGGAAAACCTTGATTTAAAATATTTTCTTACTATAATGCTATAATACTTTAATTAGAAATATCATAATCTCATCAGCTCTAAGCAAAAAAATCATTTAGCCAAGTTAGAGTAAGTCAAAGTTTTTAGCAGTCATTAGAGAGATGGTGACAAAGTTATTAACATTACATTTGCTCACAACAAGATTTAACCTGTAAAGTGCTGAAGACTTTAGAAATTATTTCCTCAAGTTAATATTCAACTAACTAACTTTCATTTAGTCTGTTGTCATGTCTTAATGGTAATTTTTGGTACCTATGTAAAGGTGAGATACACCTTTTTTTAGTTAATTCTGTGCTAAAACAAAGTGAATTTTGTAGTACCTCTATGAACCACCAGAGGGTCGCAACCCTCCATGTTGAAGAGGGAACAGAAGATTAGAGCTGCTTTAATTTTTAAAATAGGAACAGAGGGAATGGAGCTGAGACACATCCTCTGTTAAAACTGATAAACTGATAAGGTTGTATATAAAGCAGCCACAGCTCAGAGTACATTTTTCATTTTAATTGTTTTTGTGATTCAAAAGAGCAAAAAAAAGAAGCAGAATTTCCATTTTTCCCTCTTTTCTTTAGGTTGTATTTTTAATACTGTATTGTTAAGACCTGCAGTACATGTCCAAGTTTTTTTGCAAACATATTTGTTTTCTAATGACGAACCAACAGACTTACAGATACTTTCTTTGAATGTGTTTTTTTTTTTTGTCTCTAACATAGCTAAGTCACATAATTGACTCTTTAATTGGTCTCAGAGCAGAAAGTGATTCAGTAACTTGATTCAGGTGTGTTGGGAACAGAGGTGTCAAGTAACAAAGTAGGCTACTTCATTACCTTAATTACCGTAAGTAGAACTTTTGGCTATCCATACTTTACAGGAGTATTTATTGCTTAGACAAATTTTTACTTGTACTTACATTTTTAGCAATTATCTCTACTTTCTATTCTATTAGCTTTCTTTAACTGAAGCTCATTCAGCCTGTTGGTATTCAAAAAACATAAAATCTGTTAAAATAATTAGTTTCATCCAGACAATTAATTTATTTGTGGTTATCCTCGATATTGCACCAAATTAAATAGTTGTTCAAGAGGATGCAAAGTTAAATTGGACAGTCTTACTATTTGTTATAAAAAAAAGTTATAGCTAAATTAAGAATTGTTTAAAAAAGGTTCCTTAATACAGTTGTCCAGTAACCAGTATAAGGTTTAAAGCTTCCGTCCTTAACATTTTTTCCTGTATTACTTTTAATGTTATACTTGTAGTTTTAAAAACTTTACTTTTACATGTTTACTAGAGTAAAAATTTGAAGTTAATACTCTAACTTCTACAAAAGTGTTTTTAAAAAGTAGGATTTATACTTTTACTTGAGTAATAAACATTAATACTTTTGACACATCAAAGGAAAGTAACTCATCAAAAAGTTGCAGGATAGTAGATCTTCAGGATTGGATTTTTCACACCTTTGCTATTTAAAAAAAAATAAACTGGTGGTTACATATTTTCTAAGCTGTAACAAGGCTTTGTTTTTGGTCCATTCTATAAAGCTTCGAACTCAACGCTATTTCTGACATTTTGAACTGAAAAAGCTTCCTGGATGGGAAGCAAAATGTCTTCAAACTTGGAAACAAAGATCAGTGGATTGTTTTTTTTTTTACTTTTTTGGACTGACTGTGACCTGGATGACTGACCAGCATAAACTGGTGGCTGATTTTGAATCTCAAACTCACCCAGTAGGAAAATTCTACTGAAAGTTATTTTTCTGGCAGGGACCTTTAAAAAAAATGAGGATTTTAAATGTTGAGAGAATACATCAATAAACCTTAACCCATTAACTGTGTTCCTTGGTCCTTTTAATGTTGTACATTATTATTTATTTTTTTAGCAAACCGTTTGAGGCCTTCACAAAAGGCTGCACTTATGCTCAGTTTGTTTTTTCACATGCGTGCACTGATGAACGACAACATTTGGTTTTATTTAAAGTTTTCAAAGTGAGACAGAATAAATGCAAATTAGCATGTCAGTTTTTTCGGATTATGTCTGTGAAACATTCTGAAAACCCTATAAAGTTTTATTACATCTTTTAATGTTATTACATGAGACTGCAGCATGTAGATTGGAAACTGACCTCAGCGAGATTCATCTTTTCCAGACAGATTTCTGTTTTTTGGAGTGTTATGTTTTATCCAAGGAACAGAAAAAAAGAATATGATTTGGTATGGTATTAATTGTAGCAATACAAGCAGGCAGTAATGATCAGAGTAACGGACTATAGTGTGTCCCACGGCACACACCTAATTTTAAGTAATCCTTGCCTTTTTGCATACCCAAATGGAAAAGCAAATAACTAACTGTAAGCCCAAATTACATGTCATACATGATTTGAAAGCTTCTAGTTTCTGAAAAATAGTGTGACTAAAATACAGCCTAAACTGCAGCAGTTAAAACATAATTGTTTTTTTCTTCTCGAAAACAATAGGTCTTTTTGACAGAATGGATTTGAGTTCTTTTTGAATAGCAGCAGCAAAGATATGCATGGCAATGTCTCATTGTATGATATATATTCTGCATTATTTCAACCACAACTGCAGAAAATTTCAGACCTCTAGGTATAACAGTTCCAGAGCTATGGGACTTTTAACTTCTGGTGTCACCAGCGTCTCCAAACCTCTGCAAATATGCCAGATTATGCCAAATTTTGCTTATTGCTTTTACACAAATTTGATGGCTACAAAAACTTTCTGAAGCAAACATTTTTCAATTTTTCCTAACTTTCCATCTATTCTCTAACAGTGTGCAACGATCAGGATCGAATCTGCCTGTGTGATACGCCTGGCAAAATATTTGTGCTGCACTATTCAAATTAGCCATGCTTACCCTTGTTTTAAAGGTCATTTAATTGGCTCTAGAGCCAAACATTGACTGTGGACTTACACAATAGCAGCCGGACTTTATGTGGAATAATATTAGGGGAAGCATGCATAAAGATGGTGGCTGAGAGGGAGCACATGTGATGCTGAGATGATTGTCCCGGCATCAAATCTCTACAAAAATCGATGGGTACACTTTTGTTTTGTAGGCTGGAAGGTGAGGAAAACAACCACACCAAAGATAACCAGACATGTTTATGATTAAGGGTAATTAGCAAGACGGTTAACATTAGTTATAAGGATAGAACTTTTGTGATGGGAAAAAAAAAAACTGACATTGTGTGGCAATTTTCTGATGATGGAATGTTTTTATTGCTAATATGCTGGATTACTTTTTATTTGTAGTCCCTTACAGACAAATAGAATATAAACAATCTAAGATTGGATTTATAATACGGCCTCAGGATCGCTTCAAAAGCAGGAAGTCAAAGTATTTATTTAAAAAAATTCAGATTTAACATGTTGCTATATTTTTATTAATTGTGCTTCGGTGCTCATGGTGTCCAATGAACTTGGCGGTTGAATTGCAAAGAATCTAAGCCAGGTATCCCCAAAGTCGGTCCTCGAGGGCCGCTGTCCTGCAGGGTTTAGAGGTTTCCCTGCTTTAGCACAGCTGATTCTGATGATTGCAGTTCAGCAAAAGTCTGTTAAACAACTATCAATGTAAATCAGCTGTGCTGGAGAAAGGAAACCTCTAAAACCTACAGGACAGCGGCCCTCAAAAGACCGACTTTGGGGATGCCTGATCTAAGCCTTCTAAAGATGTATAATGTATCTATATTGGTAAAGCTTAACCGGTGTTATTTTCAAGCGTACTGCTCTGTGTAATGTAAATATACAAAACAAAGCGCCGGTGATCGGGTGGATGTTAAGAGTTAATGACATAAAAACTTTCAGTAACATTAATAAAAACTTAATTCCTGGATTTTACACTATGTTATGAAGCCACTTTGGGTAAGAAGCTCCAATCTGCAAGAGGACCCTTTACATTTTCAACTGGAATGCCAACCTTAATGGGCAATCTTTATATTCGGTATTTTTCTGAGCGCACAGCATTACTGTTTTTTTGATAGAATCTTGGTGAAATCCAACTTTAGTATGTGAAAAGAAACTGTGAGTGGTGGCTTATCTGCTGGTTGTATGTTTGATTTTTTATTTCTTATTCTTTTTTCTTAAGCTGTTTGCTCATTAATGTTGCCCCCCAAAAAATTTGAGTGACGAACTGTAAGACATTTGTGACATCCTTTTGCCAGGGCTCGGTAACAATTTTATTTTCATGAAATAATTCGATTCTGATTCTCAAGATTTAGAATCAATTCCTTTCAATCAGATTTAATCTCACATTTTTAGTATTAACATTTATTTGTTTTTCATTTTAATGAATTACAAGACTGTGCATTTATGCAACATGTTGATACTAGAATGACATTACCATTCAGCAGTAAATGAATAAAGTAATAGATAATGGTGGTGAAATGACAGAGGCAAATGTATTAAAAATATTGTGTTATAGTATTCTATCTTTAGAAATTAATACAGAATTGGAAAAGCTTTTTTTTTTAACCCATTCTTACCTGTTACATCCTTAATACACAGTTTAGCTCAATTCAGTTTATTAATATAGCGCCATATCATTTTGAGGCACTTTACACGGATAATTCAGTCGGATCACACAGTTAGATTCCTTAAAAGTTATTTATCTAAGGAAAACCAGATGATAGAATTGGGTCATTATGTTTGCGGGATTGTCTCCTCCTGGATGAGCGTGTGACAGCAATAGATATTCATTACATAGTGTCATGGATTCTGCAGCAATCCTTCACACTAAGCATGCAAATGGCAACAGTGGAGAGCAAAAACTCTCTTTTAACAGGAGGAAACCTCTAGCAGAACCAAGCTGAGTGTGAGAGCCGTAGCCAACTGCGGGTTCAAAGTAGGTTGACCAGATGTCCGGCTTTGGGCCGGAAAGTCTGGATTTTTATTGCACTGTCCGGCGTGCGCTGCAGCATTCAACCGGATGTGAATTTTTCCTTCTTTATGAGGCATGAGGCTTGAACAGCAGGTTTATTTTCCATTTTTACTGGACTGCAGCACAATATCCAATCATAGAAATTTTTTTTTTCCCCAGCTTTTTTATTGTCATTATATTGTCACAAGTACAAAAAGACAAAATTAACTCTCTGCATTTAACCCATCCCCTTGGGGAGCAGTGGTTGCCTATGTTGCCTATGCGGTACCCGGGGAGCAGTGTGGGGTTAAGGGTCTTTCATTCAGGGACCCAAAGTGGCAGTCTATGGGAGTGGGGCCTCTGACTCAGAACCTCAGGATTCCAAGCTCTATGCTCTAACCACTAGGCCACCACTCCCTGCAAATGTAAAAAATGTATCAACTATCTGGTCTAACAGATGATTGACTAGGAGGGGTGCTGTATTAGATAAATATATGCTTATCATATATGTTAAAAAGTAAACAAGGATCAGAGTGCTATCAAAGTACATTGAAAGAAAGTTAGCATCATGCCAAAACACAAGACATCACTTAACTCTGAATGGATAGAAATGTTTGAATTTGATTAAAAGTAGTCAGCAATCATGTCTTCTGCACACTTTGTGGATGCGGTGCGAATGTACGGTAAGCAGTCGAGGGAAAGCTGCAATTGAACGGTATGCGAGTGTAGATTAATGCAGACGTAATAAATGTGTGGCAGATAACTCTTTAAGGAGGGCTTTTTTTCATGAAGTTTTGTCGCCCCTTGATGACAAAATACCTGCTGCAGAGCTGTGGATGATAGACCATAATGAAGCACTTTAAAAAAGCCATACTTTTTGAGCAGTTGAATGTGTTTTTTTACAATCTCTGCTGTTCCAAAAAAGTTTAAAAAAACAATCCACTGGACTTTGTTACCAAGTTTGAAGACGTTTCACTTCCCAACCAGGAAGGTTTTTCAATTCAAAATGTCAGGAATAGTGTTGAGTTCGAGGTTTTATACAGCAGCCCAACAAAGCCTTTTTTTGTTTAGAAAACATGCAATTAGAAACGGACGAACGGGTCCACTCCTTTGGAATGGGGGTCGTTTTGCTTCTTTTGTTAGCCTGCAACGCCCCATGTATATTTTTTCTTTACATTTTTTGAGCCTACTCCTCCTTTGTTAACATTCAAACTGTTTTCTTGTTTCTTTATCAATATATATATTTTTTACCCTTATGTATATCTGCTTCCATTTACTTTGTTTTTGCACAACCTACAGCCAATGTAAACATTCCTTTTCAGATTAGAATATAACATTTAACCATTTAAGAGCACATTTACTAATGCAGTAATGCATAATGCCTGTTTATGGGGTGTTACATCCAAAAAGTAGTGTGTATCTAGCATTCATATGCAACAGTTTTCAGGCACTTAATTCATTTAAAGTTTGCCCAAGGCTTTTAATTTCTACAGCTACTTTTATCTGGCAAAGGAGCCTCTTCAGAAGCCATATTCTAATGTATTATGACTGTATAAATTGAGATTAAATTACACACAGGTAGTCTTTTTAGTAATTGGACAGGGCTGTCAACTCTCACCCATTGGGAGTGTCTTCACACACTCTCACTCCATATTCCCAATTTTTCACAGTAAAAAATTACAGACACTAAAACTCAACTTCGTTCCACTTGTTTATGTATAAAAACACCAAGGTGATCAAAATCCAGTCTGCGTTTCTAATGCAACCTTAGTGCTAACACACAAGGACCATGTTTTGCTCACAAGTAAAATAATTATTGGTCTAGTTTAATAATTTCCCGTTGGCATTTAGGAGTAATTAAACCAACACAAATATTTTAACTCTTAAAGCTTTCAGGTTTGCCTCTCAAACCCATAGGAGGTCCACAAAAAGAAAAAGAAGCATTGCATTTTATTTTTCAAAATATCAGCCACCCAAGAAAAGACCTACCCCATCCAGAGAGGATGTGCAGAACAACTCATTTATCCTGGATTCACAGAGGAGAAACCACAAGGATGTTCTTCTTTTATTATTACTTATTCATGTATCTTTATTTTGGTCCATTGAATATGTTTATAAAACTTTCCATCACACCTTCCAAATGAAACATCCAGAGAAGTACTGTCTCCTGTCATGGTGAGCTTTTATAATATCTACAGCCTCCTAGAAGGTCTGAATTGTTTACTGTTTTGTCAATTGTAAGAAAAACTAATAAAATAATGAAAGTGTTTTATGTCTTAGCCTATTACCATTTTATACACAGCGTAGTTTGCATAGGTTTCGATTGCACTGGTTCCTGTATCAGTGCCAGTAATCCAGTAATAGCTTATTAGTTCCCCGTTTTTTAATTTACTTGAACTGCAGAGAATAATTAATCAACAAAGTTGTGAAGTTCTTAGTTTAAAGTATATTTACCATGCAGTTATTTTAGTAGGGCCCACTCTGCTTTATTTCAATTCTCTAAAAATCACCAGAATGTAGAAAATAATGTATATTGTGAGAAAAATGTTGCACATAACTACAGATCACTTATCGTTACCTAATAATTCTGCACAGTAATATGTACTTGCACACACGGACATCCTCATAAAATGGCCAAATCTAAAAAAAACAAACACATCAACTTAAAAAATATATATGAAACTTGGATATTAAGGAGTCTTTTGGGTTGATTAAGAAAGCAATTGTGCCCCAATAATAAGAATAATCCTCAAAAATACAACTTGCCTAATAATTCTGCACACAGTGTATAGCTGCACCTGTCCTCATCTATATGAAATAGCAATTATGAGAACGTGACTTTATTTAGGGGTGTCAGAGTAAAGGAAGCTGATTATAAATGCACGCCCCACCTTTTCGTTCAGTAGTTTCTAAAAAAAAAAAAAAAGAACATAATCGTTCTTTCCTCCGCCTTCCATCGCTTTATGCCTCACATTTATCCTGATAAAATACACTAAATTGTGTGTTTTGAATTAATTGTGGACCTAGTTAAAGAGGAATGGATATTTTAGTAAAGGGGCGTTGAAAGCGGACATGTACAGAGCTGAGTGTTTGTGGAGCTGCAGGCCTGGGACAGCAGCAGCAGGGAGGAAGCTAAAGGCTAGCTCAAGGCTAGCAGCTAACAGGCCTAATCCCCGGATGAAACTATCATGGCCGCCACTCGCTGAGCTGTCAAGCTCCCCACAAAAGAAAAAAAAAGGTAAAGAAAAAAAAAAAACACCCGAGACAACTCTTTATTCTGAATTTAATCCCACCCGACTGCTTTTCACGGACTAATAACTCGACGCCGCGTGAAACCGCGATAGTTTGCGGGAAGTTTATCGTCGCGCTTTGTGCTCCCTAAGTTATTTGGTCTTTGTAAGCTCCTCTTAAGCGTCACGTTAATTCAAACCGCTCCGTTTCTAACAGATAACCACCTCAGATGCGTGTTCGGATATAAACCGAGAGGCTGAGGCGCTCACGTTTCCTCTAACTTTACATCTATGGTTGTAATGCAAGTCTTTATCGCTTTGTTGTGGTTAAGTTTAACTAAACAATAGACTAACACCCCCCCCCCCCCTCGTCTGTTTGTGCTCCGTCGTTTTAAGTCTTGTTTTCTTGTATTGCTTTGCTTGTGAGATAAATAACAGTTTTATGGTGCATTTATTTTAATAAAGTGGTTTCTAATCCTGCAGGTGGAGATATAGCTGTTTGTTTTACTGCTATAGTTGCTGAGGAATGTCCTTGTTTGTAGTAATGTGACAGCCTTATGTCCACACAGCAGCATTTAAAACCTGGGCAAAGCCACAAGTGGACTTGTTTAAAAGAAAGAGAAAAAAAAAATGAAGGAAATGCTGTGTTTTTATATGGCTGTTAATTATGAACCTGCTTTTTAAATGTATCATCCTTCTTAGTGTCATTATAACAAAAGTAAACGGCATTAAATGTGTTTTTACATTTAAGTAATGCTGTGTTTTTAACTTTTCTGCTGCAGAAACAAGAAGAAACATGGATATTTGCACAGCCACCTCCACAGGCCACGCAAAACGGCGTGTCAACAAGAAGAATAGAAGCTGGCAGAGACAGCTCCACCTCAGGAAAACTGTCGTTCAGCCCCCAGCTATGCAAAGCCAAGATAAGAATGGACCAAAGAAGATAGTGAAGAAGTGGGAGAGAACCAGCGTTTGGCCCCCATCAAAGGAGCCCCCCCAGGAAGCCCGGCTGACAAATGACGGGGGAAGTACCCTCAGGTTCCCCTGCTCTCAATGCGAGGACAAATCGGAATATGCACCCAAAGATTTGGTGAGACACTTTGTGGAAAAACACAGAGGGAGTCTTCCAGTTTTCCCCTGTCAGATGTGCACCTTTAGTGCCCATGAATTCTCCTTGCTCCAGGTTCATCTTCTAAGCCACAAGGACACTTTTTCCAGCTGCAGCATGTGCAACGACAACGTTCAGCGCACATGGCCTGAGTATAGTGCACATTTGACCATGTACCACTGCTCCGAAGGCAAGTATTCATGCGAAACTTGCAAAACATTCTCCACATGTGACTTTCGGGGGTTTCTAGAGCACATATATAAACATAATTTCAACGTTGAAGAAGTGGTTGTGGATAGTTCGCTGCAAAGAAACGACAAAAGTCGCCTTCCAGCCTCTCAGACTCAGTGTTGTCAGTTCTGCAGCTTTGAGGCTTCTGAGAAGTGGCTGATTAACAAGCACATTAAGACGTCCCATGTTTGCCAGAATGCCAATCAGACGAAAGACGCGAGGCAAGTTTGTACCGTGGCGATGAAACCAAATGATCCAATCCCGAGAGTAAAGACGAGGTTGACGAGAAGTGCAGTGAGGAACACGTGCTGGCTGACACAGGACTACATTTCTTTCCCTGGAAAAGAGTTTCTGGATAAATACTGCCACCTATCTGATCCGCAAACCACATTGGAAGAGACACAGCAGTTTTTGATGCAATCTGTTGCCGGGGAAACCGACGACCAGAAGTGGACCAAAGCTCTCAAATCCGTTCTGTCGAGCGTTCCTCAGAAAAACTCAGAAAACGGCATCACGCCAAACACGTCGGATCTGGCTGTCCTCACAGTCAAAAACAAGATAACAGTGGCCCAGAATGGCGCTGCTTATCCTAAAAGGTTGAAAATGACCTCCACGGATAAGGAAGCCGCCTGTACCGACAGCGCTGATGGCAGCTCTCTGTGTGCAGGTAGCCAGAATGGATTTGATCTCAATGTAAAAAATCAGGCTGAAATGAAACCCTGCAATGACTTCTCATCGTGTGGCACTGGAAAACAGGAAAACAGAGAGAACCATGAAGTAAAGACCCATTTAGAAATCCAGGAAAACGGGCAAGAACTGGAAAAACCTGTCGAGATCGAGGGGATCTTCACCTCGAGTGATTTAAAGTTAGCAAACGAGAGTGAAGAGAAGACATCTGTAGGTAGAGCCTCAGCGAAAAGGAAGACGCAAAAACGTCGATGCAGAAGAAAGGCTCGATTTAGAAAAGTGCAAAGAAAATCACAAGGGGAGGCCTTAAAGATAGTCATAAAGAAGAATCAGGTGAAGGGGAAGCAGTGGGTGTCTCAAAGCTCTTTGTCTCCCAAGGAAGAAGTGGAGTTAGGTCACAATTTGGAGCTACCTAATCCTCACCTGGTGGAAAAAGTCCAACCGATGCACCATCCTGACCAAAACTGCATAGATGTTTCCCTGGCAGCGTCTCCTCACGTGTCTAAGAAAAGTGAAAACTGTGAATCTTTTCAGCGCAAGGGGGCTGAAGATGTTACTGAAAACCAATGTGACCCGCTTGTATACGTTCCGTCAATACATAAAGAGACTGAGGAAAACGTGGAGAAGTCGGGGGATTTCACTGACCTAAACGGGTCTGGTGAGGAGACGCGCCGCTTAAAACTAGTGGCTCCATCATTGACTGAAGAGGGGACGCCTAAAGATCTACAGCTGCAGAAATCGCTTCAGAAGGATGATCCTAAAGTGACGGAGAAGAAGAGTCCTAATGCTGTCCTCCTGCATGGTAAGATGGTCAATTGTTTTTCCTACACAGTAGACATGATTTGAGAAAATTACAGTTTCAACCTGCCAACAATGTATTTTTTTCTGTAAGTTTCTTCTGGTTTTTAATCCCTTCATCATAAGGATAGTAAGGCAGTGCTATCCCAGTTAAATTTCTCTGATTTGGATATTTGGGTTCATGAAGAAAACATTAAAATCATATATTAAATTTGTCAGATTGAGAGTTGAGCTATGCAATTTAGAATATCCTAAACAATAAACTGTAAAAACAATAAAAAAAATGGTGTTAACACGGCCCTCTAAAAGCATTAATACCCACTGTTTTTATATATGTCATCAGACGAATAAAACCTCCAATATGTTATTGATGTTTTATGATGGCTTAAAAGCGTAACAATCAGTGTAGGTGGTCGGATTTATTTTTTATTTCAAAGTAAAAATCTAAATACTTTGGGCGAGCTTTAGTTATGTGGGTTAAGACTTTTTCAGGCGAACATTTACTCGTTGTTGCACCCTGAAGTTTTTCAGGGTTAACCCGGTTAGTTGGCTAGAAGTCTGTAAAGGTTGAATGCTGTCTAGTCTTATGCTACGTTCACACCTAAAGCAGCAGGAGCAGCTAGTTTACATGCAAAGTTATTGGTGGATGTGCATCAGGGCGCAGCAAAACGTCCTGCAAACGCAGCAGCTAGAGTTGGAATAATTGAACTTTTGCTGCTCAACGCGCCACATCAACCAATCAGAGAAGCTGATCTGGGAGCTTGCAGGGAGACAAACACAGCGCTGCTGATGCAGAGCGCTATGATCACTCCTCTGAAATTTTTAATTAACACCTAAATTAACTTAAAATGCAAAAATCTTCCAGCAAAACATGTTCGCTTTTATGATCCTGGTGCCTGCAGTTTGGATTACGTACATGAAAACAGCCTTCTAGCCACCCCGGCCAACCGCGAAGAGGTGACCGCGACAGCGAAATAATATTTAAAGGAAGGATGGTAATCTGGATGAACTGACTGCACAGATGAAGTTTTCAGGTGGACTTTCTCACTGAAAAACATATTAAAACATTTGTTTACACACCGATCACAGCAAATATAGCTGCCATTGTTACAGGCTAAGAAGGAGAGGGTAGCTCCGCTCAACGCGCACCAGACCCACTTTTCCACAAAGCAGCAAAGATGCTTCAGCCGCGCGCCAGAACTAAACTTGCACGTGCTCTCGCTGCTTGCGGTGTGAACATAGTCATTTCAGCTGCAATGATGCCTTCTATTGTCTCAAAACAGCTGTTTATATTGTTAATAGGGGTGGAACGATTCACAAAATCCACGGTTCGGTTCACGGTTTCGTGTTCATGGTTTTCGGTTCGGTATATGTTGATTGTTAGCCTGACATGTTGGTCGTGTTGCTGTTAGCATAAACAAAACGTGTTGCTCAATGCTTGCACACTGTTTTTATCCACAACTTTCTTTCCGCCGTCATCGTAGGTCACTCTAAATGCAAAGTGGTCCCATACAGCAGACCTATAAAGTGCTGCTGGCGCGTCTTCCAACTCCTGTTCTTTCCTGCTCGCCATACCCACACAATTCTCCACAACAACTGATTTTTTTCTGCTACACCCGGCTACGCTGCTTCGCTTCTTCTTCTTGTTTACTACTGGTGGTTGGCTTTGGTCGCAGTACCGCCACCTTCTGCTCTGGAGTGTACACGCTTCGCCTATGAGAAAAAGGAGCAGCGCATGAACCAAACGCAACACACGCAAATCGAACCGAGACAGTCGAACCGAACGGTTCGGACGGTTTTCATAAACCGTTCCATCCCTAATTGTTAGAATTGTAATAACTTGTTGTTGAGGAGCTTTTCTTAAAAAAAAAAAAAATAAATAAAATTATTGAATTTGGGCTCTACCAGTTCCTACTCAGACTAATATGTCAGGCTGGATGGGCTATTTTAGGTTATATCTCTACCAGCGTTGTCTGTTGGCTTTATTCTCATTGAGATCTAATGAAAACTAATCTAGAACATTAATTTCATAGAATCCCTCTTGAATTTATTACGAGTTTGTTTCAAAAGAGGAATGTTATTTGATCTAGCAAACTATTCCTCATAAGACGGCATCCTGGATGTTTTTAATGTTTCCCATGGAACAAATGAAAGTTGCAGGAGGAGGCTGCTGCACCACATGATGATGTTTACACCTGATGTAAACCATTCCTGCCTCCATAGTTCTGCTGGATGAAGAACCACCACTCCAGTGTCAAATATTTATTTTTTTTAGCCGTTTTTTTTTTTTTTCAGTTAGTCCTGTATTGAGTTTGATGTGACTATTAATCATATATATCCCCAAGCCTGATGCTGCCTCCGCCATACTCTAAAATCCATGCCTACTTTGAGGTTGTACAGAATGCAAGAGTTTTAATTTTTTATAAATGTTTTTTGTTACAGGAACGTTGCATTCTGTACATTCCTGCCATGAAGCAGAGCAGCAGGATCAGACTGATGAAGGGTTAAGAAACGTCGAGGCGTCAGCAGATCTCATCAGCAGCATCCGGTCTTGTCAAAGTAAGACGAGCGTAGACGAGTCCTCACCAGCTGAGAGACGTCAGTGGCGGCAGGTCCCAAAGCACCAGCCCAGAACCTTGAAGTTAGTCGCCATAAATCCCTCCCAGGCGGTAAAGCGTCCGGCTGGAGACCAGCCGGTCGTGGTGCTGAACCACCCAGATGCCGACATCCCGCAGGTGGCCCGCATCATGGAGGTGGTGAACAAGTACAGGGAGGTGCGGAAAGTCCTGCTCTCCCGCCGGACCCTGATGGCTCTCTCTGCTGCGAGCGGCGAGGCTTCGGAGACGGACGTCCTGATCGAAGATCAGGGGGAGAACTCTGTACAGGAGAGGTTCCCCCTGAGGCTGAAATTCCGCCGACTGAGCAGGAAGAAGTACGAAGTTGTGGGCTTGGCCTCCCCCGGCAGGGAAGCCTCCGGAAAGTTCTCCTGCTGGTTCTGCGGCCGAGTCTTCACGAGCCAGGAGCAGATGATGGTCCACCGGCAGCGGCATCTGATGGAGTGGAAGAAGCCAAACTGTGAAAAGTCTTAAACGTCACGCACACTGGATGGAAAAAAAATAATCTGGAAAAAAAAAATGTTATAGACTTTTATTAGGTCTTATGATTTGTTGATTTATTTGTATAAATTGCTGAGGCTTCCTGGAAGGTTTACATTCTCAGGGTAAATAGTTACCTTTTGTTTCTCTTCCAGTACGGCTCAATATAAAATGTTTTGATCAGTAATTATTCGTTGGGTGTGAACAATTGTTTTTCTTTGTCTTGTCTCCAAGGCTTTATTTAAGATGATTTAGGTACACTGTCATGTGGAATATTTTATATAAAAGAAAAACACTGTAATCTGTTAATTTGCCATACCAACTGTTCCTCGGAGCAGGTTACGTACGGGTAGGCTCTGCAGTGTGGTAGCTGTCATATTTATGTTATTGGAGGCAGAGAGCTGTAAGTTACTCATATACCAAATATGTGTATAAAAAAAAAAAAAAAAAAAAAAAAGTACAATAAGCTGTTTTATCCGACATTTATTTATCCTGCTTAGATTTAGTCTTTTTAATGCTTCTTTTATGCATTATTTTTGGACATCAAAGGAATCATTGTATTTCTAAATTCTTTTGTATAAACTTTAAATCTTGTTCAGAAAATATATTATTTACTGTGAGAGTTCTATATTTGACATGCATGTATGATGTGGATGTTAATATCCCTGATAGTGAGACTATTTTTACTTTTTTTCCTGATGTCAAATTTGACAAAAACAAAAGATTTATCAAATTAGATGATTTTTTTTTTTTCCTCAGAGGATTTGAGGTTTCATTGCTTTGGACTTGAAATGATGCTAATCATTGAATTGCACTATAAAAGGTGGATTTATTTTTTTGTCCCCTGTTACCTCACCTTATTGGGCCTTAGCCTTTGACAATCTCAAATCGGTGTCCTGCTGTGACCTCTAGGTTTCCCTAATGTAGCCACTCCCCCTTTTTAAATGGGAAATGTGTGCAAAGATCCCCTTTTTCAGAGGGTCATCAATGATTAAGAAATAAAGTTGTACATAGTCCTGCTAGAGGTACTGTAGAAAGAAAAATGAACCTGAGAATACTCACCAAGTGCCTGGTAATTACTATGCAATAAATCTGCATGGGCGTGATAGCATTACTTATTGAATAATTAACGAAACGTGCTTTTGTTTCCCGTTTTTGAATGATGAAATAAGAAATTTTTATTTAAACAAAAATGTACAATCATTGTTAAAATAAAAAGTCAACCTTCTCCTTTCCTGCAGCAACACTGTGTCATTCCTCAATATCGATGGATTGTTTCCTGACTGAGAATTTAACAAAAATCCTAATAAAATATGAGTTAAAAAGTCTCCTGAGTCTGTGACGCTTTGCTTCTGTGTGGCCAGCTGCTCAACTCACAGGACCTCAACTGAACAAAGAAGGAAGCTGACGTTTAGAGATGGGTTGTAAACTCGTCTTACTTCCTCCTAGTTGTAGACAACACCTGCGCTCAACACATTCTGACTGCATATCCTTATTTAGTCATTTGCATTATTTAAAAGAACGCCATGAAACATCTGTTGCATATAACAGTTTATGGTCTGATAATATAGTAAAATCAAATACAGATTTTTGAATTTTGGTTTTAAAGATAATAAAAAAAAAACAGCTGTCCCAGACAAATTAAAGAAAAAACCGTCAACAGGTGCAGAAATCTTAGTGAACATTTCTTGAACATTGCAGAAAACACCTGATTTCAGCGGTTGCCTCAAAAAGTTGCTCAACAAAATGTTAGTTCAGGAGCTCCATTAGGCTTTTTGTGAATAGAATAGAACTGTATTGATCTCACAATGGAGAAATTCACTTGTGACATTGGCTTTTATAAACAAACACGAAGTGCACAAAGGAGGAAAAGGTGCATGAAGTGCATAGTTTTTTTCCTCCAACATTTTATTGTCACAAGTACAGTACAACGAAATTCACTCTCTGCATTTAACCCATCCCCTTGCAGTTTGGGGCAAAGGGACTTTGCTCAGGGACCCAAAGTGGCAGTCTGTGGGAGTGGGTTTCAAACTCACAACCTCAGGATTCCAAGCTCTATGCCCTAACCACTCCCCTCGCCTCCACTCCCCCAGAAGGTAACACAGACTTAATAATATTTTCAAGGTGTTGCTTTATTGTATATCTCGTACCATGTCTTTCGGTTGTGCTGTTCTTTTTTCATCTCGTTACAGGTGATGAAGCAGACGGAAAATGTTTTGTCATTGTCTCCTTTCTGTCTCCTCTTTCTTTCATCTTTTCTCTTTTTTGTCTTTTTTTTCTGCTCTATTTACATTGCAGTGTCATTATAAACTGTAAAACTCCCTGCATAATTATAATAAAGCAATTTATATGCATGAATCAAGTGGAGCAGTATGGCAACTGCCATACTGAAAGTAAAATCTGTTGGGCTCTTTTTGGCATCAAGACAATTATTCTTATTGTCACATTGCCAGACAGGACACTGTAAAAAAATAAAAAATAAAAGTTTCTTTTTTTTTTTTTTTAAAGTGCAGCCGTGATAAAGGTAATCAGCAGTGATATTGTAAACATGCAACTGTATTAAAGTTACAGTTCCAACATTCAGGTTATATATATATAACCTGAATGTTGGAACTGTAACTATAATCTAAACTATAACTGAACGAAATTTCTTTTTGTGTTAAAGATAGGCTCTGTGTCTGCACCCTCATGCTCTATCTTTACAGTTCCTTTCCCTGAAAAGAGATCACTCGGGACAAACTCTTCAAATAACACTTCATAACTTATATGTATTAAATAACCAGAAGCCAACAGCTCCTGATAGAAATTGTAATGTTGCTTAGATCAGAGAAATTGCTTAGAATGTACAGAAGGCAGCAGCTCACCTCTCAGCAAGTGGCCTCGATTAACAGTTAAAAAGTCTGAAACATCATCTAATTTTACATCTTACACATTAGCAGATGATTAGATATCCATGGCTCCAGCCTTATCAAAATATTACACTTTGTTCTTAGCTGAAGGACACCGCTCTTATTCCATTTCCAGATCTTTGTCATGTACAGATTGAAGGTTATAGCTGTATATCCAGTCAGAGGAACTGCCCTAATTAGATTAAAGGCACACTATGCAACATGTTTCAGTTAATTAATGTGTTCCATAACGTTTTGGATGATTGAATGAGTCATTTCAGGTTGAACAAAGGTATTCTCGGCCGCCCTGGTGGTCTGTGGGGGAAATACTGCACTTGCAATTGCAGGAGCACCGACCCGCACCCACAGGCTCAGAAGTCTCGCGAGAGTCGGTCTTGCTTTACGGCGAGAACTGCTACACCCCCCAGTTAAAAGCATGCTCGTTGCTAGCCCAGTGGCAATCTTTGTGCAGTGCTGCTTTCACACCGGACGCAGCAAAAGCAGCAAAATCGCGTCTGCTGCTTCATTTTTGCTGCTTGTACCAGTTAGTTCTGACGCGCGGCTGAAGCAGCTTTGCTGCTCTGGCTGTGCGGTGCAAAAGTGTGTCTGACGCGTGTTGGGCGGAGCTTCACTATCCTTTCTCTGCCTTGCAGCTATATTTGCTGTGATCAGTGGGAATAAAGTAGTTTTAATATGTTTTTAAGTGAGAAAATACACCTGAAAACGCAATCAGTGCAGTCAGTTCATTCAGATTATCATCATGCCTTACAATATTTTTTCTGTCGGAGCCGCTCAGACCCCTACATACCAGCGGTGCGCCGACAGTAGGAATCCCTTTATCAGCAGCCTCTGGCCGGGTCGCCTCCTCGTGGTTCACCGCGGCAGCTGGTAGGTGTTTTTCATCTAAATAATCCAAACTGCAGGCAGCAGGATAATAAAAGCGAACAAATTCTGCCGGCAGATTTCTGCATTTTAAGTTAATTTAGGCGTCAATAAACTGTTTAAAAGGAGTGATCATCAGCGCTGTGTCTCTCTCCCTGCAAGCTCCCAGATCAGCTTCTCTGATTGGTTGACGCGGCGCGTCGAGCAGCAAAAATTCAATTTTTCCATCTCGAGCAGCAGCGCGTTTGCGGCGCGTCACGCGCGTCAGATCATTCGTTGCGTTCGCCTGTCTGCTAAGCTCCAAACAACCGCGCCTGGCTTGACGGAGAAACCAGGAGAACAGCTGTGCATATTTACGACAGTGCACTCTTACTTTTTGCCCTCTGGGGGGAGCCTTGCTGGAAAATCAACACCGGTTGCATAGTATAACTTTAAAACGTCAGTTCTGACATGCAACAGGCAGCCAATACCAAGGTGTAATAAATTCAGACATCTTCAATGATAATTATCTTAACTTATCCTAACTTAGACAATAAAAAGTCTTTCTAAGTCTAATATATAGTAACTTATATACAGTAAAGGGGTGGTGGTAATGTGTGGTTTCTGGTTTGTTAAATAAATAGTATAAGTTATTGCAGAGTTAATACGCCAGGTTATAGTGCAGCGGCATTATAAGGTCTGATGGCAGCAGGGATGAATGACCAGCTGTAGCGCTCCTTTTTACACATGGGGTGCATAAGTCTGAGTCTAAGTATAAGTCTGTGCAGGAGGTGAGAGGTGATGTGCATGATGGATGTAAGCTTGGACAGCTCCCTCCTCTCAGCCAGTTCCTCCCCAGAGTCCAGAGTGCAGCCCTGGACAGAAGTGGTCCTCCTCTCCAGCTTGATCAGCCTCTTTCTGTCCCGCTCTGCGTTGCTTGAAGCTCTGCAGACAATGGTGTATTTATTCATATATACATATCTATATAAACATATATAGATATGTATATATATACATATATACATTCCAAGTAAATATGATTTCCAATTTTAATTATTTTCATTTATTATTACTTTTGTCAATTTCTATTTATTTTACTGGCAGCTGATTTTTTTTTTAGCTTTAATGGAAGGGGATGTAAACTTTCAAGGTGTCGGTGTGTTAAAGCAGAATTGCATCTAAATGTGAAGG
Organism: Cyprinodon tularosa; assembly: GCF_016077235.1. Classification (NCBI taxonomy): domain Eukaryota; kingdom Metazoa; phylum Chordata; class Actinopteri; order Cyprinodontiformes; family Cyprinodontidae; genus Cyprinodon; species Cyprinodon tularosa. Next base: position 2,012,486 of record NW_024038729.1, on the reverse strand, counting down.
ACAGCTCTCCACGACCGGAGTCTGACATCCATGCTGTAAAGATTGAGTTGTTTACCAGGATCGGCCTGAATTTAGCTTTGATGTCCACTCCTTTAACTCCTTGATGCATTTTTCTGGTCCCTGCTGAAGAAAACTACCCACAACCTAATGGTGCTACCACCGTGCTTCAGCATAGGGACGGTTCATTAAAATATATGTGCTGTGTTAAGTTTTTTGCATGTAGACCAGAAAGTTTCCTCTCACCAGAGCTTATTCTTCCAGATATATTCTTGTTACAAACTGCACTCAGAGACCCTCATGACTTTATGTCAACAATTGCATTCATTTTTTTATACCCTTTGATAAAGATCAGATGCTGTTTTTCACTACTAATTATGTCTGTCAATGCTTTTGAATACATGTCATTCACCTAACCCTGATTTAAATGTCTCCATAACTTTATCACTATTCTCTTTGCTTATAACTCTTTTGTCTTCATAATCAGCTCTTAACAGACCAGCTGGACTGAGATTGAGCTTAAATCACACAGTGCTTTAATTATTCCTTATTTCTTAGTGAAAGTGAACTCTTATTTAGAGGTATCAGAGTAAAGACAACTCTACCATGTATGATTTATTCCTTTTCTTTTTAATTTCGGCCTGAGCTTTGTTAGTTGATACAGATAAAATACCTTCGTGGTTTCATAAGTATTTCACTAAATCACTTTCTGTTATAGTTGAAATAGTTGTGCACACATTACAGTTCAATCACTAATATTGATCTGATTCTTATGCAATAGTTTATTTATAACCTCTCTAAGATTTTTCTCCATTGAATTGAATTTAATATTGTATTTTCTCAAATTCTATTGAAAATTATTGTAAAAGGTCTGCTAAATATTAAAAAAATTTATGTGATTTGGATCAAGACTTTCATAATCCAACTTTAACAATCCAACGAAAGATCCTATAAAATCATCATTTTATTCACACTCTGCTTTATTTGTGATTCCAAATCATTTATTTTCTCAACTTTACAGCAGGAGTTTTATATTCCACTCAATCTACAGATAAATAATATGTCTGTTTTGCACAGCAGAAATAAAGACATGCTTGCTTGTTGCGTCTGCTTTGTCGTGCTACATTTCGACATGCTGCTATAATTGTGCTTTGGTGCTCGCTATGTCCATAAAATGAACTAGGTGGTTGAATTCTGGAGCATCTAAGCTTTCCAACGATTTCTAACATGTTTATATTGGTAAACATTTTATGAGTGTAATTTTCATGCATTCTGATTATTATTTGTAAAAGCATTAAAACTGGGTTTTAAGAGTTAACCTCACTATTGGGTCAGGAGCAAACTTTCGCCTTATGTTGAAATAAGATTTTTGGATCATAGAAACATGCTCCACACTCAAGTGTTCAGGACAGTTTTAACAGAAACGAATAAAGTCAGCTGATTTTTTTGGGAATAACATTTTTGCAACGCACTTCAACTTTAGAGGGAGGTTGAAAAAACGTCTTGCAGGCTTTTATTTGCATTTGCTCTGCCACCGCCACACCTGAATTTCCCCACCGTGGGAAAATATGTGTTATGTCTATTCTATATAAAAAAAAAACAGAAGATCATTAACAAGAGATTTTAATACAATGTGTAAAAAAAGAAAATAGCACCACGACAAACTTTTGGTGAAAGGTTTTACAGAGTACGTCTACAAATCACCACTTCATGCATCTATACAAAAATCATCTCTGAATAAAAGTGCCTGATCGAAGAAACCTCTACAGGAGGCGGGCACAAATGCAAACATTCTCATCACTTCATCCTGCGATCTTTTTCATTCAGAAAACCAAGGAGAGAGGTCACAACTGGGAAAAATGATCGATGAAAGAAAATGAAATGTACAATAAAATGTACACTTTACAAAGAGGACCTGTAATCAAAGAGCGAACAACAAAAAAAGCTCATATTTAAACAAACAAAACTATAAAGAATGATGAATGAGGAAGAAGGTCTGCCGGGGGGAGTGGCGGGTCTTGGACAAGTTAGCCAGGGTGGGGTTAGATTTTTTCTTTTTTTTTCACTAGAACACAGAACAAAAGAATGAAACCAAAATAACAGGGCGATATTATATATATTAAGTGAGCAGCAGAGCCAAAGATCCACTTGTTGCTTTGGATACAGAGGAAAATTGGGATTCCGTCTCAGTATGAATGGATTAAGTTATTAATAACATTAAATTATTCCAAAAGATTATTAATTTTACCATAAGAAATGGATTTAGTATTATTCACTTCAATGCCTGGGGAATGACAGAGGTCAGAATCTGTATGGGACACTGGCCCCTGTCGGCCCCTATCTAGAACCTATCCTGGAAATTGCTTTATTAATCAAAGAAAGCTCTGTGTTTTCTACAAATTAAAAAAACTTATTAAGGCATTGAAGGGGCACTGTCATGATGCTTTCATGTATTTGCTTGAACAAAAATTAACAAAAATAACTATATAGTCACATCACTATGAGAACAGAACTGTCCTATTAGAAGAGCAGGCATCCAGGCTATTGCTTTACAACCATCCTCCTTCCTAAGTGTCTTTGAAGGCCAGTCTATTGTCCCATGTGGGGAAAATCAGGATCTCCAGCAGTTCTTGGCTGTTTTTTTAAAAATATAACTACCATAGTGCTCAGTGTTTACTTTAAAACACTGATGGGCAGGGAAGTTGTAAAGTGAAAGAACACGGGCCTCGGATTGTGAAGCTCAGAAGTTCTGAATCAGTCGTCTGACTGATGGAGTCGTCTACGGCTTTACAGGATGACACAGCTTGGTGGCGTCTTTGGTGTTGCTCTGACTGTCGATCAGGACCAGAAGATTCCTCTGGTGGTTCTCTATGATGTGGGAGACACTGCTGAAGTACTGGAGGATAAAAAGAAAATATTTAAACTGTTAAAGGTGGGTTTATTAAAGCCAGAATCCTGGACAGTTCAATGAAAAACTCCTATTTTCTATCTACCTGAAACATTATTCATTTATCAAAAATGAAAATCTTAGGGTTTTTACCGATGACACAAAAATACATTTACTTAAATAAAGTAAGTAAAAGCAATAAATAGGTGGACAAATTAAATTCAATGTGGATTTCCTTTATGCCAAACTGGATTAGACGTATGAGCAGGGCTGTCCCAAACTAGGATGGGCCCCAAAGCAGAAGTTGATCAGGGGGTGGGGGTGGTTTTAAATTGGCTGAGCTTCAAGGATCTTTTGTCTCGGCCTCCATTAGACAGTTTATTATTATTATTATTATTATTATTACTTTAACCAATATGGTGATTTTTTTTATCCTATTTTATATGTTTTTATCTTTGCTGTCAGGCAGGTGAATTTCACCTATCAGGGATTAATTAAGTGACTATCTTAACATCATACCAATGATGGACAGCTGGTTCTAATCTGCTGCTTTGTCAAACTAAACTCCAAAAAAAGGAGAAAAGATTACATTTAGGACTGTAGCTGTGTTAGCACAAGTGTAAAGAATACCAGGTATTTACTTTATTGTTGAACAATCTTCATTGATTGTTGAGAAGTGGAATAAATCAGCCACTTCCTGTAAATGTTAATTTTCAATTCTAAAAAAAACTAAGAAATAATTTAATTTATCTATGCTAGGACCATTGAATCAAACTGAATCATGTCTTTAACTTTAATAAAAAAGCAACAAATTTAATCAGTGGTCTTTATTAAAATGTAAGTATTTATGGGGATCCCTGATTGTTCAGCTCTCTATATGAGCCCAAGTATATAAAAACATAAACCTCTAACGCAATGATAAATAAACTCCAGGTGATCTGCTATATTTCTGGCTGGATGCTCGACCGCCCACCAATATAAATTAATATTCACCATTGAAATCAACATGTTTCCTGGTGCTGGACAGGATTCTCCTTTTTTAAAACCCATATTTGTCAGAGCTTAAAAAATCTAGTTAAATATTCTGGCCTTCAGCTAAAAACAACAGCTGTTTGCATTCAGTTAAAGATTTAGGGTGAAGCTATAGAATTTTGAAGTGCTCAGTTTTTCTGCAATTTATTGAAGCAGGTCCTTAGCATGATGACAAGGCCACCCTGCAGGATAGTAGGCTTAGTTTTGAAAAGCCTCACTTTAGTCCAAATATTTTTTGGCCAGTTAGCTTAATCTGTCCGTTTGACCTCAAAGGTGTTTAGAGCAAAGGTTGGTTCCCCTTTTACGGATCCCCTCTGATGACATGGTCAAAAAAAATGTATAATTGTGGCCACGAAGTAGTATTTCGTGCGCATAAAATACTACTTCTTGGCCACGCAATAAGTTTAACGTGCGCACGAAATACTTATTAATAATATTAATATCATTCCTGGAGAACTGGGTAAGCAAATCAAGCGCGCCTTAGACCTTAGAGAAGGTGCGCTAGATTTGCTTACCCTGTTGTCCAGGAATGATATTAATATTATTAATAAGTATTTCGTGCGCACGTTAAACTTATTGCGTGGCCACGCAGTAGTATTTCGTGCACACGAAATACTACTGCGTGGCCACAATTAAAAATTTTTTTTGACCATGTCATCAGAGGGGCTCCGTACCCTTTAGTCCATTTTGATGTAAATCTGTTTGGTTCCAGAACATCCTCACTAGATTCCTTTCAACCCTGCAGTAAAGAAGGAAAAACAACTCACATCCCTGACAGATTTAGTATACATTTTCCCATTGTGGGACAATAAAGGGATTTTCTATTCTAAAAAAAAAAAAAAGCCACTATCTGATAGGAAAAGAAACAGGTATAATAAAAAAATTGTGTATTAATGTTTGATAAAAAAAATATGGCATCTCTAAAAAATTATGGAATATTCTGAGATCCTTCTTATATTAGCTGACCATCTTTTTGCCTGTTTCCACTGTTGGCGACCTTAAAGGTTTACTTTAAGCCCAAATCTGCCAAGGATATAAATAACTTTGTGCCTTAATGTTGGTGTGCCTTAAAGGTGGTTTTAAGTTAGTCATTAATTTAGTCTTCGGTTGACCCCAAAGAAAAAGTTTAGCTTTAGAAAATGATTAGAACTTCCCTGATCAGCCTACTCTACGGCTGATCCCAACCCAATTAAAAACGTTTCCAGTACAAACAAAAGTTAAAAACAAAAACGACTAATTAAAAGGAACTCTGGATCTGTCAGGTAGAGGAATCAAGTGTCTAACCAGAATTATTTCAGGATGCAAGGTATAAAATGTATTGTTTTTAGGTTAAACTTAATATTTTCTCTGTAGTGTAGTGGGAGGAGACCCAGAGGGAGACGCAGGACACATTGGAGGGACTGTTTCTCAGCTGGCCTGGGAACGCCTTGGGATTTTCCCAGAGGAGCTGGCCCAAGTGGCTGTGGAGAGGTCTGCGCCTGCCTGAAGCTGCTACCCTCGCAACCCAACCCTGGATAAGTGGAAGAGTATAGATGTATGGGTTGAACTTTAGGGACAATTATCTGAATATTAGCAGGAAGCATATATGTCATGTTAAACCTAAGAAAGGCTGCAACAATCACTGCTTGCCAAAACAAATCTGTTCATTTTAGAGAAAATATAGAGTAAATCATCAATCTCCTAAACCTGCTCTTATGAGTTTTCTCATGTACTGTATAATACATGAGGTGGGCTTTATTTTTTTTAATAAAAAGTATGCAAACTTGTTTCCTAGAAGAAAAATACATTTTGTGAACCTAAAATATAATAGTATCTGCAAGTTATACACGTTATATTTGTGCAAATCAACTGTATTAATAATTTTAACTGGCTTTGACTTGATAGTGATGATAATCTATTTTTTGGTACCCATCCTTGCAGCTATGCTTAATGCATGTTTGTTCGAATAGTAGACCGAGACACATGGACACAGCTGCAGCTTTAAAAGTGCAGCTTTTCCCCTGCACCTAATATTCTGTCCAACTCCAGGAGGGCGTGTATGGCTTGCAACATTACACAACATGCATGAGTAAAGCACACAGCTGTTTCCAGCATTTTCCAAGCCAATTTATGCCATCCAATAGGGACAGTCTTTAAAAAAAGTAATTCACAATCTGTTGATCGTAATGATATTTATGAGCTAAATACTTATGTTTATATTTTTATACCCTCACCAGTAGGAGCTGTTGCTCAACCCCCATGTGTTTCTGCAAGCAGCTGTCCACATAGTTATCTTTTTTTCTAGATTGTGCAGACACGGCATAGAAATGCATGAAAGCTAAAATAACAATCTGACCACAACATTGTAGACTAAACGCAAAGAAATGCTGCTGAGGAGTGATTCTCAAAGTAGTACTTACAGGAAATCCCACTGACTCACCCTCTGTGGTACTGTTTGAAACAGCGCTGACTCATTCTGAGCAGCGATAACCCGCTACGAATCACCTTTTCAAGGTTGAAAGATTAGTCTTATATCTATTACCTGTTTTACCTTTTAGGGGACTTTTAAGCCGCTAGAGCAGGGGTCAAAAACCTGGTGCACCAAGGGGGCCTCTGCATCTCCTTAAAACAGTCAACTAATTTTATTTTATGCTGCTGCTCTTATTTTTGTTAACATTTATAAAGCATTTCGTCGTATCAATAATTTAGAACATGTAGGCATTTATTTGGATTTCAAAATGACAATATCTAAAAGCAAATGAGAAATGAAAAGAAATTATCGAAATGTGTTTATTAGCTATGAAATTCAGATGAATACTGACTCCTCCAGTTCATAGGTCAGTAATGGTAGCCCTTCCTATGACTCAGTACCAATGAAGTCACCCTCGGTCTTAAAAAGGTTGGTGACCCCTGCACTAGAGTTATGCTTAAATTCAGAGATGGCAAAAGTACTCACTTTCCGTACTTGAGTAAAAGTACAGATACTTGTGTTAAAAAATACTCTGGTAAAAGTGGAAGTACTGATTAAACCTTTTTACTCAAGTAAAAGTAACAAAGTAAAGGCTTGTAAATTTACTTAAAGTATAAAAGTAAAAGTAGAAACCACTTTTTTCATGCCGTTGCCAACATTTTAAATGGATGTCTGCCAATAGGACTAGATCTCCGTTGTGTTCATTTTCAATCATCTCGTCGTCCATACTACTATGCTAACGCCACCGCCACCAAGCTGCAATGATTTGCCGCGAATGAATACCGCCGAATCTGTCGATTCATCTTGTAGTGGTGCGTCAAATGCAACGTAGATTCCCATCCAATTAGATTGAATTTGGTTTTGATTACGTGAAAAATAATAACGGTAACTCCATTGAAATGATTCAAAACTAAAGTAACGAGCCAATTTTTTAAAATGTAAGGAGTAGAAAGTACAGATATTTGTGTAAAAATTTAAGGAGTAGAAGTGAAAAGTCGCCATAAAAATAAGTAGTAAAGTAAAGTAAAAATATCAGAAAAATCTACCTGAGTACAGTAACGAAGTATTTGAACTTCGTTACTTCCCATCTCTGCTTAAATTTAAGGGAAAAATGAAAGTAAAGCTCTGAATAACAGACTATGTAAGTGAAGGAAGCCATTTATATTGTAAAATTAAAACTGCATTGAATTGGACGATGTATCTTTTAGTCAGATCATTTTAATTTACAGATTCTAGTGATTCAGTTCATTCAAAAGAACTGATCCTCAGTTGGGATCCCAAGATTCTTTCTGCTATTTTTTTTTATTGCAAGTCAAAACATCTCTAACAATAGACACTCTTTGTCTGAGTGAAAAAAAACCCCGTAATTAAGGATTGGTCACACTGATCTCCATGTTTCCTCCTCTTTCAAATACTCAACTTTCTTTTGTGGACTCAATCAGCATGTTTTGTTACCAAGAAATATATATATATATTTTTTAATTTTTGTAAACTTTTTTAACATTTCACACCGCCTATTTACAATTACAATAACTATAAAATTGATGAGAACCAATTTTTTTTTTCAGTTTTCAAATTAAAACTGAACACACTCTCCAAACAGCTATGCAGCCTGATTAATTAAATTAATATTGACAACTTAATATGACATTTACCCAAATAGAAGTGTACTAGGGTATATTTCTGAATGTTACTACATAAACAATAACCTGTTTCTATTATTAAACGTACAAATGTAAATATTTTAATAGTCTAAGCTGTACCTCCTCTCCTTTCTTCTCTCTTCCCAGAGCATACTGCCTTGTGCTCGGCACAAAGCGTATTGGGATGTTGTAGACTCTTCCATTGTAAAAGACCACTAACGTGTAGGGCTGCTGCACATCCTGACCAGAGCTCTTTCTCACCAGGAACGCTCCGTCCTAAAACAGAAAACGCTCATGATTAAGCCTAACAGCTTTACCGACAAACACATATTCTCATCCACTTCATGAATCAGCATTCATACCATGTTAGATCGCAATAAAGCGTCATCTGCAGTCTTGCGGTCACATGTGCTGGCAAACCAGGGTTTGTTGTAAACATCACCATCCTGAAATAGAATCAGTTGCTTAGCTGAAACATTGGAGATTATTCCTCCCTATATAAATGAGATTATAAATGAGTAGCACACCTTATCTTGGTCTGTTGAAGCATTTTCTGCAACAGTGCTGCCCTTCTCAGCTGGTTCTGGGATACAAAACAGAGGAACTTGCATCAGTTGATATTAAACATAAACTGAGTGTGAATGGTGGTGAACAGGAAAGAGGAGCAGAACCTACTGGGTGGTGTAATCTGTGGAAGAGGGATTCTGCAGCAAAAGATATACAAACAAACAGCCGTAAATAAATAAACAGCAAGACACGACTGAAGGCTTTAATTCATCATAAAATTGTATGTTTCCTGACTTACTTTGGTCGCTTTTGATCCAGGGAGAAAGCTTTTGGAGTTGGTTTCGGTTCAGAGTGCATCGAAGGCAGGGAGGCACCTTAGGAAACACAGACATCCTGAAATTAGCCATGTTTCGTCTTAGTAATTAGCATGAAGATGGCTTCCAAAAATAAACATGGACAATTCTTTGCAGATGTATTAAAGCCTTCATATATAGCCTTTATATTTTCTGTATACAGTAAGTCAAACACTAAATCGCTCATATACATGATTTACAGGGGAAAGTTAAGTTTTCTTGATGTTTTGTAAACAGACTTGATTGGACTTCATTTCATTTTGGGATATCAGAATAAGGAGAACTGAATAAAAAGGCATGCCGCACATTTTTTAGTGAACTATTTATCTGTGAATAAACTAAAAGCAATTAATCCATGTGAGGTGAAAGGATAAAGATAGTCGGCTCTTTAAAAATCTTCTTTTTAAATGACTTACTTTCAAATTGTCTTGGTTTCAAATCTTGCCTCTGCAATAAAAGTCATCATTAGTGATCAACATTAGAAATTAAAAAGTCATTTATTATTAGGAATTCAATTCAAACAGCAGTCCACCAATTAAAGCTTTGTCTACAGGACTTTATTAGGTTATTAATATATAAACACATTCTTACCGGTAATACAGGCGGCTTTGGTGACCTCCTGTAAATATAACAACAGATCAATATGCGTCTAGTAAACCATAATGACATGCTACAGGGTAAGCCATGCTTACTCTCTTGGAGTTGGTTTTGGTAGACGAGGCGGGGGAGGACCACCTGGAGGTTTATGATTGGAACCTATGAGAGATCAAAGCACACCGTTGTCTTTAAAGTGCCTTTTTACTTTTACAAAATTGCCTCTTTATATCACAGCAAGCTCAATTAACTCAAAGCATGGTTTTAAATGCCTTTTTTCCCCACAAGTTTCTCTTTTGAACCAATACTCACTGTTATCTTGATCACAAAGTTCATATTCATCATCGTCTGTGGGCTGCTGGGCCTGTGAAATATGCAGACATGCAGTTTGTGTCCAATTTCTGCACAGTCTAGAATTTCAGATCTACTATTTAACATCTGATAAAAACATACAGAGAGGGTGGATCCCCAGTTGTTGAGCCTGTGAGGAGAGATATTTATATAGGAAGTATTAGTAATGACATTTTCATTTTAGAATTAAAAAATTGAACGAGTCTGACATGTTTTCAGATTGAACAGTTCCTACCTTGGGCTGGGCTTTGGTACAGAAGGACACTGTTTGGAAGGAGGCGGACAAAATCTACAAAACAAGAAAGGAGATTTTTATGGTTTTCGTCTCTATAAAACAAACAAGGAGTTATGCTTTAAAAAAAATACTTAAAACTACAAGCATTTCAAGCAAACATTTGTCATAACTCTAGAAATTCCTATTTTTTTCCATTAAAAACCTTCAATTTTAAAGTAATATATAAATGGGAAGTTACTCAGGGGTCCACACTGGAAAAACAATCTAGAAATAAGTAAAAAAAATCTTAAATTTAGTGTATTTACCCTTGATTCTAATAGATAAATCACATAATATGCCAATCAAATGAGTATTTTTACTCTTAAAATAAGGTAATTAGATAATATGCACTTCAAATAAGACAATGAAATTGTGTTTTCTTATTTTAAATCTAAATTGTCTTGTTGCATTGGTAAAAAGTCTCTTTTACCTCCTCAGTTCAAGAACAAATGCACTTATTTTAAGAAAAAATTGCTTATCTAGATTTAGATTTTTTCCCGTGCACATCTACTGAAGGCCAAAAGCTCAGGGGTCACACATCTAGTATTTAAAACCATTATGTTAAAAAAAAAAAGAAAACCCCGAAAATATAAATGAATCAGCAATCCAAAGATATTAGAATTACCTTCCTACTTTTAAAGTGATTTATTCTGCTGCATTGACTCATAGGTAAAATAAAACAGTCTAAATTGTATGTAATTCAGAGAAATTCCTCTTCATAATTTCTACAATGTATATCCTTGCAGTAAAAGTATACAAAACTTAATGTAAAATCAATATTAATAATAAAGCTAATTAACTGTACCTCCTATTCAACAAACAAACAGTCAAACAACACTGATAAGGCAAATAAAATATTTTATTTTCATTTATCTTCTTTCAATGCAATTTGGGAGGATGATGATCATTATCTCCCAGTTTAATTAAAAAAGTTACTGCACTTTAACCCGTCAGTCTCAGAAAAGAATAAAATATAAATTGTTATTTTTTAAAGTTAGATTGACACCATAAATGTAGTGATCTAAACCCCTCTGCTGTAGCTCTGGCTGAATGCATAGAGATGCTGATCTATTAGATATTGAAACTCTGCCCTGTTCTTACTTCTTCTGGAGCCTCTAATATCTTAATAGAGTTTTTAGATTTTTCTTTGAGGAAAAAAAAAATCTTTCTTTTCATATTTATGGACCATTTTGTGTTGGTCTATAAAATCCAAAACATATATTGAATATAAAGGCTGTAACAAGACAAAATAATTATCAGACAATATCAGAAAGCTTTGGATAAAAAACGTACTGCCGTTTAATTTATCATACGAAAAATAAAAATATCCAACTGCGACAGTACTGGTCAGATGATGCAAAATGCTGCGTGTGGAGTAAAAGATAACGCCATCCTAACCATCCTAAATAGCATACACAGTGTATCTACAACCACGTCAATAAAGTCTGATACTGACCTGTTTCTCTGGGGAGGTGAAGGTGACTTCTGCAGAAAGGTTAAAAAAAATAAAATAAATTCTGTTTCCTATGTTGCTGGAATATTTGTTATTTATAGAACAGACAATGAGGTTACAGTACTTTACCTCTTTTTCAGGTTCTTCATATAAATCTGTCAAAAACAAAGGCAGAATCAGTCAGAAGAATCGACTTCGCATTAGGAGCCATGAGTGTTACCTTTATCCCTATCTATGTAGCAACCAAATCAGATGTCAGACATTATTATTAATATAATGAGTGTTTAAAACCTTGCAGAGTATAAATGCATGTAACGACATTTTTAAATGTTTAAACTTTTAGCCGATTAGCAAGCTTCACCATCAGCCTTTAGACACTTAGTTCATAGTCTTGTAGCGTTTAAACCTGACTAACAATTATAAGAATGCTAAAGATTAAAGGTTTGTTCTCAAAAAATGATGTGGATAATCTAATAAAAAAAATCAGACATTTCTAAAATGTTTATAACTGTTCTGTAATGTAATGATAGCAGAATATTTTCTTAACCACTGTTGGGGTTAATTTCTGATAAAAACAAACAGTTAATCAAAAGTGCCCGTCGACTGACAGTGAATTATTTTTTTCTTTTAATGAACCACTGCTGTGTAATTAACCTGATTACAGCTGTTTTAGATGCAGGTTTAAATTCTTTCAAGCTAAGCTTCCTCATTGAATCCTCAAAAAACTACATGTTTTGGTTGGGTTGGGTATTTCATTAAGTTGTTATTTATGCAGGTTCATCATCTAGAGTAAATGCTGTTGGTATTCTGGGCTACTCTTAATTTGTCATAAAAACCTGATGCATGCTTGTTTTTGTTGCAAGATTTATTAAGTTAATGTTTGAAATTATTGTAAACTTTGGGCTGTACATGCATGTATTAAGTCATGCATGTATTATGTTGTTTTATGGAGCCTAGGTGGAAGTTCAACTGAAGAAACTGATTGCTCTCCTACATCCACCTACGACACAGCCAATCAGCTTTCAACCACACCTTCACAAAAACCAATTGGCATCCAAAGTTAATCTCAAAAGACCTCGGATCCGCAACTCGTCTGCTACCTAGTCGCAAGCGGTGGTTGCGCTGTGTGACTTCATTCAGATGACCCCGTTTCAACCCACCTCCAGCCCCTCCTCCACCATCGTAGCTAAAACTTCATCAGAGTATCATTACTCCCAGACTCTTACTGCATTCCGCGTTTCATTTTAACCGGTCCGGTGGAAGACCGCCATGTTGAGCCTGGTTCTGCCAGATTTTTCTTCCCAACCGGGATTTTTTCATCTCCACTGTCGCTACACTCTTGCTCATCATAGTCAAGTTCTCTCAACTTGTGCAATCCAAACTGGACTTCCATCTCCAGGTCCCTGATAGAAGCTCTAGTATCAGCTCACGCAGTCCACTGGATCTCTCCATAAAGCTCAGCATACCGTCTCGCTAACCAGCAGTCTACAGACTGACCAACTTCATCTATCTCCACTGCAAACAGCCCTTTTCTTTACTCCTGTTCATGTATATGTATCAAAATTAGGCACTATGTTTCCTGCTGAGGTCTGAGCGCCAAAGACCAAGTATCAATAATTTTCTTCTAATTGTCTTTTCTCTTTGTGTGAGTTTTTCAGATTAAAATGTATATGACCTCAGCTTATGAATATCTTAGACATCTTTTATTGTCATTTTGTATACATACTGTAGAGTGTATACAAAACAAAAATTCATTTTGTTCATTTACAGCTTTCATGACATTTCCATTAAAAGTGCAGCAGTGATCAAATGCAAACAGTGTGGGAGAAAAAAGATGGTGCAAAAAAAAAAAAGCATTGATATGGACATTCGGAGCATTAAGAGTTTTATCGGTTGCAGTAGTTTATACCATGGATAAATGAGACTGCAGTTTAGATTAGAGTTCCATGACTGATCTGCACACTCGCTGGATTTCACTTTCCTTGCAGCCAATATCCAGCCTCTCTGTCAGTAGAGGATTGTTAAAACTTTTGTTCTATTGTTCAGTCCATTTTAGTTTTTTTTTGGGGGGGGGAGTGTAACTGTGTAAAAAAATAAAATAAAAAATGCAGCCCCAAAGGGGACTATAACCTATACAGGACAGCCCCAAGCCCAGATAAATGCAGAGGATCGTGTCAGTAAGGGCATGTGGGGTAAAACTTTTGACGAATTGAAAATACAGTTCAATCATGTGATTTCCATACAAATCCTACAGTTTCTACACAAATGACTCACTGTGGGAACGCCTGAAATAAAAAAAAAAGCCAAAGAAGCAGAACTGCACAACACTGACCAACTTGTACTGGTCCATCCCAGCATCCATTCCATCATTACATGCCTACGTTTCTGCATACTGTCCGGTTCGTCTCCACAACCCAGCATACAAAGGGGTTAAGTTAACTTTAAAAAGTTGAAACTTTCATTGAAACAGAACGTATCCTTAATTTGAATAAAAGCATAACTTATGCCACAAACTTGACTGTAAATATCCATGGCATCCGCTAGATAATTAGTCATAATGTTCTTGGTACTTTAACACAGGATACTAAAAACAGCTCCAGATAATGAGAGTTTTCAAAAAATCTATACTAGGAACTGAAATATCGATATTATATCGGGTAGACAAAAATTACATCATATAGGCAAATCGATTTTTAACAGGGGACTGGTGGCCTAGTGGTTAGTTCATTGAAATCCAGAGGTTCTCAGTTCAAGCCCCACTCCCTCAGAGTGGGAGTGGGTCCCTGAGCAAGAGCCTTAACCCCACACTGCTCCCCCGGCGCTGCACAATGGCAGCCCACTGCTCCCCAAGGTGATAAGTTAAATGCAGAGAGTTCATTTCATTGCTTTGTACTTCTGACAATGTAATGATGGTAAAGTAGAATTCTATTTTATTCTTTCTAAATCAGTAAATACAGATTCAGCTGGTTTTGAGTTATTTGTTGGACTACAGCTGGGTTACTGGAAGTCCTGTCATGAAAGTGGGACTTGGACTTCCCCCCTCACATCCAACTAGGACTGATAAACAAATATAAAGGCCATAAAATCCATTCATCCCTGCATAACTCTATAGTACTTCACAAAGTTGCACATTTATGAAAGAAATTTTCCCTTTTAAAAAATAATTTTTGATGTAATAACATTTCAGAACGAAACCCTCAATGATTAATGATGGATTATTTGCAGGAGGTTCATTATTTTTTGTATTTTTTATTTTATTAATTTGTTGATGGCTTTTATATTGACAGAACAACACAACAGATTGGAGAAAAAAATTATAACAAAATCACACATAAAACCAAGCAGAAACTATAGACTTTTAACGTCGTACTAACTACAGACAGAGGTGATGCATTCTTTAAAGAGTGACTATTTTATTTCCAAAAGTTAAATGTAAAATATTAGGTTTCAGCTGATTATAAAATCAATTACTGCGAACTGGTACCCACCATTAGGACTGGATGGACGGTCTGGTAAAGCTGGAGGTAGAGTGGGATAGTCGCCTCCTGCTCTCTTTCCACCTTCAAACATAAAAATAAAAAAGCAAAACTAAATTGTTGAATTTTCAAAATTAGATATGTGAGTTCACATTTTCTTGTATCCTTGATGTTCTTTCTGCTTTTTACTGCACATCTTACTTGTGGATGAATTGTCTGTGGGTTCTATGTAGTCGTCCTCACCATTGGGATCTGGGTCTATGTAGTCTTCCTGTGGGAAGAAAAAAAGGTGTTCATAGGCATTTAGGAATGTTCAAGGCAGTTTAAATGGCGGCAAAGAAAAGTGCCTTACATCTTTGTCACTATCTGGTTGGGAGGGTTCAGGAGGCAGTTGTCTGGAGGCCTTATCAGGCCGGAGCGGCTTCCTGGGTGGTCGGCTTGGTCGAACATGACAACTGTCTGAAATGAAGAGGAAGAAAGAAGGAAAGAAACATCTCATTTTGCATGACTACATATTTCTGGTGTGTTTTGACAGCATTTCAGGAAATTTAAAGAATGTTTATTGCAAAATAATTTGGAAATGATTCATATTTTGCAGAAAGGATGAGTCAATAAAACAAATCAGACTAAATTCAGTTCAGTTTATTTATATAGCGCCAATTCACAACATGTCATCTCAAGGTACTTTACAGTTAATCAGATCATAAGTCAAATTGATTAAAAGTTTTCTATCTAAGGAAAACCAGTTGATTGCATCGACTCATTGACACTCCCTCACACTAAAGGCTGATTTATTCTCAGAAACCAGGTCGTCTACATGTGTGTCGCAGACCTCTCCAAAATTGTAATGACAGTGCTGCTGACGTGGCATCTGATTGGTCAAATCTACATCAGTTCTACACTATCCATATTTCCTGTTTGGTACCTTACCGGTTTGCTCTGTTTGTATGACCGCCATCGTGGAAAACGACTCGTGAAGTTGGACCAGCTAGAAGAGCGAGGTGCGCGAGAACGCTGGGACCCTTTTTCCACCTGGATCCTCGCTCTTTTTCGCCCTCATGTCCCTCTGTTGTCACACAAACTTGCCCCCATTTCCTCAATGCCTCGGCTGTATCTAAAACCAGGGGTCACCAACCTTTTTAAGGCTGAGGGCTACTTCATGGCTACCGAGTCATAGGAAGGGCTACCAATACTGACCTATGAACTGGAGGGATCAGTGTTCACCTACAGTAAATCTCATGCATAAAAAGTCATTTTTATTCTTATTTTATTCTTTTATTCATTTCTTATTTTTATTTCGATATTGTAATTTTGAAACTACAGAAATATGATGAAATAGTTAACATGATGAAATAATACATAAATGATTAAAAAGAAGAGCAACAGAATAAAAAAAAAAATTTAAACTTAACCCACTGAGTGAGTTGTTCTGTTTTCAGAAGACGAAGTGGGCACCCCATGTGGTCCTTGAGGGCCCCTTGGTGCCCGCGGGCACCGCTTTGGTGACCCCTGATCTAGACCCACAGCTAGTTCATGATTGTCCCTCTTGCGTTGCGGCGTGGCGTTCAGACCACGCTTCAATATAGGGCATAAATCAAAAATATCTGCGACAAGCTCACTGCGACACACTGCTGCAGGAGTATAACCAGCCCTTAAGCATGCTTGTAGCGACAGTGGAGAGGAAAAACTCTCTTTTTACAGGAAGTAACCTCCAGCAGAACCAGGCTCAGTGTGAGAGGCCATCTGCCGAGGCCGACTGGGGTTCAAGGAGACCAAAGCAGACATACAGGAAGAAGCAGAAATAAAAAAGGAAACTATAAAATGCGCCCCCGTCCAGGAAACAGACGGCCAGGCAGACGAGCTCCGAGCCACCTGCCATGTCATGTCCCATTACCAACCTAGATATTCCCCCCTTGGCAGGGCAGCAAAGGGACGTCCAGTGAACTCCCTGTGGACTGGGGGAGGCTCATAACTGTCATCAGGTGTGTCCTCACATGGATTGTTCTGGAAGCAACATACAGTACCTGTCATGCTTCAAAGAGTATTTTCAGCCAAAACATCTAAACATGACAGGCTTTTTATTTCTATCAGGATGACTTACATATTCTGGATCAGAGCCTTCATCATTTTCTCTGTGGTCTGCAAACACAAAAATTCGTTTAATCTTAAGTAGAAACAGAAACTCATTGAATTCCCAGGATACCTAAAAAAAAAAGAACCCAGCAATAACAGCTAATGGGCAGGTGTTGGAACATGTTTTCTAATTTTAGCAAAACACCTCGGCTTTGAGTGCTGTGGGGTAAGCGGACCGTGTCGCCAAACCCGCAGAACCCTGAAATACTCTTTCAGCAGAAGGATTCACATTATAAACAGAAACTGCTCTGAATTAGCTCCGAGGGTTTCTCAGACAATCGCTTAGGGAAGTGAAACTCTATAGAACCAAAGGCTCTTATCAATTAAGAAAAAAATAACGATAAGACATTTCTATTGCCTCATTTGAAACCTGTAAATTTGAACTTTGTTTTTTTAATCGTTCGGCATTCAGGGTTAATGTTTTTTATGTGATAACTGTAACTTTTAAGGTTGGTTTTAGGCTATTTAAAGGAATTGCTCTGCTAATTGAGCTCTTACCTTTGTAGTCTCTGGCAGGAAGGTTTGGACGTGGTTTGGTTTTCAATCTGTTATAAAAAAAACAAACAGTGGGAATACTTATGTATGATCAAGGGTTTATTGTCCTCTGCCACAACTGTTGGGACACATTGGCTGGCAATACTGTGAATACAGAATTTAAAAAGACATTTCTTCAGGTAACTGTTTGAAAAAAGGTAAAAATAACAGAATTATGGCTTTCTAGTGTTTTGTTTTATTTTTGATTATTATAATCTACCTATAATTAAAAACCCAACACTTTTTCTACAGAAAATGAAACTTGGTTAGGGCTCCTTTAGCCTGATGCATGTATTGGCGTCATTGAGGCAATCATTCTGCAGCTCCGAGCACAGCCTGCTTTACAGCTCTTAACGTCCTTGGAAGTAATTTGAGCTGACCTTGGACTTGATAAAACAGAGCATACCAATACCAACGGTTTAAAAAAAAAAGAAATCTCTATGTAAGCTTTAACCTGAACCTCAAACAACTTTCCTCCCACTCTTCCTTCAGGATTCATAGGACCCACATTTCCAAATAAAATGCATGTTTCAGCATGTCATTTTCATCTGAAGGGAGAAATTAGGTAATAAGCTTGGATCCACAAGGAATGTAGCAGATGTCGCCCATGTTTTGGATATTTCTGTCTATGGAGGAGTTTGAGGGACCAACTGCAGCCACAATCCAAGCATTGCTTATCTCCACCAGACATACAAATGGGTTAGGTCATGTCTTAATGAATGTATATATTCTCACAGCTTTTCCTTCCACTAAATTCCCATTAATATTGTTTTATGAGAGATTCTATGAACATCTAACTACTGAAGCTGTGATATTTTGTGGATGTTCTCATCGACCGCCTGCTGGACATCTAGCAGTTAAACAGTTACCCAGTTACGATGAGATCTTTATCAAAAAATAAACAAATTATTTTTTCTGGACCTGTTCAATAATAGATTATGGTAATTATAAGCCATATAGTCATTGCAATTACTGGAAATAAAAGCTTGAAATGCTCTCAGTGTGATGAATCTATGCAATATAGTAGTATCACTTTTTGATCTAAATTATTCAAGTTAATCCGACTTGTGTGCACATTCACAAAGCAGAGTGCGGATGAATAGCATGTGCACCATGTGCTTGTGCCTCTGCTCATGTGTCTTTAGGCGGACTCATTTCAGGAAAGGAAAGTGAGAGAGCAGCCATCTGTTTTAGGTATTTTGGTCCATGTGCTGTTCTCTCTTTCCAATGTTTGTGAAAGAGGAATTGGCATTCTCCACTGATGCATGTACTGTACGCAAACCACATGGAGGATTTTTAGATCAGAAGACTTCTACAAAACCTTTCTTCCCATGAACAAATTTCAGTCTTGCACTTTTCTGGATTTAACTCTATTTATGAGCTCTTTCAAAGAAGTGCAAATGGTAAAAATACTGTATAGATGTTATATAAAAGCATTAAAGCACAAATACAAGAATATGGCATGTCACAGTGACAGCTGCAGAGATTTCAGAGACTGACCTTCTGATTTTATTCAGCAGACTGCCCTCATTTTTCTTGATGTCTTGAACCATTTTCTGAAGTTGCCTGAAAGACACAATACTATTAATCAAAGCTTTGTAATTAGAATAGAAATTCCTTTATTTTAGATTAAAATATAGTTTAAAAAAAAAAACTAATTTAGGTTGCTAAGTTCTGTTTTTAGAAATAAAAACACATACATCTAGTTGTTTAGGAAAAAAACAGCCTTACAATGTTTTGTCCGCTTTTTTTTAGTGCAGCTGTCGTAATTCAAAATCAACCTCTTACCTAATCTTTGCTGTGGCAGGCGCCGCAAGTTTAGTCAACGCATCCATATTCACATTTAATCCAAGAGTTGTCATTTTCTGATCCGTACTCCTCTCACAGATTTAGATTGTGCTGCCAGGTTATTCACAGGTTAGCAAATGAATGCTCTGTATGTCTGTCTTTAAAAAAAAGGGAGTGCTTTTGTTCCAGTTGCTTGAGTCGGAAAAAAAAAAACATCACTTCTCGTTTTTGACCACACTTTCTTGCATCACATGTTTTCTGATTTTCTTCTATGTTGCCCTTTTCCAGCCGGAATTTTTTTTTTTCTCACAACCCCATTAGACTATATCAAACATGATGAAAACTTGAAAATATACTTTAAATCACATTAAAATATGATAAGTCGAACAAAGGGAAAGTTGCTGTTTAGATGTGATGCGTCGAAACAATAGGCCATTAAAATATATTCATGCTATGACGAAAAAATAGAACCTATCAGAAGAATTCATATTTTTAATAGAGTGATAAAAGACATGTCTACGTGTAGTCTGAGGCATCTTTCAAAATCTGGTCATGATTATTTGTCATGTTGCAATACCAGGTTTTTGCTATTTATAGAGAATGTGTCTGCGGCCTGTCCTGCCACCGGAAGATGACCACCACATAACGTTATGCATTGTTATCACGGTGATTTTTTTTTTCATTTGGTAGAAAAAAAACTGTTGCCTCAGCACATAACAGCGGTCATTATTGACTGAGAAAAACATGAAACCTCTTTGTGATACATCCATATAATTCACTGACAAGCCTTTTCAGATGTTCACAAAATTGTTCCAATTTGATTCTTATGAGATAAAAAGTGTCAGGAAGCGTCATGTGGTTAATATGTGAGGCCACTGAATTTTAACATCCTGTTTGGTCATTTCCTAGGAAAATTAATGTCACAGCCTTAATATGAAAAAAAAGACATGCAGAGGATTACATCCTTTTTACATTTAAAGCCTAAAATAATCTCCCCAGATTATAGATTAACTGGATCCTTGAAACTCTAAAAGCTTAAAGTGGCAAATCTTTAAGGTTTGAGCTTCCTCTTCTGTGGAACAGACTCCTCGCTATTTTCTCTCTATTATTTCCATGAATCAGTGGTGTCAAAAGTACACACATCTGTTACTTTAATAGAAGTATAGATACTGCAGTTTAACACTCTGGTAAAAGTTGAAGTATCAACTTGACCTCTTTACACAAGTAAAAGTGAAAAAGTATGTGCTCCAAAAACTACTTAAAGTATAAAAGTATAAAGAAACCTTTAAAAAAAAAAAAAACAGCCAGATGCCAGTATATGAATTGAAAGCTCAATTTTTCGACTATTTGGAAAATTTCTTTGAGATAGGGTCAAGGATGAGGGAGGTCTTGTTGGTCTCAACTGTGTCCGACCTTTCAGACATTTCAACATCTTTTTCTCAACCCGACATTGTAGCATGGCATAGACAATTTGCAGTTTGAAGAACACCTGCTTGCTTCTGATGATTTCCTTTAGCTAACCAAAGAGTGTTTGCGTTGTATGACTCATCCAATTACACTAGTTTTCACTAGATGTGGATGGAGCCAATGATCTGCATTGCATGGCGCATATGATGTGAAATAAACATTTATAAACATTAAATCAAAGCCAAGAGTAACGAGTAACGTTTGTTTTAAAAATATAAGGAATAGAAAGTACAGATACTTGTGTGAAAATATTATGAGTAGAAGTAAGAAATAGGAAGAAAAATAAGTAACGGAGTAAAGTATAGATACCTAAAAAGTGTACTTAAGTACAGTAACAAAGTATTTGTACTTCGTTACTTGACATCTCTGCTATGAATGAGGATATATCTAACTTTAATTTTATTTTTGTTTTGACACTGATAATTAGAAAGTATCAGGCTAATCTGAGCGTTCTCTTTATTTATAACCTATATACATGGAGGACACTGATTGCTTTAAACTATTAATTGAATACATATTTTCAATTAAGGTATTGTTTTTTTTTACATATTTGTAGTATTTAACTTTGAGTTCTCCATTAGCGTTCTCTCACCACAGAGGTTATACGTTCTGGGTTTGGCTGTGACTATTTCCTGACCAGTGACTCACTTAAAAAACGATCTAAAAATTAGTAAAAAATTTCTTAAATTAAGTGTATTTACCCTTAATTTGAGCAGGTAAATGAGATAGTTTGCCAACGGAATGAGCAATTTTACTCTTAAAATAAGATATTTAGATAATATGAACTTGAAATACGACAATGCAATTGTGTTTTCTAATTTTAAGTGTAAATTGTCTTGTTCCATTGGCAAAATGTCTCCTTTACCTCCTCAATCCAAGAACAAATTCATTTATTTTAAGAAAAAATGACTTATCTAGATTTGGATTTTTTCCAGTGCTGTGACTGAACATCACTATGTGCTCCCTCTTCTCTCACACAGAGTGCTCCTACATTTCTATGATTCTTTTTGCTTCTTCCATGAACAAATACTTTAAATTTTCTGCAACTTGCATAAACTTTAGTTTTTAATTTCCATGCAATAAATCCTAGAATCTTAGATGTGTCTTTTCCCTACAAAGCCATTTATCTAGCATCTTTTTGTGTTTCTTTACCATAGATGACTTTTATTTTTATCTCTCCTCCCTGAAAAGAGACAGTGATGGAGCTATTACCACCATTAACTTAATACTATGTGAAACGTATACCTTGGTCTATTGCTCATGCCTTTTTTGTTTTGTTTTTTAAATCTGCTTCCTCTCCTTTAAACCTCATATTGGTTGTGGCAGATGATCATACAGAGTCGGGTTCGGCTGAAGGCTTCTTCCTGTTTAAAAGAAGTGGTTCCTCTCCAGCTTTACCAGATGTCTTCTCAGGATGTTTACTAATACAGACAACTTTTCACTGAGTGGTATTACACGCTCAGCTGAATTTGGCTGTATTGCATGGTGACCATAAAGCTGTAATTGATTTGGCTTAGAATTGGATTGTATATTATTAATAGCAGTTTGTCTTGTATAAAGTTCTGAAATGTTTGTTATATAAATCAACCCAACTGAACTGAGCTGCTTGACTATATCACCAAGTAGATTTGTAAGACCTACAGTATTCTATGTTGAGCCGTGTGAGCCAGCGGGACATGTTGCAACATCGCTTTCCTGTAGCATGTGAGGAATACTTTGAGTTGCAATGTGTAGCTGTTGCACAGAAAAATCACGGCACAATAAAACGGCAGGTCAGTACTTGCTGTGCGGCTTTTCAATTTTCAATTCCTGGTTGAGCAAGTGCACAATGAACAACAACAATACTGGAAACCAGAAGGAAACTGGTGAGAACAACAATTTGTATTCGCCCCATGGGAGTCAAGAAAAACCCTGAACTGAAAAAAAAATGCACTAGTTGAAGGAAACCTTTAATAGCTGGAGAGGTATGTAAGCAGAGTCCTACAGTTTGTGTTAAATAATACATCTTGTAAACATTTTGTAAATGTTTTTTCATTGGTTGCTTTGGAAACCTCTGCTCCAGTTACTCTTTGCAGCTTCTGCAGCTCTACTTGCGGTTGACTTAGCCTTATTCTCATCAACTCTGACCAGCTTTTCTGTAAATGCTGAAAGAGAAATATTTCCATTGCATGTG
Source organism: Cyprinodon tularosa (assembly GCF_016077235.1). NCBI lineage: Eukaryota > Metazoa > Chordata > Actinopteri > Cyprinodontiformes > Cyprinodontidae > Cyprinodon > Cyprinodon tularosa. Next base: position 1,989,375 of record NW_024038729.1, on the reverse strand, counting down.
GTCACAAAAATCACCAGCACAAATATATTTTTCTTTTATAAATTATGATGGTCTTCAACAAAGGGCCAATTTGTGGGATGCTGATTTTCTACCTGAGCTTTGGATCCCAGCAGAGTTACTATAAGCCCCTTTGCCTATTTAGTATAATTAACGCTCTGCTGGTCGTGGTACGTCTGCATTATTACCATATTGTGAACATTTATATAACTAATTTTAGTAACTAAATGTGCTTTTAAATCTCTCCTCCTTCTTCTTTGTGATTCACTAATGTTTTCTAACAACCCTCTGAGGCATTCACAGAGGAAATTAATTTATACAGCTTGAATTACACAGAAGTGGACTCTTTCTCCTAATGAGGTGATTTCTAAAGCCAATTGTTTGCACATAATCTTTTAGGAGCAATAGAGAGAGAGCACAGCTTAAAAGATGCCCATCCAAACCTTTGGTTGTGATTGGACTAAATGAAAAAGGTTCATTAGCTATGCCTTTTTTTGCTGAATCTGTATGATATCATTGAGCTGAAGCTGCCCCTCCTGGGGTAGTTTTTATGTCTTTGTCTTTGAGCTGCAGATGTATTCCACAGTCAATTGTCAGGGGCTGCCTGCCTCTCAGTGGGACACATTCCTGTGAGTTACGCAGGATCTCAGACTGTGAAACTTTATTCAAATATCTATGGGAGGAATCTGGCTTTTATATTATTAATATAATCATTTTTTTTTACTTTCCTATGTCTTACAAGTTTTGGGTTTAATTCTTTTCCCGAAACAAGAGTAAGATGCAATTGATCTCCAAACTTTTTGAAAGAACTCCTGCTTGTATGTTGATAACTTTTCCTATATGTCGCATATCTTATTTAACATGCAATTAATTTTTATTTAGAGAGCACTTTATATTACTGAAAAGTTTGGCTCAGAATATGTTAAAAAACAAAAAATTGCATAACACAAACACAAAACAGAACACTCGAATACAAAATAGGTAAAAATAAAATGTTTACAGCATTTCTTTAATTGCGTATTTCTCAATCAAAGTTTATAAAGAACTATTTTTACTTACCCATGCAGGCTTACACAGGCAAATAAGTGGAAAATATGAATCTATCTATCTATCTATCTATCTATCTATCTATCTATCTATCTATCTATCTATCTATCTATCTATCTATCTATCTATCTATCTATCTATCTATCTATCTATCTATCTATCTATCTATCTATCTATCTATCTATCTATCTATCTATCTATCTATCTATCTATCTATCTATCTATCTATCTATCTATCTATCTATCTATCTATCTATCTATCTATCTATCTATCTATCTATCTATCTATCTATCTATCTATCTATCTATCTATCTATCTATCTATCTATCTATCTATCTATCTATCTATCTATCTATCTATCTATCTATCTATCTATCTATCTATATTTATATAAAAACACTACTAAACTATTTTCTCACCCCTCATGAGGTGGGTTGTATCATCCTCAAGCCCGGGCCTGGGAGTTTGAGGGTTCTGCTATATATCTATATATCTATCTATTTATATATATATATATATATATATATATATATATATATATATATATATATATATATATATATATATATATATATATTGTAAACACATGAATCGCCTTCTACTGTAGTTACAGTGAGCTTAGGGGGCTGACATCTCCCTTTTAAGTCTAATTCTACGTATTTTATTTCTGTAAAGATTGTATAATTGTGCATAACTAACCAAACTAGTTGTTCTTTGCAGAACCATAATTTCTAGTGAGATGGAGGTGTTGTTACCATTAATGGATCAGTGTTGAGTCTTGTTTTAACCGGCTCTAGCAATGAGCAATAGTTAGAAATGAAACTTCCTGTTCATTAAGGTTTGCAAACATCTTCCTGTACAGCTCCCCTGAGATACAAGCTTTCTTTCAAACAAGATAAGATCTGAACTTTGAGATTTTGCAAAGTCTTGACTGTTTTCTTTTTCTATCGGACTGTTGCTGTGTTTGAGATCAATGTCCTGTCCAGGACCAATTTTTACCTAAGTTATAGTTATCTGACAGAAGGCATCACTTATGAAACTTCAGTTTACAGAGGACTCAATAAGTATCTGAGAGGCTGTGGCTGCAAAATAATCCCAATTCATCACCCTCCTGCCATCATCATAAAAAGCTAGTGTAAGGAGTTTGTTCTTTTCTCCAAACATGAGGATATGCATTGCATCTTACAAGCTGTATGCATCGAAATCTAAAGTTTATAGCGACACATTTCTACTAACCTGTTCAGAGAAAGTTGTTCCAAAAATTGTGTGATTTATTCAGAGCAAACGTTACAAACTTGTGTCACACATCCATAATATTTATGGCAAGAAAACCATTTTTCATTTCAACTATCAAAACATCTGTCATCACATTGCTGTAGGAATTTTTGCAACCTCTCAGAGCAAAATGCAATCTGACCTAATGCTGCATAATATGCTTCAACAGTCAAACTAATTTTTTTATGATTGAGTTTGAATTACTTTTTACTTTCTTTATTAACCATTTTAACCAGTGTTTGTTTCTTTCTACCTTGTGGGATTGAGGCGGCAAACATGGAGGGTTTAGATAATCTTCTCTTATAAAGGGTAAGTAGGGCAAGGCCAGTTTATATGAATAGCACATTTAGGTTAAGATGGAAATCCTAAGTGGTTTACAATAAAAAACATAAAAAAAGGTGGCTTGCAAGGGTATAATACGAGCTGAAAAGAAAAGTGGGTCCCAACCTTAATCTGCAGTTTTACAGTTTTGCGGAAGTTTGTTGAGACATTAATCCTAATCCTGAAAATGTTCTTCAGCTGATATAAGGTTGACCCAGATTTCTGGCCTGATCAGTGGTTTTTAGCTGTAGCAATCCTTCTTTGGTCCAAAAACTACCACCACAGATTTTTTTTATTTTTTATTCAGGAGGAGAAAAGTTTTGCACACAACTGATTAGTTCTTTGAATCTACTTTAAAAATGGAATTACAGTCACCAGCTAAAGAGATTATTTACAGTTTTGTGCAATCAGCGTATATATGGTAACTTATCCTGTTTTCAATAGTTGATTAGATTAAAATGATAAAAAAAGACAAATTAACTTAATTTGAGCTGTTTTTATTTATTTATTTAACAATAATCCCTGGTTGGATCCTCATGTTTCCTTACAGCTTTTATTTGATATTAAATCATCCTACAAAGTACATATGAAAGGCTGAACAAAAAAGTGCAAGATGAATCTTTACCTGCTGTCCCTACTTTTTTGTTTTGTTTTCTTTTTCAAAGATAGAAAAAAAAAAAGGAGGGGTTACTTACGGCTGCTGAAGGAGGCTGAACTTCCTGATTTCATTCTCAGTCAGATTCTGTAAAAAAAATAAATAATGTAAATAATCTGAATCATTTATAAAATTATAGCCTTCACAAAAAATTGAACTGGTTTTATTTCAAAACTCTTCAAAGTTTCCCTGAAACACTTTTTTTCCTTCCACTCAACCTTCCATTGATATACTTGGATACAGCCTGCTGAGATATACCAGCTTCTTCAACCTTTTTGACCCATCCTCTTTAGATTTTAAATATTGATTACATTTTTTTAATAGAAATAGAGAAATAAATAATATCTATTATATATTCTAATTTATTGATATTTGCATTTTAAAGGATTTCACCATTAATTAAACCAGTTAGGGCAGATATATAAAGAAATGCATTGGTTCCTTAATAACAGTAGATGGCAGCACATGTCTGAAGGACATTTCACAAACAAAGCTTAGTTATTTCATGCAGTTTACACATTAGATATACTTACAAACAGTAAATATTACACTTATAATGTTTTTTATAGACTAGAATAACAACTAAATCATCAACTGAAATAGCTAAAAAGTATTGCAAAGGGGAACACATTACTAAACAATAAAATAAAACATATGAAAAGGGTGTTTGATTTGCTATTTTTGACTGAACTCTAAAAAACTCTGATAAAAAAAAAACATACCAAAATGATCAATTCAAAATGAGTTTGAATTCCTAAACCATTTAATCCCATTTCAACATGTGTGTTGTTGCAGAAAGTTAATTGTCATTCCTAAATGAAAAGAAAACAATTAGCATAAAATATGCAAGGAGCTCTGCTAAATTATGTATTCCCCTCTTCATTCATAATTCATAGCTGCGGGTCGTTATTCGTTCTAAGTCGCTTCTGTATCAAAATTGCTGTAATGTGATGAAGACCCATGACAGCAGATTTCTGAAAGACTTCGCATTTAAGTCTCCGGGATGAGAAACGACAGAAAAGTTTGTCGTAAGATGGTTATGCATTAGATACACATTAAAAACTATATAGATATCAATGATGTAGAAATGGGCCAATATGAGCTCGGAATCTGAGTGCTGAATGCACAAAGTGCTACTTTATAAGCCTTCTGTCAAAGCTGTTTAAAGATCCAATGAAATGTTTTATATAGAGGAGCTTCAGAAAGCAGCTCCCCCTACCTCAGGTTGTTGATATGGGAAAAGAAGCACAAACGATTGTGTTACCTCTAGGAATAAGCCCATTGCATAGCTGAAAGCCCTTTAGGCAAAGCTTGTGATTTAATCATTTGTAAATCAGAGAGAAGGATCACTTAATATGAAAGGCTTTGCTTTGTTCATATGACTGAACCTTGGCCTTAAAGAAACACACTTAATCATCGCACTGGCTTACAGGAGAGCAAAAAGCATTCGTATAAAATCAGACTTAGCCTTTTGACACAGAATAAAATATCAAACAGTCTGCCCCAGTGGATACTCAGGTACCTCTCCTTGCTTGAATTATTTATAGAAGTGTGTTGCTTAAATGACACACAGGGGCTCCTTTTTTGCTCTACAGAACTGGAGTCTTCACATTCAGCTTCATTTTAATTCTTAAAGTGCTTTTTCAGGTAACATCCAGTCAAATACGTGACCAGAAAGTGACTCTATGTAGTCCTTTACATCTGAAGTGTTGTAGAAAACACCTTCTTGGTGTTGCCACCATAATGTAGTCCTTATGTAAGCTATGTTTTACAAGACTTGAAGTTTCTGAAAATGGCCTCCATTGGCCAATTGGCCTAAGGGTATTGGTCAGACTAATAGAAAATAAGAGAAACAGTTCTTTCCCCTGACACTAACCATACAAGCTCAATTTATAGGTGATTAAATTAAATATTGTTTTTTCTATCTAGTTAAACTTCATTGATCTCATGTTGGAGAAGTTTACCTCTGCATTTAACCAATCCCCTTGGGGAGCAGTGGGCTGCCATTGTACGGCGCCCGGAGGGCAGTGCGGGGTTAAGGGTCTTGCTCAGGAGGCTGTGGGGATCAAACTGGTCACATGCAACTTTCTCAGAGCACAAGCGCGCTGCTCTAACCACTGGGCCAACACTCCCAGATGCACAGTCATGAAGCAGAGCCAGAGAGGAACTGGGGCAAGTTTTCATTATAAGTGCAAACTGCAAAAACAATGTAAAAATGAGTAAAGATTTCTTAGAATAGGGGTATTTATCCTTAATTTGAGTTCTGTAAGTAGATGAGTTGCCAGTGGAATAAGTATCTTTACCCACAAAATAATACAATTGGATATTAAACAATTGAAATGAAAGACTGTAGTTGTTTTTCCTTGATTTAAATGTAAATATGTCTTATTCCATTAGCAAAGAATGTCACTTACCTCCTCAGTTCATGAACAAATGCACTTATTTTAAGAAATATTCACTCATTAACAGTACATTTTTTGATAATTTTTTTGTGCAGGAGCTTAACCTGCCACACAATTTTCGGGGACTCCTGCTGACATCGGTCTACTACATGTTAGCAGGGAGAAAAGGAATATTTTAAATCTGAGTGACAGGTAATTTTGCTACTAACCGGTGCAGGAGTGTGAAATTTTCATTCACTTGTGCCACTTCTTGCTAACAAAGGAGAGACTAAAAATACTCCTAATGCATCATCTGTGAAAAACTAGAAAGACTGCAGAACTGAGAGATAAATATGTCTATTAGTACCAATTAACGTCACAGAAATGATGCTGCTTTGATCCTATGTGTAAGAAAGAGAAATATGATGATACAGATTAGATTTTAGTCAAAAATGATTTCTTATTTTTGGAGGAAATAAGAAGATAAAAAAGGAAACTTGAGAGCAAACTGTCTCTGAGTTTTTAACATGTTATAATCCAATGCTCTCCAAGTCTGCTGATTGAAATGGCTTAATTAGGTATTTCAGCGTGCCATCAAGTTTGGCAAATGAGCAATTCATTTCATTCAGGTGTTACTGGTTCAAGTTCACCCAGACGCTTAAAGCTCCCTCTCCTTTCCTTCTGATTATATATTAGACTATTTAGCACAGAACATGTTTTTCTAGTGTGAAATCTCAGTTTGAAGCAAACATGGATTGAGGCCATTGTTTCTGTTCATGTTCAGTTTGCTACTGAAATGACAACCAAACAGCATCATTGCCTTTGACAGGTTTGTTCAAGCTGTTGTTGCTAAAAATGAGTTTTCATTTGGCAACAGACAGAACGGTTTCTCAGCTATATGCCCACATTATTAGCTCCGGTTCTTTCACAGCAGCTGCACAAGGTCTCCTGACTGCTGTTAGCTGCTAGACCTCCAACATGTTCACAGGTTGGCTTTAAATGTCTGAAAATTACAGATGTGACAAGCTAATTCCAGGGCGATGTGTTTATTTCAGGTTATAACTCTGGCTTTTGGTCTGTCTTTGCCTTTTTTTCTCTCCATCATCCATCACGTTGTAGCACTAATGTATATATATATATATAAGTTTTTAAAACCGTTAATAATAAAGTCCACTCTTAGACTGGTTTTCTTGACACAATCATCAATAACTATAGAATAAATTCCCCTAACATGTTGCTAAAGATGTGTGCACGGGCTGTCCTTTTTGACTGGTCTTTGTTTGTAGTGTTCATGTGATACATAAAGCTAAAAGTGACTTCCTTACAAAGCTGCCAAACACAGGCAGCATCCCAAAGATACAGGGTGACACTTCTTTGATCTGCTACATGTATTTTTTTTTTACCTTGTCTACCTGTGTGAGCAAATCTGACTTCAAAAAGAGAGATTACCTTTATCTTCACTGCACTGACTGCCTGTCATCCCCAGCCCTGCTGTAGTATTCAGAATTAGTCAGTATTTTTCACACTTTTCATTCTCCCTTCTAAACTGACAGAAAATTGGAGGCTAACTTTTACAGTTTTTCATGGCAGAGCCTGCTGTTATGAGCAATATAACAGCATATAAGTTTCTATATCATCAGTATTGATGTTGATAATTTTTGACATTTGATCATTAACTTCTTTAAGTTAAAACAGCTTAAATCCTGTCAAAAAAAGTTTTAAGTTTATCTTCTGTTTAAGGGTGTCATAGGATGAAATAATGTTGTTGCTGTATGTTTTTTTAATTTGCATGCTTTTAACCAAAAATGAGTCCCCTTTTTACTTGAACGTGTTGAACCACGAATGAGGTGCAGCCAATGATTTGAATAGGGCTGAAACAATTAATGGGATTAATCGTGATTAATTTATTATTGAAATTATTGTCAAGTAATTTAGTAATCAAATAATCGTCAACTGGAGTATGGAGACTGTAGAATATGTCTTTAGCTGATAGAGCAACTCACTTAGAGCAGTAACTATATCAAAAGAGTAAAAAAATATATAAACATTTTGCATTTAAGATAAAAAAAAAACTTTTGGTCTCTTAATCTGCTCTATCCAGAACGCCTCAAATGGAAAAGTTTTTGTTTCACCTGGTTTAATTTAGTCAAATATCTTCTTTAAGGATTCTTTAGCTATCCGAATTTTGATTAATTAATCAAAGAATAACAGAGAGATTAATCGATTTGCAAAACAATTGTTAGTTGCAGCCCCAGACTTGAGTATCTAATAGGAAGTGTTTGAAATGAGCTGACAATGAGCTCTTTTTTCTTGTTTTTCACTTTCAAATGTTTTCAATATTCATATGTTTAAGTATCATTCAAAGTTTAGTAAAAAGATAAAACAGTTTTAGACAGAATATTATAGAAATTTCGCCATCTAAGCAAACCTGTGTAAAAAACAATTTCCTTGTTAAACCTTGTGGTTAATTACTTCTTAGCCCCTTGAACCCTACGGACCCACCGGCGGGTCCAGCTGCTACGAGACCTCGTAATTTTACCAAACCCCCAGTATTGATGTAAAAAACATATTTGGCACAGTTTGGTGACATTTATGGATAAATGTGCCAAAATGGCCTCTCCGCCTAAGAAATTTCTCACTAATACCTTTCTAAAATAAATATGATTCATCTGATTGAGTCCAAATTTGGTATATTTTTACACAACATTTAGATTCGAAAGTCTGTACTACTTTTTTGTGCTATAAATAATATTTTGGTAGTGTTTTGCAATGTTTATTTCAAAGAAAATTTTGGCGAGGTTCAAAAAATGCAAAATATTTTGTATTTTGTCCCTAATATTTCAGGCAGGGTCAAAGCTACAATGGTGCTGACACCAGAAAACCATTCTATGACATCTTACCTTTACAGACGAACCAAAAGTTTCTTCTTAAATCTAATAGCTTTGAGGCTATAAGTTATTTACTTTTGTGTGTTTTTGTCAGGCAGAAATTTATTTATACCCCCTTAGGGTGTAAGAGGTTAGGTTTAATTTTAATAAGACAAACATACTGCCATATCAGGACAATGAGTGTATCACTTAATCAGAGCTACTCTGACAACATGAAGTAGTCAAGATGGGGGTGGAGGTTGGTTGGGGAAATAAATGCAGATATTAGGGAGGCAGCGATGAGTTCTTGCAGATTAACGAAGTCAAAAGGGCAACAGAAACAAAATCAAATAACAAAATACTAGCAATTAAATACCAGGGTAAAGCACACATGAGGAGGCAAACAACGGCAAGAAACCAGCACTGAAGAACTGCATAGGGAGAGTATATATGGGAGAAAGAACAAAGACTGGGGGTAATCAGCTAATATGGAGCAGGTGTGGATAAAAGTGACTTGAAGGAGCTAGGGGAAAGGAGACATGCACAAGGCGGCAACAGAGAGTAACTCAAAAAATACAAAACTCCATAAATATAACACAAATGGAGAAGAAACCAATGAACAAGAAAACCCAGAATAAGATAAAATAAACTGGAACTGAAAACTTTAAAAATAAACTCTACCAGAAGTACACATGGGGAGAACCAGAACAGAAGTAGGCTTAAAACTAATAATACACAGAGATAATGATTTCCATTTGTCAGAATAAGAGCTGTTTTTAAGATAGTTGGACACCAGAAAACAAAGTGAAAGCCAATACTCTGTCATAATGTTGAATCTCTCCAAGAATGTAAAGCCTCGACAGACCTGCATACAATGCTTGCCTCGATACAGGACAGTATCCATGATACATTTCGAAAGTCACAGGCAAAATGGACATCCATTGTAGAGGTCAATGGTAAGAGACTTAGACTCAACTTTATGTATCCCTTGGTATTACTCCTTCAGGGAAATTCTGGTTCCAGTAGCTTATGTAGAGGACAACGAGTTAGAGCAAGATGCCATTAAAAATGGCATCTTGAATGGCAAAATGGCAAACGACAGACAATATAAAAAGAATGACTCCTGACCAAAAAGCACATCCTTTAATGTGGTGTGTTCAGTATGCTAGTTTCCGGAGCTCATACAGCCAATTCTCGAGTTGTTCTCTGACTTTCATATCAATGTCTTTTCATCTGAAGGTTGTAATTGGGGCCGGATGGTTAAAACTTATGGAGCTAAATCAGTAAGAGCTTGAAATGAGATGTGACATTGTAAAATAAAACACTGATAAACAAGACACTGAAAATTCAAACATTAAAAAGTCAGATATTGAAAATTCAAACATTAAGAGCTTGGAGATATTTAAGTGTTCTTAAAGGACAATGGCCCCAAACACTCTTTAAAAGTGGTTTGGAATAAATTACTTAGACAACATTTATTGTCAAATTTTGTATACACAGTGTGTATACAAAACTAAATGTTTTGTTCAGCTCTCATCGCATTTCTATTCCTTAAAGTGCAGCAGTGATGAAATGTTAACATTGTGGGAGAAAAAACATGGTGCAAAAAATGCATTGATATGGTCAGTTTGATGCAGTCTGTGACATGATTTAGAGTTTTTTCAACATTCAGCTGTCTGATGGTGGTGGGGAAGAAGCTGTTTCGGAACCTGCTGGTCCTGCATCGAACGCTGCGAAGCCTCTTCCCACAAGGCAGCAGTCAGAAAAGTCCACGTTGGGGGTTTGAGGGGTCATTGATGATGTTACGGGCTCAAGACAGGCAGCGCTGGGAAAAAAATGTCTTTTATGGAGGAAAGAGGAGCCCTGATCATCTTCTCTGCAGTTCTCACTACTCTTTTCACCTTCTTCCAATGTGTGGCGCTGCAGCCTCCACACCACTAAGTGTGGCAGCTGGTCAGACGGCTTGTGAAGACCAGTGAGTTGTTGTTTACAGTCCAGGTGAGGTAAATAATTGGTTAAAATGAAAGCCTTCCTAATTATGCATGACCAGGGTTTCTGATACTGGCATGTTTCAAGGAATAAAACATGTCTGCACAAATAGCGATAAAACAGGATTCTTTATGGCCAACAAAATGTTTCCCTCAGCAAAACTTCAGGTTGGGCTCTAGATTTCTCCACATCACATGTCCTTTCTGGGCTATGATTAGATCTTCACTGATGTAACACCAAATCCTGCCAGAATCTTAGACATGTTTTTGCAAAACAAAGGAACAGACTATTTATTGCCAGAGAAAAAATATTTAGGTCGTTGGTCCAAATTACAAAAAAAGCTGCTCACTTACCAATGAGCAGAAATGATGGAAAGTGTTCCAAATTCACTGAAACCAGGCATCTTTTACAGCAACAATGTAGCTTTAAAATGTACCTTTTATACACTGATATTTCTGATAAATCCTTATTTCATGTCTGATCATCTCAAAGTTTAGAAAAGCATTCTTAGGCCCTGTTTACACACAGATGTGGGTAGTTATACTTACAAAAATACTGTATATTATTAAGCAGCACATTCGCACAATTCTGCACTGCAAAAATATAAAAAATCTAAATAAGTAAGTTTTTGTTAAAATAAGAGATTATTTTCTTGAGTAGGTTTATTTAATGCTCTGAACTTCCATATAAATGTGTTTTTTGCACCATGTTTTTTGGTGCACCATGTTATCACTGCTGCACCATAGAGAATGGAACTGTTCTGAAGGCTGTAGAAAACACAATTTTCAAATAAAAGTTGGCTAAGTAAGTACCGTATTTTCACGACTATAAGGCGCACTTAAACGTCTTTTTTTTCCCTCAAAATGTGCGGTGCGCCCTATGGTGCGGTGCGCCTTATGTGTGTTGTAACTGCGACTTTTGAGACCACCTCATTGAGGAGATGATGAAAGAGTGGCTGAATGTAAGGAGACCAGGTGTTTTTTTCCACTCATCACCATCGCTGTTAATATGTAACTCCATGCATGCCCATCTCACAGCTGATGTGAAAAACATGGGGAAACAAATTAACCCTGTGCTCGCTGTTCAACCGCTGGACATCGGTGTGAACCGGACCCAGCAGGTGCAGCAGAAGCAGCGAGTTTACATGCAAAGTCAATGGTTGACGCGCGTATAGGTGCAGCAAAAGGTCCTGCAGCGCGTTTTGAGCTGCAGGTGCAGCGCGTCGGGAGCGCGCCGCCAACGCGCTGCTGCTGCTCGAGATGGAAAAATTGAAGTTTTGCTGCTGGACGCGCCGCATCAACCAATCAGAGAAGCTGATCTGGGAGCTGACAGCGAGACAGACACAGCGCTCTGATGACATATGATATTAACGCAAATGAAACGGGCTGGGGAGATGATGAAAGGCAGGTGTATGTGAGGAGACCAGGTGCTTTTTTCCACGCAACACCATCGCTGCGTGCCCATCTCACAGCCGATGTGAAAAAAAAAGATGAATCAAATGAACGCTGTGCTCGCCGTTATCCCGGGGGTCTGACAAAGGAACTTCAACCGCTCGACATCGGTGTGAAAGCGGCCGTTCAAAGTAAGGCTGTGAGCGGCGTGGGAGCGATGGATGACAGACGGAGAGCACAGTTTCAGGATAAGTGGAAGGCAGCGCCGGGCAAGTTACGCCACCGTTTGCGGATGGATTATAGATGCTTTGACTAATGTGTCTGCTGGCTCTATTGTTCAAGCTTTCGCAAAAGCCGGCATTATTTCTGAGGAGCCGCGCTGCACGGAAAGTGACTGACAGCGAAGAATGGGAAATTGGCATGTCTGATTTAGCGCAGCTGTTTAATTCAGAAACAGAGGATGATGACTTTGATGGGTTTGATTAATACTTTGTAATAAATACATGAATAAAGCACAAACATACTCAGTTTTGCTCCCGCTCTATTTTTCTACCTGAAAACTTAATTCAACAGCAGCCTCTGGGCCGGGTCTCCTCCTCTTCAGCGCGGCGGCTGGCAGGTGTTTTTTCATCTAAATAATCTAAATCTTGCAGCTATATTTGCTGTGATCAGTGAATAAAGTAGTTTTAATATGTTTTTAAGTGAGAAAGGCCACCTGAAAACTTAATTGCAGTCAGTTCATCCAGATTATCTATTTCTGTCGGAGGCGCTCAGACCCCCACATACCAGCGGTACACCGACAGTAAATCCCTTCAACAGCAGCCTCACACGGCGGCTGGCAGGTGTTTTTCATCTAAATAATTTACAGTGCAGGCACCAGGATACCGGCAATAAAAGCGAACATATTCCGTCGGCAGGTTTCAGGATTTTAAGTTAATTTAGGAGTAATCACAGCGCTGTGTCATCTGCGATGTGTCTGTCTCATGGCCAGCACGCAGGTTTGATTAATTTGTAATAAATACATGAATAAAGCACAGTCATACTCAGTTTTGCCCCCGCTGTATTTTTAAAATACGCAGTAGAGCTATTTAAAGGTAGTAGAGGACATGTACCTGTATATAAAAAATGCGCCCTATAGTCCGGTGCGCCTTATGTGTGTGTTAAATACAGAAATGGGACACATAACTGAGACTGCGCCTTTTAGTACGGTGCGCCTTATGGTCGTGAAAATACGGTAAGACACTTCCAATGGAACAAGACATTTTACATTTAAAATAGGAGGAAAACAATTGCATTGTCTTGAAGTGCATGTTATCTAATTAAATATATAAATTGAACTTTATTGATCTCACAATGGAGAAATTAACTCTCTGCACTTAACCCATCCCCTTTGGTGGGGGCTGAAGGATGTACAGTTACTCCACCCGAACGCTTTCATTAGGTTTTTGTACTTTCCAAGAATGGGCTCAAACATATACACTATATTGCCAAAAGTATTTGCTCACCTGCCTTGACTCACATATGAGCTTAAGTGACATCCCGTTCCTAATCCATAGGGTTCAATATGACGTCGGTCCACCCTTTGCAGCTAGAACAGCTTCAACTCTTCTGGGAAGGCTGTCCACAAGGTTTAGGAGTATGTTTATGGGAATTTTTGACCATTCTTCCAGAAGCGCATTTGTGAGGTCGCACACTGATGTTGGACGAGAAGGCCTGGCTCTCAGTCTCCGCTCTAATTCATCCCAAAGGTGTTCTATCGGGTTGAGGTCAGGACTCTGTGCAGGCCAGTCAAGTTCATCCACACCAGACTCTGTCATCCATGTCTTTATGGACCTTGCTTTGTGCACTGGTGCACAGTCATGTTGGAAGAGGAAGGGGCCAGCTCCAAACTATTCCCACAAAGTTGGGAGCATGGAATTGTCCAAAATGTCTTGGTATGCTGAAGCATTCAGAGTTCCTTTCACTGGAACTAAGGGGCCAAGCCCAGCTCCTGAAAAACAACCCCACACCATAATCCCCCCTCCACCAAACTTTACACTTGGCACAATGCAGTCAGACAAGTACCGTTCTCCTGGCAACCGCCAAACCCAGACCCGTCCATCAGATTGCCAGATGGAGAAGCGCGATTCGTCACTCCAGAGAACGCGTCTCCACTGCTCTAGAGTCCAGTGGCGGCGTGCTTTACACCACCGCATCCGACGCTTTGCATTGCACTTGGTGATGTATGGCTTGGATGCAGCTGCTCGCCCATGGAAACCCATTCCATGAAGCTCTCTGCGCACTGTTCTTGAGCTACATGAAGTTTGGAGGTCTGTAGTGATTGACTCTGCAGAAAGTTGGCGACCTCTTCGCACTATGCGCGTCAGCATCCGCTGACCCCGCTCCGTCAGTTTACGTGGCCTACCACTTCGTGGCTGAGTTGCTGTCGTTCCCAAACACTTCCATTTTCTTATAATACAGCTGACAGTTGACTGTGGAATATTTAGGAGCGAGGAAATTTCACGACTGGATTTGTTGCACAGGTGGCATCCTATCACAGTTCCACGCTGGAATTCACTGAGCTCCTGAGAGCGACCCATTCTTTCACAAATGTTTGTAAAAACAGTCTGCATGCCTAGGTGCTTGAATTTATACACCTGTGGCCATGGAAGTGATTAGAACACCTGATTCCAATAATTTGGATGGGTGAGCAAATACTTTTGGCAATATAGTGTATTTATTGAATGCTTTCCTATTGTTGAGAACACAATAGAACCATCATACACTGATATTTATATTTATAGATGTTAGAGAGATGCCTTTTAGTGCAATATATATATAGGGCCCAAAAAGATTAATGTATAAAAAAAAATACTGAATAACAGCCAATTCTGATGCCAAAATCCATATATCATGCACACTAGAAGTACAATCTCAATTCCATCCATCCAGAAAAATATGGATATGCTGCATTTTAAATATAGCATAACATATTTTTTTTCCATCAACACCCTTGTTTATAGATGTTGGAGATCGGCTTGTTTTCCAGTGTGGTCCTGTTTCTCTGACCGTGACTGAGTGGAAGTGCTCTCTTCGTCCTCTGGAATGGGAGCTGGCTCGGAGCTCGTCTGCCTGGCTGTGTGTTTCCTGGACGGGGCCCGCCTTTTATATCTGCTTTTTGTGTCTCTGCTTCCGTCTCCTTGAACCCCAGTCGGCCTCGGCAGATGGCCGCTCACGCTGAGCCTGGTTCTGCTGGAGGTTTCTTCCTGTTAAAAGGGAGTTTTTCCTCTCCACTGTCGCTACAAGCATGCTTAGTGTGAGGGATTGTATTTGAGTCAATGAGTCAATGCAATCAACTGGTTTTCCTTAGACAGAAAACTTTGTATCAATTTGACTGTATGATCTGGTTGAACTGTAAAGTTCCTTGAGATGACATGTGTTGTGAATTTGGCGCTATATAAATAAACTGAATTGAATTGAATTGTAAACTTTCTGGTAAACTTGGAGATACATTTTATTGCATGCTGCATATCCCAGTAAATCTGTTTCGCCTTTAAATCTGCAGCTCTCCCTGCTTCTCTCTGTGCTCTGTTTAAAAAGATTTATGAACCTATTTACTTATATAATGATGCCAGAAACTAAATTTCAAGATATGTAGAAGCTCTGCAGTCTGAATCTGTCTTTAGAATAAGAAAACGTGTAAATTTTAAGCTGTAACTGGAAGTCATGGTCCTCTGAGAAGCCGAGCTTTTTTAACTAATGAAGTTTTCTCAAGCTTCTTGCATTATAATACTAACTTGTTTAAACTTCCATTTTTAGATGAAAAAGCTCTGTATGTCAAACAAACAGATTTCCAGTGGCATGATCTCTAATTTTTTTTAACCAACCCCTCTCCTAACTTTTCCTCAAACCACGTAACTACTTTGTACGCATTGAAATGCAACCACAAATCAGAAGTCTCAAAGCGACAGATCCGATGATTTTACACCGAGATGAGGGACAACGGAACAGCAGGAGAGAGGAAAAAAGAAACACTGACTCCAAACGCTCTGAACACAGATAGCTGCAAACAACTCTGTTACCTTTGGCCAAAGTAAATGAGCAGAAAGGGGAAAATGGTGGACTGTCCCCACCAGTCCTTCAGAAAGTTACGCCTGTGAGTGGGCTGCAACTGTGCCGGGGTTAAGAGTGGCAATGGGATTCAAATCACAACCTCAGGATTCCAAACCCTAACCAGTAGGCCTCCACTTCCCCATTAAAGTATCTCAGTTTAAGTAAAAATACTAATTTAATTGGAAATCCTTTTATTTACCTGCTCAAATTAAGGCTAAATACACTGTTTAAGTTAATTTCACTTACTGTACATCCAGGTCGTTTTTGCAGCGTGTTGTTTTGAGAAAACATAACAAAGTACTTCTGACACCAGAAGTGAAACAATATCAACATGCCAGTTTGGGGTTTCATCATGTAGATGTCAGCTGTATCTTTTTTTTAAAAAGATGACTCATAGATGCATCTCTCTATGTAACCCAGATGTGCCTCTTTCCACCCATGTTGCTGTCTTTAGCTCACATGATTTGTCTCTGCATGCTCTGTGTTTTGTTGTCAGTTTTGGTGTCTTTATGTGACATTGTCACATTGGCATTAAAGGCATACTTCTTTTCAGTGGTGCTGTGTGCATTTGTGTGAATGTACATGGTTTAAAAATCCTTTATTCGAGGTATAACGCTTGTTTTTGTGTGGACTAGGCCTCAAACTGCATTCCTCAAAGACCTGCAACCTTTCAGTATGTCTGATTTACCACAGCTGATTCTAAAACTAGTTTAGCTCTGTAGAGCTTTAGTACAAGGAATGGAACAGATCTGAACGTGGCAGGACTACAGGCATCAAAAGACCTGAGGTTTTTTCCTCCACTCATACCTGTTTGACACCAGGGTTGACTTTCTGAACTATTTTACTACTGTTGTTAAATAAAGTGTTATTTCACTGCTCTTCATTTAGTGCATTGGTGTTTTATTGCAAAGTATGTCAATAAAGTCATCTTTTACATTGCTCCTATTAAAGCTAACAAAACTTCTAACAGATTCAAAGTCACTTATTCAAACTGTGAGCTTTTATTCATGGTAAAAAAAAAAAGAGGTTTTACATATGAGGGCATCCTAAAACTTATCTGGTCTTTACAAGATTCTAAAATTACTGAAATTGAGCCTCAATTAAAGAAAAAAAAAATGCTGTAGTCTCTCAACCGTCATGGATTTTCTAAAAAGAAGTCCTGATGAAACAGATTGGAACTAATCAGATAACTACAGATGTAAGGAATAAATGTCTTTTTAAGATAAAAAAAAGCTCTTACAGCGCTGGGTTGCTGAAACTTTAAAGATATATTTAAAGATATATCCAGGTCTTTCTGGATAAGATAAAAGGCATAAAAACATTTCTCTGTGGTTGCAATCATGACTGTTATAGTTACAGAAAGGCGCTGTTGTTTTATGTGTAATCTCATGCAAGCCTTAACTCCTGTCTCCTGTACTATGATTTCATTTAATTATTCTGTTTTACCAGGAAAGCAATCCGTTGAGATTTGGACTCTCTTTTACAAGTATGATTGGTCTGGTCGGATTTAAATCAGAGTCTGAGTCTTATCAGACTGACTAATGCTCTGTTTAAGTCAGTCTGTCTGTCCAGGCTTGCTCAGAAGTCATTTTTTGTATAAAATTCCCAGCCTTTTACATGCATCAGGAGGATCATTGCTTCAGAAAAATCTTCCTTTTAACACCAGCTACATAAATTTATTCAATGCGATCTAAATCTTGGTTGATTGGAAGTTTAAAATCTCTGTTTACATGGAGACTAAAAAAAGATGTGATAATGACATCTGTACACATGTACCAGTCTTTCGATCCGAATAAATCATTTGAGCATGCACAGGACCGTCTTGTTTTCTTGAAACACTACTGCAGTAGAAGAAGAAGCTGTTTTGTTTTGCAAACAAACCCTTACTTGTCCACTCATTGCCAACGTTAGCTACACTTTGTGCCCGCTTGCACATTTCTTTTTCTCCGGTTCTTCAGTCATGTCTGTTGATGGAGATGGTCTGACTCCAAAGATGCTTATAGGTGAGTACATGGACGGCAATTAGAATGGCGATTGGATGAAATTACATTTCTTTCCGATCGTACATGTTTGCATGAAACAAAAATGTTTCATGCAATTCTAGAAATGGGACATTTGGATTAGAATGTTATTGGTTGCCATTTAATGTTGCTAGTACACTGGAAAAAACGATCTAGAAATAAGTAAAAATGTCTTAAATTAAGTGTATTTACCCTTGATTTGAGTAGGTAAATGAGATAGTTTGCCAATGGAATCAGTATTTTTACTCTTAAAATAAGATAATTCGATAGTATTCACTTGAAATAAGAGAATGCAATTGTCTTTTCTTATTTTAAATCTAAATTGTCTTGTTCTATTTGCAAAATGTCTCTTTTATCTCCTCATTTCAAGAACAAATGCACTTATTGTAAGAAAAAATGACTTATCAAGATTTAGATTTTTTGCAGTGAAAAGGCAGGGTTATTAATCCATAAAATCGATTGATCAAATGTTGTGTTTCTGAATGTTTAATTAAATATTATTAAAAAACAATATTTTTTTTATCTATCCAATGTTGGGCTTCCATAGGTCAGGGTGACATCAGTTCATCACTTTTTGTTCCTAGATGTGTTGGTCTACTTATAATTCATAACACCATTAGCTGCAAACACTTAGTTTGTTATATTTCACAACTGGAATTCCATATCCTATCAATTAAGGCTTTCTCCCAAAGGGGCTGATTAGAATAAAAGCTAGCTTTTGAAAATAATCTATTTCATTTGACATTTTTATGAGATAACATAAGGGAGACAAATATAGATTTATCGGATTCGGAAGGGAGAAAATCAGAGATTAAATTTTTAAGTCATATTACCCCGCCTCAAACATGTATCTAGGTAACCCCGTGCTACAGTATGCAGCTCTTGGATTTTTAGCAATGTTTAAAAGCATGTTAAAAGCCCTGTTCAACATCGGTATCAAGTTACTGGGATTTTTCACTCATGGGAAAGTTGACAAGCCTCGCATATTTTTTTTCTTTTGTAAGTAATTTTCTCAGAGTGAAAACTTCAAAACGATTTGACGGGAGCGAACAGCCTTTCCCCGATTGATGAACAGCAACAGCTGCTTTTCTAACCTCAAGCTGTTGCCTTTTTTTGTTCTTCAGCAATACTATGTTACCACACACCTACACATCACAGACAGTCATCTTTACATGCTTTGCTTTAAGACACATAATCAACTAATAAAGTGAATTAATTACACTAATTAAGTTCAGTAAAAAAAGAGTGAAACTTTCTTTTTTAAATTGTGTGTTAAATTGTGTTGCGTTTATTATGTTGTGTTGTTTATTTTGTGTTATATTTAAATGGCTAACCTTAATTAAGATTATTTATTTTTTATGCTTTGAACTGAAAGAGTCTGAATTCATATTTTAAACAAAAACAGAAACCAACAGTGTTTTCCAAACGGTTAAAGATGGTTCCTATAGCCTGTAGGGGTAATGTTAGCTTGTTGTACCTAGCAACTGTTAACAAAGATGTCCCTTGTCAAGGACTAGGGGTGTAAATCACATCCATCATGGCGATTCGATTCAGTATCGATTTCCTGACCCAACGATTCGATTATTTTCGATACTCAAGAATACACCATGATTCGATTCGATTCGATTAATTGATTAATCGGTTACATTTTTTTTTTTATTATTATTATTTTTTTTACACCTTACAGGCTAAACAAAGTTTCAAGTTTGAAATAAATCAATGAAAGCTGTAATATCATTATGCATTTTCTTTAGAAACAACAGCAAATAAGAGAAGTAGAAAAGTTGCATCAAAAAATACTGCAAAAATACTGCACAATATCAGTGTAAAGAGTTCAATGCAGAAACTGTCCAACATATTTTTTTAGAATGTAATAAATATACTCAGGAAAGAGAGATGTTGCATAGAGAGTTAGACAGGAATAAAAATAAACTAGATATAAGGGAATTGTTTCAAAGGTCATCTGGGGATGTAGTTTTTGGGAGTATTTTTCATTTTCTAAGAAGAACGGGTATTTTAGGGAGAATATAATAGTTTGTCTGGTCCATACTCCATTCTGGAAGGTGGCGGTAATGCACCTATAAGTTGTTTGCCAACCGCCATTAAAAAAAAGAAGAAGAAGGCTCCAGAGTGACGACGTCACCGCCCCCTTGAGAGACGCTCCGCTGCACCTCTACCAGATTGTAGCTGACCGCAAACAGTGCAGCAGACAGGAGGCCGGCTTGTTTTGTTTTTATGACCGAAATTGCGGAAAACAACGCGTGAAGTTTGACCCGCTAGAAGAGCGAGGTGCGCGAGAACGCTGGGACCCTTTTTCCACCTGGATCTCCACTCTTTTTGGCCCTCATGTCCCTCCGTCGTCGGACTAAACTCGCCCCCCACTTCCTCACTGCCTCGGCCGTATCTAGACCCACAGTGTGTAGCTCAGACCACGCTTCAATACTGAGCATAATTTAAAAATGTCTGCGTCAAGCTTACTTTAACACACTGCTGTAAGAGTATAACCAGGAAGCGAGGTAGGAGGGCAAAATAGGTTTAGCGCCACCGCAGCACGGGAGGGAGAATTACGTCCAGGAGCAAATGGATAAAAATAGACCGGAGGAAAAAAAAAACATGGATCGATTATCTTGCGGACGTGTCGATGCATCGGATCGTCGGCTTTTGGATCGATGCATCGATACAAAACGATTATTATTTACACCCCTACTTTTAACTATGGTCTGGCTGCTGATTCCCTGCCTCTCTACCTTTTAATGTATGTGGGTGGACTTAAATTCCTCTTGTTATTCATACAGCATTGTAATATTATAATATAGGTGTCACGTTTCTGTTTCTGTTATGTTTTTCTTTTGAGTATTCAGTCTTACTTTACTCCTTGTTTTCTAGTGTTTAATCTTATTTTCTCCGTGTTTTATAGTCCTAGTAATTTAATTATCATTTTGTTGTTGTTTCCAGTTTTCCAGGTTTCTATCTTTTGCTCTCTGCTGCCCTCTTATGTTCTCCTTCTTCCCTAGCTCTTTCCCTCTCTTGTTCTGTGCACACCTGCTCCCAGTTTCCTCATTAGCCCCCTCTTTGTCTCAGCCTCCTTTAAAAGCCCTCTCTCTTCAGTTCCTCTTTGCTGGGTCCTCGTCAAACACTGCCAAACATGCTCCAACTCCTTCTCTCTGTGCCTTCCTCCTTATGATTCCCCTGATGTCTCCGTGGTTTCTGGTACGTTTAGACTAGTTTTCATGTTTTTGATTTCTGGATTTTTGGACTCCTGGTTTCATGTTTGTTTGGGCTTTGTTTTCTTTTTGGATTTTTGGATAACCTGCCTCTGTTTTCTGTTTAGTCATTATTAAATCCACAACAGATTCACCTCTGCCTCCCTGCCTCTGCTTTTGGGTCAACTAACCATAGCCAAATCGTGAAAATAGGAGGGAAGAAGATTTGAGCATACCCAGTTGTTTCATTACTATCATTGCTTTTACATTCTTTGATGCAATAAAAGCCTCTTAAAAATAATTGTGGTTTACATTAACATGGAAAGTCTGGAGATTTTCCTGTTTCATAACATACCTACTTGAACTAAATTTTTTTATTTAATTTTATTTTTTTTAACAGCTATTAAACCTTCAGCAAAAAGAGCGTTTATTTGTAGCACACCAAGCTTCCTCCTAAAAGCATTATTAGCAGATGGAAGCTGGTGAGAGGTAAATTAGAAATCTGAGCTTCGATTGTTTTGTTTTAAAAGAGAACAAATAATGTTCAGATTTAAATGGATAGCAAGTGTTTTATGTGTTTATTTCCAATTAACACATAACACGTCTTACATTAAGGAACAGAAATATGCTAAAACTTTGTGAAATATATGTCTACATCAACTTCAATCAGATTGCTCTAGATTGCTTTGTTTCTACAAATTTTGGATGATAAAGGACGAGGCAGTACAACATCATCTTTTAAGTTCACAGGGTTTTTTTTACTTTACGCCAGGCTGATTGCGTGAGTCATCAGCAAATATTCACAACATTGTCACAGCTCAGATTCTGTCAAGCTGGGCTCCAGTACAGCAGTGTTTTAGGTTATATGCCAAAATCAGACGTCGAGTGTTGCCACAGAGAAAAAAGTGTCTCAATGTTACTGACTATCAGCAGGATATTGCTGCTCTAGGGGTATTTGATGAAAGCAGGAGATCATTAGTGTCATTTGGAGAAGTAATTTAGTAAATACTATTACTGTCCGTCTATGCTATTGAGACAGGCTACAGACAAGGTAATACAGTGGTGTATTTATTTAAAGGTCCATCTAGTTTGGACTTGTCACAAGCTTTTAAATAAAGGATAAATGAATTATAATCATAATCTCACCAGATTGTAATCTAAATCGATTTCTTCTGTAAAGGAAAAGAGATGTGGCAAAAAAACAGGCAGCAGAAGTTTTGATGCTAGAAATATATAATCCAGGCTTTTCCTGTCTGGCACCAAGTTCCAACCCTGTTTTCGAACTGACCTGCTGTTTACTATTATTAACCTTAATCCTAGCGGTTCTGTTGAAGAATAGATTTTTTTTTTTTACAAAGACACAAGTTCCAAGTTGGAGCTGCAGTAAAATGGTTTGTTTTAGTATCAAATCTTATAGTTCAGTTTTTTTTTAAGAAAGCCATATTATTTATAACACATCATGATCTTTAAAGTTTGAAAGACTTTACTGTGAAAGTGGTCTTTTTTTGAGTACTAAATTACAGGGGTGGAAAGTAATGAATTACATGTACTCAAGTTACTGTAATTGAGTACTTTTTATGAGTAATTTGTAATTTTCTGAGTAGTTTTTGAAATATGTAATTTTTACTTTACTCGAGTAAATTTTAACCTAAGTAGTTTTACTTTGCTACATTTAAAACCCCCTCACGTTACTGAGTAAAAAAAAAAAAAAAATACTGATGGTGAAAAATTTAATGTGGCCCTGCCTTGCATTTACCCTTTGTATTGTCTCATAATCCAGTGCTGCGCTTCGGAAGATGGCAGTTGCTAATCACAACTTAGGGAGTATGGATGAGGAAAGGCCTGAAGAGGAAACATATTCTGGAGACGAAAGCCAGAAAAACCCTTTGCCATATTTGGAAGGATTATTTGTTTTCAAATGCACAAAAGGGAACAATGTGATAATGCAGTGCAGCATGTGCCTGCCCAGCAAAACGGAGCTTTCTGCATCAACATCCAATTTACGAAAAAATGTGGCGGTAAGTTAGTTATCATGGTGTTGTCTGTTGGACAGTAGGATTGAAAATTGTTTGCACTTTATGGTACAGGTTCTGACTGTCTTTGTGCTGAAGAAGTATGTTCTTTAGCCCAGCTGATCTTTTGTAAGTGTGGATGGCCACTGAAATACGCCTTGAAATCGATTAAAACACCTTGTGGTCAATTCGATTCATGACTCATCCTTTTTTTGCATTAAATAACTCAAAGTAACTTTTACTCAAATTACATTTTAAATGAAGTAATTTTGTACTTTTACTTGAGTAAATTTTGAGATGGGTAATTTTACTTTTTCTCTGAGTAGAATTTAGGCAAAGTAAAGATACTTTTAATCAAATTAAAATTTTTTAGTACTCTTTCCACCTCTGCTAAATTATAAACATACCTACAGCCATAGTTATTGCCGTGTTCAACCAATAAACAGGCGGCATGCAGACCTGTTTTAACATGCATACTTTTTGCTGTGTAGGAAGCTTGGCCTTTAAGCAAGTGAAAATAAACCTGTGGTGTTCGTGTTGAACCTGCTGGCAGAGTTAAAGATGGATTATTCCTGTAACAGGGGAATTCTCTCCCTTGGTTATCAACAAAGATGTTTCACAACAAAAAAGTTTGCTAGTAAACCCTGTAAGGGGGCTTGCACCATCAGGATAATCCCTCATTAAATGACATCCAAGCCTTCTTTAAATCCCCTTTTATATACTCAACCTAGAACAAAGAGCTACCTTTGAAAAACTGTCAAGTCATATACAACTAATGTGCTCTGTTAGATTTAAAAGTAATGAGAGCTGAAAATCAATAGTAAATAGAATATTATTTTTATCTCTGTTTTTGCCTTTTAAAGTTGGTTAGGCTTAGCAAATATATGCTGAAAATAAAAAGTTGCCGTCCATTTTTTGATCTCAAACCCAACAATCTTAGTAAGATATGATAAAGTAATTGGAAGGATTTTAACGTCCTGTTGAAGATGTACAGTAACAAAGCAAAACAATAGCCATAAGCGTTTGCACTATTTTGTCCACTATGCAAAAGAATGAGACCAAAACTTTGTTGAAAACACTGCCAAAGAAAACCCAAGTATTTATTAGAATTATTCTTCTGATGCTTTATTAGTTTGTCTTGTAAAAAAAATGAATTGTATTGTTGTATTCAATAAATATCCAGCCAGAGCTAACACAGACTGGTTTAAGCCGGGGGTACACTGTGCGATTTTTTTCAATTGTTACACGAAGCTACGGCTCACACTGTACGACTAAACCGCAGGATAGGTGCGATGTGCAGATGTGCACGATGCTCATGCTGCACATAAATCGCTCGGACTCAGCTCCGCAGTGAGATATAGCTGCTCTGACTCGTCTATCTGGAAGCCAAACAAATAGAAGAGGAATATGAAGCTCACTTAAGTAAAACGCGCTGCGTTGGCAATTTGTCCAAATTGGTGCTGAAAGCCCTAAAAAGAAAAGGCGACGACGTATTTGGACAAATTTGGAGCAAA
Source organism: Cyprinodon tularosa (assembly GCF_016077235.1). NCBI lineage: Eukaryota > Metazoa > Chordata > Actinopteri > Cyprinodontiformes > Cyprinodontidae > Cyprinodon > Cyprinodon tularosa. The sequence continues at coordinate 1,964,609 of NW_024038729.1, read as the reverse complement.
CGTGGCTACTACGGTCTGTCAATTTTACAGAAAGAACTCCATTTCACTCATTGCACCGCCATGCTTCTGAGAGGAAGAAGAAAAAGAAGAATCCTTGTTTGCCCACTGAGCGATTTGCCCACAACAGCCAGGAGAAAATCAAACAATCAATGAACTGCAGGTGGTCATGAGAGGCTGATAGCCCCTCTTTACCCCCACGACTCACGACGCACGATCAGGCTGAAAGTCAGCTCGATTGAAAGATTCTCGCACGACTGGAAAATCGCCCCAAAATTGCACAGTGTACGCCCGGCTTGAATATCAATTTGTTAAAATGGCCTACTCAAAGTCCAGACCTAAATGAATTCAAGAGACGGGTGCAAGGCCTAGAAATGTATATTCCTGATGTTCCCCACCCAGTTCTAACGATCTTGAGCTACTTTGCAAAAGCTATAAGCAGACATACCTCCAAAGACCTGCACTTAAATATAAAACAAATTCTAAGCAAATTTAAACCTGGGCTGATTATTCTGCTGCCATTCAACAAACTCAAATTCAAACTCACATATCATCATTTTTCAAGTTTGGAAACATTTGAATATTACAAGATCGCTGGACTTTACTGTGAATCTGGTCCAGCCTGGAGCACCTTATATTGAAAACTAAAAATGTATTTTAAAATCTTGCAACAGACATCTGCATGTCAAACAATACATGTGACTAAGATTTAAAAGCAAAGAAATGAGGCACACTTTGTTGATCAGGTCCTATCTTTTTTGTTAGGGTATGCAAATTTGGACTGACAGATGTGGAGTGTAAAATGTTCCAGTGCATCAGAAATAATTTACATTGCCACAACATAACCATCGGTCTTATTTTTCCTATAGCTAGTTATTACCAGAAAACATTAAAATTGAAGTTTAATGCGCTACGTGCAATTTATCACTGCCCTAAAGTCTTTAAATAATTACTAGCCGAATTCTTCAGAAAGCAAAACAACAGCCACAAGTGTTTGCACTCTTTTTTTTTCCACTTTGCAAAAGACTGAGACCAAAACTTTGTTAAAAACACTCCCAACGAAAACCCAAGTACTACTAAGGGGAAATAGTACAGCAATTTTCTGGCCATGGTGTTATAGAGCACAGTTGAATCCAATATTTAAAAATGGAAAGTGTATCTCTCAACTTAAGCCAACTTGGCCTTGCACTTTGATAGAAGCAACCAAGAAGTAAAGATAGTAGCTGTTGTCAGTTTCTGCCCCCACACTGTGAAATAAGCTGCCATTGCCACTTAGACAGGCTGACACACTTCATGTATTTAAATTTTCTCTATGAAAAGATGATTTCTTTTGTACGGAAGAGGATTAGGGCCACTGAAAAAAAAAAAAAGTTAACTGATTTTTAAATTTTATTTCAGTTTAACAGTCAGAATTCTGACTATTTTCTCCGAATTCTGACTTTAATCTCAGAATTCTGACTTTTTTCTCAGAATTCTGACTTTTTCCCTATACAAAACTGAAAAAAAATGTAAAAATCTGTTAACTTTTTTTTTTTTTTTTCCAGTGGCCCTAATCCTCTTCCGTACTTTTGGATTCTGATTGAGTGTCCAATTTTATAGAAACTAATAAGTCTTCTGAAGTTTTATTAGTTGGTCTTACTTCACTTCTATTAATATACAGTGCTTTGGTCAGTAGTGTTTAAAACAAACAAACAAAAAAATAATAATAATAATAATATATATATATATATATATATATATATATATATATATATATATATATATATATATATATATTTTTTTTTTTTTTTTTGTATTGTTGTATTCAATAAACATAAAGTACAACCAGAGCTAACACAGAGTGGCTTAGGTTAAAGAATATCAATCTGTTAAAATGGCCTATTCAAAGTCCAGACCTACAGCAATTCCAGAAATGAGTGCAAGACCTAGAAACGTATATTTCTGATGTTCCCCATCCAGTTCTAACGATCTTGAGCTATTTTTTGCAAAAGCTATAAACAGACATGCCCCCAAAGACCTGCAGTTGTTTAGTTTGCAAAGAAAGGTTACTACAGAATATTGATTAAGGGTTTCTGAAAACACTGCATACCACAGTTTACAGATTCTTATTGACCTTTTCAAAATGTGTACCTTTGAAAAAAAACAACATATTTTCCTTTCATTTCATAGCTTCCGTTAGTCTCTCACTAAATCTTAATCTAATGCAATCAAACCTGTGCTTCTAATGCCAGAAAATGTATAAATCTTTAAGGTGGTATAATTGTTTTGGCAATCCACATTATTAAGGATTAATAGTTTTATAACAATTTTACAGATACAATTGCAAATAGATCCTACAAATACAAAACAGTTTATGTCAAATTTCCCCCCCTTAATTCAGCAAACAGAAAGGTTGAGTTAAAGTTGTTTCTTTAAACTCCAATGGTTTTTGACATTTGATTAAAATAAGTGTAACCAAAGTCAGGACAGTGATTCTAAAAGCAGAAGTTACAACAGATTTACTGATATCTGTAGGAGGAAGGTCAAAGTGTGGGAAGTAGTGCAAGCAACTGGGTTCACATCATTCATGTCATGCAGTGTCTAACCTGTTTCTCTACTCGTTTGGATTCACACTGACAGCGAACTACTGTATGCTCTTCTGTTTTGTTAAATAAAGTTGAAAACAAATTGGAAAACACAAACAAGTAAGGTTATTTAAAATTTTATGAAGCAGGTTAAGAAGATTTGTTAGCTTTTATGTAAAATAAAATACAGCCCTGAATATATGAATGTATTCCACCACCTGTGAGATAAAATTAATTTCTGCAGAATTCAAGCAAGAATAATAAAAAAGGATTCTGACTTACCAGAAGTCGGACTCCATCAATTTTTAATCTGGTCACAGTTGCAGCACAGTCTTGCATATTATTCTGATGGTAATCACAAATAATTTAATTCAGTAACACTTCCTGTAAGCTACCTGATCCGCAGCATTAACCCTTGAACACTGAATTATTGAGTCAAAAATGCTTCCTCCAATTAGCTACTTATATTTTATGTCCTTTTTTTCATAAACTCACCTTACACATAAAAAGAGCCACTTTCACCTGGTCCCACCCTTCACACTCCTCTCTGGACGGCAAATTCATGGTTGTCACCGCAGGGATCTTCTGAGCAGCAGCTCGTCTCTGGACGTTGTGATTTCAAGAAGAGTTTTCATATGTTGATGGTACTTAGAATAAAAATACATACCCAGATTCATTCTTCATCATACATAAACATGGAATGTGATGGAACTGGAACTAAAACCCCGATTAACATTTCCCCGTTGACTGTCTTACGGCATCAACAAAAGGGAAGCTGGAACTTCCTGAAAAATATTCTATATTAAAACGGAAAGAAATCCAGCGTTACACAATACTGGAGATATATGTTTTCACATCTCTGTTAAGGGGATTATTTACTAATCTAATTTTAAATGCATATTTCTTTATATGCTCTTTTTCAATTAACTCTACAGACTTTTTTCTTACCTCTACAGTGATCATCACACAATTGAACTTATAGCAATGTCAGAAAGACCCACTATTATACTTTAAATTTCAAAAATGGGTTGCAGTTGTGTTTAATGAAATATTACAGTGATGAAAAATTCCCAAAGCTTATCCACAAGTGGGCTCTAAAGATAGTAACGTTTCTGATCTAGAAACAGTTTGAAAATTACAGTTTGACATGTTTTGCTTTTTTTTTTTTTTTTTTTACCCCAGATACTTTTTGACATCTCTGTCAACATCAGTGTTGCTAAAGCAGAGAGAGAAACAGTTTGAAGTCTTGCTGTAAACGAAGCACCATGATCACAGCACTCTGCTCCTTTCACAGTAGAAAAATGATGTTGACAAGGTATTTTGCATTTGCATTACTGGAATTTAGTGAACAAAGGTTCAGTCTTAAAGTCTTTCAAAAAAAAAAAGAAAAAGAAATAAAGGCATTCTCAACAGATTTAGTTAAATATCGAAAAAATTCTAAGCAAATTTAGAGCTGGGCTGATTATTCTGCTGTCATTCAGCAACTTCTCATTTAAAGTCTTGTTGTTTCCTGTGTTAATATAAAAAAAAACCTTTCATATCATAATCTTTCAAGTTTAAACTTTTGAATATTAAAAAAATCACTGGACTTTACTATGAAATTGGTCCAGCCTGGGGCCCCCAATGTCTAAAACAAAAACTTTAAAATCTTGCAACACATATCGTCATGTCAAACAATACATGTGACTAAGATAGAAAAGAAAAGAAATGAGGACGCAATTTGTTGATCAGGTCCCCTATTTTGTTAGGTTATGCAAATTTGGATTGACAGATGTGGCGTGTACATTGTTCCTGTGCATCAGAAATAACTTACATTGTCACAGCATCACCATCTGTCTTATTTTTCCTATAGCTAGTTTAGTTATTACCGGAAAATCTTGGAATAGAAGTTTAATGCACTACATGCAATTTATGACTGCCCTGAAGTAATCAAATAATTACTAGCTGAATTCTTCAGAAAGTACTTCAGGCTGCTGTCAGTTGGTCAGGCATTCTGCCTGCCCAGAACCTTCCTCATAGGAGCCGTGCATTAAATTAGGGTGACCAAACGTCCGTATTTCCCGGGACATATCCGTATTTCACGTCCTGTCCCCCCGGGTTTTTTTTTAGAAAGTGAGGAAATGTCCTGATTTCACTGCGCACGACGCTCCGTGTGACGTAATCCCTGAGCCGCGTCAGTGCGGGCAGCCCTGTTCTTAATCAGAGGCTCTGTTCGAAAACCTTGGCTGCATCCTCCAAGGACGCGGTCTACCTAGACTGGATCCTTCGAAGTCCTTGAAAATCAGGAGGCCGGAAGAGTTTTGGCTGTGAATTCGAACAGGTCCACCCTTCGGCGGGTTTTACCGCCGTATGCTCTGTTGCTTAGCAACCGTGACAGTTGACACGCAAAGCAGGAAAAGAATGAATCCGAGGTTTTCAAAACTGTTTGTTTATTTATTTATTTTTTAAAAAGTTAAAGTGAACAAAGACTGATGAGAATCCAGAGTGGAATAAAGATTCCAACCACCGGGAGCAGGAACAAATCAAATCAAATGTAATGATAGAAACCTTAGTCAGTTAAATAACCTGCTGCTGTCATTCTGCACATCTCTGATGTTGCTGCTATTTTCAAATATCCATTACTGTAAAAATGTCCATAGCTGCATATTGGTTATTTATTCTCCAGTTTTATATTGTTAAAACACTTTACAGAATTTTATTTTTTATATTTTAACTCTTCCCTATTATGTTATTCTTACACATTTTTTTAAGGTCCTCATTTGTGTGACCATTTTCAATAATCTGCTGTAAATTTGCCCATTGTGGGACAATAAAGGGATTTTCTATTCTATTCTATAAAAGGGGTAGAAAGATATAAGTAAATCTAAACAATGTATCTACAAAATGTATCTGCAAAATCTCTAATATTCAACAACAAAAAGTACTTAGTTAAGCATATTGTGCAAAACAACAATAAAACTAAACTCCTATCAGATTTATAGTTCCTGCAGATTTATTAGAATCTGTCCTTAAATTCCAGCCAAACTCATTTACACAGTAACAGATAAAAACCTTTAGATAAACCAAACATTACCGCCACATATCTGACTCTATAACCATTAAAACAACTAGTAACAAGTAACATTTCCTCTCATCACTGAGCAAATCCCGATGATGAGACATCTGTTCTTTCAATCAATCGAACCCCCCCCCCCCCCCCCATACAAGGTGTCCTGGTTTTCCCAAATGAAAATATGGTCACCCTAATTAAATCATTTCAGTAATATCACCAAATGTCTTTGTAGTTACATTTTTGTTGCGCTTTTTGTTGGTGCCGATATCCAGGATTCATAGTGACATTTTTCAAAAGAATAAAAAAACATCTGAGGTGGCCTGGCTTAACTGGAGATGATATTGGATATATTGGAGTATTAAACAGATCAAAAGAAGATGCTCAGGAGACATAGAAAAAATAGATTTTTTTCCTTAAGTTAGACAGCCTCTAAAACACTGCAAATAAAAATTGGGACACAGATGTTAGTGCATAATTGCAACTTTGATTGTACAACAGTATTATTGGTAATAACAAATATATGTTTGTTGTGAGAAACTATCTGCTACACAAAAAGTGTTTAAAAAGAATTTTCAGCATAGTTTAAGAACCAAGTATTTGCCTGGTTCAAATAGGGATCATGAAACATTATTTTATTAAATCTTGTTAGACGTTTGATTTAAGGTGAGTATTGATTTGTAAGGCAGATTTCTTTTAACTCTTTGTTCACTGTTTTGCTGACATGAGTTCCCATAACTTCCTTGATTAACAAAAAATGGAGATGGTGGAGAATTGGAGCACATTGTTCCTCTGAGTGAAATACAAGCCACTTATCAACAGGGTACACGAAAATAGGAAACATCTGTGGTCAGACGTAGGTGATAATTTGTTACATTTACTCAGTTATATTTACTTGAGTAACTTCTTTAAAAATTGTACTTTTAGGAGTACTTTTACTCCATTTTACTTTATAGCTTTACTAGAGTAAAAATATGCTTGATTTTAACAAAAATACACCAGAGAGAGACAAACACCTACAGTTTATATAAAAGTGGGACATTTTTTTGTACTTCAGCTTCATTGGTTTAAAGTTTTTGCAGTTGTTAACAGATACATCCCTATTTTTGTTTTTTGATTGATGGGCTAAGGAATTACCCTGCATTTGACAGGATATGTGTCGAGCTACTTTAAAAGCTGAAACACCCCAGAAATCAGGATCTTAAACTTTGTTACTTCCATTTCTTATGAATTTGTAAGAGCCTTGCACAAAAATTCTCTACCATTTGGTCTACTTGGTTAGATAAAATAATTAAATAAGTTTATTCATTAGAAAAAGACCAAAATTACGGAAGCCAAGAGCGGTCGTAATAAACTTTTTTTTCTCCTTTGCCTTCTTGAGATAATGACACAACTATCTTGTCATCACCGTTAAACCATTACTTATAACAAGATAATTATCTCGTTATTACGTGAAAACAGATATTGATTTCTTGAGATAACAAGATGAGTAACTTAAAGTACTTAAAATAGCCCTGGATTCCCAGTCCATCCATGCCTGTGGGGCCCGTAGTTGTGCAGTCGCGGTACCGAGTGTAGACAGATAATAATTTTTTTGTTTCCTTTTTCTATCCACTCATTGTCAGGTCGTGTTGGATGATTGCATTGCATGGAATACAGTAGAAACAAATCTGACTGAAAATCTTTAATCTGGACCCATTTTAGTGGTTAATGCATCTTATACCTGTTACAGGCGTAACACCAGGTCTGTTCAGAAAACAGACAGAACACTGCAGCTGAGGCACCAGAGGCATAGATCTAATTGCACATGAATCAGAAGTGGAAACAAATCATCAAACCAACTACGTTGTCTCTTTGTGTTGTTGGATGTGTGTATATATTATATAAAACTGTAACTGGAGCGTGTAACAAAAGTAATTTCCCTTTGGGATTATTAAAGTATTTCTGATTCTGATTCTTTACCTAAAAGTTAAACAGAGGATTATTCACATTATTACACATATAAATCCTCTCCCACTGTTGTGGCACTGAAGGATGTAATAGGTTTTAACACGCACCAACCATCTTGTAATGATGAGAAAACATTTTCTTTAGATGAGAAAATGATCATGTTATTATGGCAAGAAAATGGCTTTCATTATCTTTAGATAATTAGAAAATTAACTTGATTTCTTGAGAAAACCTCTGTAAAAAAAGAGGGACACGACCGCTTCCGGCTTCCGTATAAAATAACCCTTTGCTTACTGAAGAAAAATACGGTAAATCTCAAATGTAATTTTCTAACAACACACTTTGATCTTCCATGCAAGCTTCCAGAACTTATCTAACCCCTCTGTATTCAAATACAAATACATAATTCCTTTAAAAAATCATCAGCAACATAAATGCAAAGGACTTCAATGTTTCTTTATTAAACATACAGCACACACTGATATGGTTGTTTAAAAAAGGAAAATCTTTTTGTAGTCAATAAGTGGCAGTAAATCATTCAAGTACCTTATTTTTATATAACTCCAACCACATGGTCTGATTGTATGAGTGATATTCTAAGTTTATTTACTTTTTTAAATTTAGGTTGTAGAGCTTGAAATTACTTTTTCACTTACTGGTTAGTTTGACTTATACTTAAGGTAATGGAAAAAATAAATATGGTCTTAGGTTCAGGTGCACTTCCTGTTTTGTAGGTGCTGATCATACAGTGGAAATTTGTAAAAAAAAAAAAAAAGGGGAATGGGGATGTGCATGAGAAATGTTGCTCAACAGTCCGTGCAAGGCTAGAAGTGGCATGTACAAATTAGGCATTTGAGGGCAAAAAAGGCTGGTGACAAATAAAGCATATCTAAAAATACGCTGGTTATGTTCTATTCAACATCCCACAATGGTGGCATATTATCTGCAAACGTATATCAAGGCCCTAAAGAAGACAGCTTCAAATGAACAAATAAAGTTAGAAGGTAATTATCATGCTAATGATTCAAATAGTATATACAAAAAATAATTGCAGTGGGTTGATTCTAAAGGTCAAAATAATGATTTTTAAGGTTACCACAGTCTGAATGCAATGAGTCATTGGCTTTTGCTACCAACCCTAGTAACAGTGGAGAGGAACCACTTCCTTTTAACAGGAATAATACTCCAGTAGAAGCAGCTTCAGTTTAACGGTTGAGAAATCAAGAAGCAGACCCAGAACACTAGAGAAACGCTAGGTCAGGAGCCCATTCAGTAAAAAGAAAACTAATGGTACACAAAGTGAATGTTAAGCCAAAGCTTTATTGATTGCTCTGTCCAGGAAGAAGATGCAGTTAAAATAGAGGCAGGGGGCCATGTGTACTATCCAAGGGAAAGACCAACAGAACAATATAGCAAAGTTAAGGACAGCAATATCTCTGTTGGCAACTCAAGGAACAATCCGCAGCTATGAAGAATCATTGAGCAAAGAAAGCCTCGGCAGGGTACACAACGTTTATAGCAGAAACAGTTCCTACAGTGACCTTATCCAATAAAACACTGAGCATGGAATAACTTGGCCTAGGGTACTTTAAAGTAGTAGTTTAGAGTATTTTATCTAAGGCAAACACAACAAAACACAAAAGCACATTGCTAGAATTACTTTCCTGTAAGAAAAAACGGCAACAACAACTACAACAACAACAAAAAAACAGATGGACAACTCATTTTTAATTGCATCAATGAAAATAAATAATAGACTTAGACAGATTTGATCCGTCATTTTGTAAACACAAGTGTAAAACAAAAAGGAATTTCGTTTGTTCTAACATTTGTATATATATGTATATAAATAATAGATTATTTCAATGAAATATAGATTGAATAAGTGACAAGAGTATCAAACAGAATACTAGTATGCACTGGCTAAAACAGTCCAGCTTTCTAAGAATGTTTAAAGGTAATTAACTTAATAAACCTAACCTATTAGCAATCTATACTTACAGTGGATTCAGTTATAAATTTATCAGATAAATACTATGATAACAAACAAAACAAAAACAGTTGAGAGTATATCCACCTGCTTATACAGTTCCAAGTAAGATGAGAATGTACCTTTGTTTAGAGCTTCTTCTTCCTCTGCTTCTTCCCAATGCACTTCTACTTCAGGTTTCGACTGAAACGAGTGGGAAGTAGAAAGCTTAAGGGTTAGATTTATCCATAGTTTAACTGCATGGAATGAAATTCTATAGAAACAGGGTGTGAGAAAGAAACAGTAAAAAAGTAATGTACTGTAGAGTGCCAAAGCCAAGCTTTGAAAAACATTGATTTTGTTTTGTCAGTTTTTTTGTAATATTTTGTTACAATTTCTGTATAGTAATGAACAACATTTTACACGAAAGACAGAAAATGTAAGTCAGAATTGTGTGGGGAGCAGAAAAAAATAAAACAAATATTCACAAAAACACACATAGCTGCAACCCAAAATATTACAGTCAAATATCAAAATCGCTGGGAACGGTCCCGATCATGTTTGCTCGACCATGTTGTGTCAGCTGTTTAATTGTTAGTCAAAAGGAGAAAACATACAAGTGCTAGCTGGTAACTTTGTTATCTGTGTGTGGTGATGCAAACACTTTTACTCCTCATTTATTGAGGTATGCACATCACCTAAAACACTGCATAGCCACTATGAAAACCAGGCACTGCGTAAATATGCAAGGCTGACTGTGTGAATAATGATGAGGCTGACTTTGGAGGGGCAGGAGCAGGGTCCGAAATTAACACCTGCCAAATGCGTCTAAATATTTCATTTGGCGAGTTATTGCCTAGCACCATTGCTCCGGCATTATTCTTTCCTCTTTTACTTTAGTTAGTCTCCCCTCTGTCCCTTTGTTCCTCTGCTGTCTGTACCTCACATGCCAATAGAACAAGCATGGGCAAGTCCAGTTCAGGGGGGTTCATTTGCACCTTTGGATGAAATATTACTGAAATTCTAAATTACAACTTTATTTGATAAAACTACATTAGTTTGGAATATAACTTTGTTTGCTTTAAACATAATGCCTCGGTGAAACAAAAAAACATCTTCCTTAAAAATATTAAATTGTTAGAAAATTATTATTTCTTTTCCCAGCAGGTAATAATATGCTTGGCCGGTCCGCTTAGCCGGTGAGTCAAAATATTTATTTCTTCCCTTGGCAGGAATAATTGAACTTTATTGATCTTACATTGGATAAATGTACCTCTGCATTTAACCCTTAGGGCGGAGGTCTTCAACAGGGGGTCAGCGACCCCTAGGGGGTCCACAGAGGTACTGCATGGGGGTCTCGAAAGTTTTGGTTGATTACACTTTTATTTTTTCATATTCCCCCCTGCAATTTTTTTTCCAAATATTGTAATGCCTTTAAATACACATTAACATGAATTCAACACACTGTAGTAAACAGATAAATGGAGGCAGAAGATGTCTTTCAGTCATCAATGCAGACATTCAGTAACACACAGGAGCTCTTTCAAGCTGGGCACCAATTCATTCACAACACCTATCCCATCAACCAGGAATCAGAATCAGAAATACTTTAATAATCCCAGGGTGAAATTACTTTCTTTACATTACTCCATCTGTAATAGAGTGACTATAGGACCAGTTTGATATAACACAATTTCATACAATATATATATAAGTCGGGGGTCCCTACTCCATCTCGCCATCAGTTTGGGGGCCCTTGACCTGAAATACTTTGAAGACCCCTGCCTTAGGGAGTAGTGGGCTACCATTGAGGGGCGCCTGGGGAGCAGTGTGGGGTTACGGGTCTTGCTCAGGGACTCAGAGTTGCAGTCTGTGGGGCTTGAACTCAGAACCTCAGGATTCCAAGCTCTATGCCATAACCACTAGGATACCACTCTCCTATCTCTAACGAATAAAAAATCTGATTATAGTCTATGTTTTGATTCATTTGTGTTTTGGTTTTATATTTGGGCTTTTATTCTGATTATTTTTTGGGTTTATTATTATTGTTTTTAAAGAAACAGCGTGTAAATGATTTAGCTTTTTATTTGCAAACATCAAGGTTTACTTTCATGAATACATATTCTAAGTCTAAGCCTAAGTCTAATAACAGACACATAGAAAACAAAAGTATTTCATAGTTTAGAAGAAGTTATTTATAAACACATAGCTGGTTGTGCACCCAATAGAAGATGCTATGTCTCTGTCTTTGATTAAAGGTGGGGTATGTGATGTTTTCTGGAGCATGTTTTTACCATACTGATTGAAAACCTCCTCACGAGCCCATTGCGCCAACTGAGATAGAATGTTTGGAAAAAAAACGAAATCTTTTAGTCCAGTGTAGAGGGCGTAGTCAGAGGAAAACGCAAACCAATAGAAGTAACTATCATCCCTACTTCTACTGGTTTCAAGGACTTCGAAGGATCCAGTCTAGGTAGACCGCGTCCTTGGAGGATGCAGCCAAGGTTTTCGAACAGAGCCTCTGATTAAGAACAGGGCTGCCTGCACTGACGCGGCTCAGGGATTACGTCACACGGAGCGTCGTGCGCAGTGAAATCAGGACATTTCCTCACTTTCTAAAAAAAACCCGGGACGCCCGGGACAGGACGTGAAATACAGATATGTCCCGGGAAATACGGACGTTTGGTCACCCTAATCAATACTTCTTGAAATGACAACCGTGACAACTTGTTTACGACCATATTGAATTGTTCAACACTCTTACCGTACTAGGAGAAGACGACGCCATCATGGAAGTTAGCCTGTTATGTTGTGGTTAGCTAGTAATAGACATGAGCTTCTCGCCTCATCCCGAGTCACGTGCACTCGCGAGGTCTCGGCCTGTTTCTTTCTCGTTCTCGGGAACATCCGAACATTCTCGACTGACAGCAGGCGCGTTCATGTAATTTGGAGGCGTGGTTTCGTGGGGTGGGCTGAAGGTGTGTATTTTCAAAAATGTAGCTGGCAGGAACCGTTTATCCAGGATCATATACCCCACCTTTAAGGCAACCAAAAGGGGAAAAGCTGGTTAGTATTTTATGTTTACCAGTACATGAAGACATGTTGATGGTGGAGGAGAATTTTAAAACCAGCAAAGACCAATGTGCATCATTTTACTTGTTTTTTTTTGTGTGAAATGGAGAACCATACATACTCTATGCTCAGCGAGAGGGAAGAGAAAGTAATCAGGGAAAGAGAAAAAAAAAGTAAAGAAAAAGAGTCCTTATTGCTGTAGTTTTTACCAGGTGGAGACAATTTATGGAGAGCTTCAAAGGGGATACAGAGGTAGTAAGCATCTGTTGGACATGGAAGTACACTATATTGCCAAAAGTATTTGCTCACCCATCCAAATTATTGGAATCAGGTGTTCCAATCACTTCCATGGCCACAGGTGTATAAATTCAAGCACCTAGGCATGCAGACTGTTTTTACAAACATTTGTGAAAGAATGGGTCGCTCTCAGGAGCTCAGTGAATTCCAGCGTGGAACTGTGATAGGATGCCACCTGTGCAACAAATCCAGTCGTGAAATTTCCTCGCTCCTAAATATTCCACAGTCAACTGTCAGCTGTATTATAAGAAAATGGAAGTGTTTGGGAACGACAGCAACTCAGCCACGAAGTGGTAGGCCACGTAAACTGACGGAGCGGGGTCAGCGGATGCTGAAGCGCATAGTGCGAAGAGGTCGCCAACTTTCTGCAGAGTCAATCACTACAGACCTCCAAACTTCATGTGGCCTTCAGATTAGCTCAAGAACAGTGCGCAGAGAGCTTCATGGAATGGGTTTCCATGGTCGAGCAGCTGCATCCAAGCCATACATCACCAAGTGCAATGCAAAGCGTCGGATGCGGTGGTGTAAAGCACGCCGCCACTGGACTCTAGAGCAGTGGAGACGCGTTCTCTGGAGTGACGAATCGCGCTTCTCCATCTGGCAATCTGATGGACGGGTCTGGGTTTGGCGGTTGCCAGGAGAACGGTACTTGTCTGACTGCATTGTGCCAAGTGTAAAGTTTGGTGGAGGGGGGATTATGGTGTGGGGTTGTTTTTCAGGAGCTGGGCTTGGCCCCTTAGTTCCAGTGAAAGGAACTCTGAATGCTTCAGCATACCAAGACATTTTGGACAATTCCATGCTCCCAACTTTGTGGGAACAGTTTGGAGCTGGCCCCTTCCTCTTCCAACATGACTGTGCACCAGTGCACAAAGCAAGGTCCATAAAGACATGGATGACAGAGTCTGGTGTGGATGAACTTGACTGGCCTGCACAGAGTCCTGACCTCAACCCGATAGAACACCTTTGGGATGAATTAGAGCGGAGACTGAGAGCCAGGCCTTCTCGTCCAACATCAGTGTGCGACCTCACAAATGCGCTTCTGGAAGAATGGTCCAAAATTCCCATAAACACACTCCTAAACCTTGTGGACAGCCTTCCCAGAAGAGTTGAAGCTGTTCTAGCTGCAAAGGGTGGACCGACGTCATATTGAACCCTATGGATTAGGAACGGGATGTCACTTAAGCTCATATGTGAGTCAAGGCAGGTGAGCAAATACTTTTGGCAATATAGTGTATATTTTGCCATTATGTTAGATACAGGACCGTCTCCTTCAGCAGTTACTCTGTAAGAGATGGCTGATTTTTTGTTAGTTTGTTAAAACAGCTACTATTATTATAATAGAAGTCATAACGGGTGACCATATGCTTATTTTTGGCCATATTATCCCAGAAAGTTATTTCATCATTTATTTTTTCTAATTTGTCAAGGTTAATGGGGATTGATGTCTTCCCGCTAGTCAGAAAGAATAGACCAAAGTAATACCAGTTTCTGTTTATGATTTATTCACTTGAGGTGCAAGTATTTTAATGCTAATAAATGTGAATCCAACCCGTGTTTCTGAACACCTGAGAACATATCTCAATCGTGCTAACTAGCGTGTATATAAGGAGGCAACGGATCATATCCCAGATGATCACCCCTGATGGTATTCAAGCCAAAGACCTTAACCAGGAATATCTTTGTTGTTCAAATCTGTCATCTTGTGAATCTCTTTTAATAATGACTCTGTTATTGTTCCAGACAACCAGTGAACCTCGGTTCGTCTCTGATCTTCATGGAAAAGGTCTTACCTGTGTGCAGCGGTTCTCAGTCTTCACCACCTGCCTGTCAGCTCTCTAGTGCGACATGTCTTGTAAGTACCAAAGCTCTCGAATCTCACGCACATTCTACTGAATCTCTGGGGTAGAGTCTGCAAAGCCTACAGAATCAAACCCCTATAGATCCATGCAACAAAAAGCTGGGTCCAACCCAAGGGTGTAACTTTGTGATTAATGTTGGTGGGGACACTCGGGTGGGGGATGATGGACCTACAGTTACTCAACCCGAACTCTTTCATTAGGTTTTTGTATTTTCCAAAAACGAGCTCAAACATATATTTATTGAATTCTTTCCTATTGTTAAGAAAAGAAGAGAATTATGATACACTAATATTTACATTTATAGATAGAGAGATGTCTTTTAGTGCATTACATATATAGGACCCAAAAATATTAATATGTAAAAAAATAACGAATAGCAGCCAATTATGATGCCAAAATCGATATATCATGCATCCCTAGAAGAAAGTCCAACACCTCACTGACAAGCTGCATAGCCTCTGTACCCCCGCTGCTGTGTGTCTGGTAATACCATCACACTGGGTTAACGTTGATGATGTCAACAGTAAGACAGAAGTCCGGAAAGTAAACAATGGAGACCAACATGGAAGGAAGCCAGGGGAAAATCAGTGTGCTTTATTCTTTCGGTCTATTATCTGTCCGAATCCCTTCCACTAGTGCTGCACCATGTTTACTGAATGTAAACAGAGTTGTTTTGGCTTGTTATATCAGAAGCGACTGGCACGGTGTGTTGACATCCGTAAGTTGCTCTCAATGGTGTCACATCAATTCGCGGGCCACCCTGTTTTTGTTGTTCCCACACCATGCCGATCAGAGCCGAGGCGATATTAAAGCGGGTCGCTTACCCTAATGCTCTATAAACCTTGTTGGTACATGGTACTGCGAACTCCTTAATAAACCAGAGTATTTTTTATAAAATAAATAAGGTGGCCTTGGTCCTAAATCATTAAGAGAGTGTTATTAGGTCATTTATGCAAATACAGAGCCAAATCCAGGACAATAAGCCAAACCAACAAAAAATGATTCACACAATTAGGCTTGTTTAATGGCCATTTTAGTTCATTTTCTAAACACTAAAACCTGTTAACTGAGCTGAAGAGAAAATAGCAAAGATATAAAACTCAGGCTCTACTTTAAGTAGAGTGACTGTGGCCAGATAAATGGCCAAACATCCCTCTATGTGCTTTACCACACTTGTTTTAAAGGATCAGATACTGTCAAAGGGAAACTCAAAATTCACTATTTAGAACTACACAGTGCAGGCCATTAACACTGAGCAAGTGCAATAATCAGATAAGAATTATGATGAGAACTTTGCAGTGATAGCAGCAATCATTATAAAGACAATTTGTCTGAAAGATTTCAGAATGTTCTTCGTTTCATTTTGGATAGGGGCCAGCACCTCATCTACCGCTGACTGATTGGAGGGGTAAACAATCCACCAATTAGTCGTGTCTGTCCTCTGACATCCATTAACCCCCGGCACTCCGCACTAATGAGAGTCGTGTAATAATTCCCATCAGTTGTGCTTATTAAGGTGAAGAAGAGAACAAGGCCATTCTAATTGGATGAAGTATCAAGGTCTGTGAGGGTTTCATTTTGTACAAAACTAAACAACTCATTTACTATTGTGCATATTAAGTAGAGCTGCTTTGTACTTAATTACAGCTGAAACACAGGAAAACATTTTCTTGTGCATTGTTGTGATTGGTAGCAGAATGTCTCTTGTTGTAATTACCTCACTGGAAAATAAAAGCTATAAATTGGTCTTGCATCTCAAATCTATTTTCAGTCTGCGTTCGGACCACTGTGAATGTAGTCATATTCCCGCTGGCAAATGCTACTAATCATCAACAGCTTGCAGTACCTGTATGTGTGCAAAAGTCGTGTGTGAGCGGTGGACCCCTCTGGGGAAACGCACAAAAAGACTCACATCTTTTAACGCAAGTTTATTTAAAACAGAGAGCAGATGGTGCAGACTTGGTCTGGACATAATGAGACGGTGAGTGGCGGGACAAACCGGACATGGCAGGACAGCTGTGATTAAGTTCGGGAGGCGACCGGAATTCAGTCCTCTCCCTGGAGGGAAGTTTGCTGGTGCCAAGTGATGTTTTTACAACTTCATGAAAACTCCTGAGCAGATTTTTTCAGAAGTGTCTGGATCAGACCATATCTTCTGTTTTTTTAGACCAACCCTTGGCAAAAACTAGTTTATTCAAGTATACTAAAAGTGCACTAATTTCATACTTAAAATCTGGCAGTGCGCTTAGAGTTTACTTATTCTAAACTATATTTCATATACTTAACAACAGTATAGTCAAGTGTACTTGTCTATACTATTGTTTACATTTATTGTTTGCTAAAGTATACTTTAAGCATACTTTAGTAAACTTCAAAAATATCCCAATTTAGTTAGAAGAAGTATTACTTTAGTAATACTTCAAGTACACTAAAAGTACATTGTTCGGTATGCTTTCTAAACTTATGCTTAAATATTCTTAATAGAATTTACTTCAAGTATACTACTTTTTGCTAAGGGAAACAGTGAAGTCCTGAGTAAAAACAAAAAAACTATTTTGAAAAAAAAGAAAATTTTTTTTTGCCTCTGCATGGTTTTCTTGCATAAAAGAACGCTCTACAAACACATTTCAAATATATCTAGGTGCATCCTCTTCCTTTTCCTCTTTTTGGACATCCAGATTTGGACATTTTTGTGTGCTTTATTGGCGTGCTAACGTAGCACTGAAACACCTGGTAATATTTTTGCAATTCTTTCTCATGATATTGTTGTTTTTGGCAGAATAAAAGATTTTAATCAGTTGTGGTGGGTCATCCAGTTATAGTACTTTAGAATAAAAAAAGCCACACATCATCACAAAACCAAAACATGTTAAGGTTATCTCACCAAAAACTTAAATTAAAGGCATGCAGACACTCACTCAGTTTTCTAAATACGTTTCAATACCTATCCAGGAATCTTAATTAGTTTTGTCAGCTTTCATTAGAGCGATCTGTAATCTGTGACCTTGGAGCGCTGTTGTTTTAGGCATCAGGGGGACCCTTCTCCTAAGCACATTCCCCGTCACATGCAAACCAAACACCAAGTTGTTGTGAGTTTTTTTGCAAATGAATCATCTTAAATTTACTTGTTTCACTTCTTTGCATTAAGTTCCTGGACTGAATTATATATGCCTGTTTTTTTAAACCAAAATTTCCCTCCCCTTTTTTCATTTATGGCTTTAAACAAAAATGGCTTCCTTCACCCATCTTTCAAAAAATCTTTCCTATCTGACCAAAACTGACCAATAGTTTGTTCATCAAAGGGGTGTCCTTTGTTCTTGAGGTGCAAGTGTGCAGCAAAATCTTGCACAGACCTACTGGCTGTCCTGTGTTGCACCATTTGTTTATTTCCTTGATTATAGAAGTTTGAAGAGCCCTAACTGCAGTGGACCAGATGAACAACGGCGCTTATTTTTGCTTGGGATGTTCTGTTTTTGGGATGAACCATTTTTTGTCAGAACTTCTACTTTTGCTTTAAATGAATTAGTATGTTAGGTCTAGAAAAAATCATTCTGAGTTTCTCAGAATCTCCCGACAGAAATGGAAATACAAAAATATTGTGTTTCTGTTTTTTCGCCTGTGTTTGATGCAATGGCTCCTCAAAAAATGCCCAGTTTCAGCCTTTATTCCAGATGTAAGAGGACGCACATTTGTCAAAAGATTTTTTTTTTTCCTGAGGGCTCACATTATATTAACCCCAAATTACTGGGAATCGAGAGGTTGTGTTTGTGGAAGAAAGACTTAAAAACCTTTTCTGCCTAATCTCTTTCTTATTTTATCTTAAAATGCAACCCATTCATAACTTCATGCTATCAGTCTGCTTCTGTTAAATTAATTACTTGTTTCTATAGGTATGGTATTAATCAGGTGTGCTTAATGAAATAGAACCAGAACAGCACAGCTAATTTCTCTTATGGTGGAATTATGCTTTCATATCAGGCCATGTTTTCTAGATAATAAATTAAATAGTTATTTGTATTTTATATTAACAAGGATTTAATTGACTGAAATGTTTAACCAAAATAGCAAAAGACATTGGAACTCTGCTGGGAGGTAAAAACCTTTTCTTGACACCAAACTTCCAGCATGTAAGTCCCTGCTGAACAGCTTTTATCGAAAATGAACAACTGCATATCAACAGTGTTTTTATGTTTTCTCCCCCTCTGGTATTTTTAATCAGTCAATCTTGGCAGGTGGTTTTTTTGGTAAACACCAAATCCTCAACACCTGTTGCCAGAAGACTTCTCTGTCTGGCTTTCTGCAGCTTTGTTTTAACTGAAACACTGTCCCAGAGAGCAACGAGACATAAATAACCAACTGTGCCACGACCAAAGTGGGCGTTATTCCCTGACAGACGCTGCACACAACAACAAATAAAAAGATCATAACAGTAGGAATTCCCAGAGGTTCAGCTATTCTCTGAAGATATGTCTCAGGCTCCTGTTGCGCCCCGTCCGAAGAAGAGATCGAAACCAGAGGCTGGTTTTTCCAGGCGTGAAGAGGCAAGGTTTCAGGATGTTAGAATATTCCTGGTAGAGAGGAAAATGGGCCGCAGCAGAAGAAGCTTTCTGACCCAGCTGGCGAGGTCAAAGGGCTTTATTGTGGAAGACATTCTCAGGTTGGAAAAAAAAGATTTTGTTCTTGAATGACTGAGCAGTTGTTTGCCCCTAAAAGCTTTTCTTTTGTGTAGAGCTCAAACCCAGAAGAGCAGCCTTTTCTTGTATTTTTGGCACCTAAACTGAAGTTTCTGATGGACTTCTATGCAATTTTCTAAAAGCCTTGAAGATACGACTTAAAAATGTGCTTCAATCAGTCCAGCAGACAGGCTTATAAAGATACTAAATTAAAGCTTATCTTTTCTTTCATGTTCTTTTTCTGTATCTTTTGTGCCAACTGTGTCTAATTAGCCAGTTATCTCACCACTGAGACCTCATAAAGATCTATTAATTATGGATTTTGGTAAGTATTGTAACAATACTAAGGTGTCACAGTATTCAGAAACAGAAATTCAGCTGAACAACAAAACATATCTAAAAGCAGCCATTCCTCTTATTTCTTCTAAACCTAAATATTGACTTTAAGTATATAGGGATGTTAACTATATAATTTAACTATCAGTTGATCTTTTATTTTATATTGTTACATATAGTTCAGAAATTATAAAACAAAAGCTGAACTTCATCATTCATCATTCTAGGTAATTGTTGCACAGAATCTAACGTTTTTATTTTTCTGTACTTGATGTTTAAAGGCCTTGGGGAACTAAGTAAATCTACTGAAATAAAGCAGATAATTTGTCACTTTAGCTGTTTTAATGTGAGCACATATTGACCTCGCAAAAAAATAAAGTGCATTTCTTTACAGACATGAGGTCTTAACCTAACCGGCGACAATGAAGTCCAGCTGATTTTCCTGGTATTTGCAAATATCCAGAAATTCATGAGATTGTTCAGCTATTTTAGCCTTTATTCTGCTTACTGTCACAACAGGAACTCTGTTTTCTTGGATTTCTTCAGGGTGAAGAAAACAACCAGGGAGGCGAAGACAAAAAAGTCTGAAAAACAAAAACCCAAACAAAACAAAAAATTGTGAAATCAGCATTATTATATCCAAAAACAGAAAACTAAGAGGGGACAGAAAGCTCTTTATTCCGACTTAAATTCCTAAAAGATTTTTTTGCAGCCTTTTTAAAACACCATCAAATCTTATTTTTCTCCCTTTATGTAGACTGATGGCAAAAACGATCATTTCATTCTCTAGATGGCCTTTGTATGTATTTATTTACAAGCCTTTTAAAGCTATACTCTTTTATTTACCCACTACTTTGAAAAAAACAAAAACACTTCAAATTATAGGAATGATATGATAAAAAATATATGTCTGGTATGAAAATATAACAGGTTAAATATCTAATACATGTTAATAATGACATACACTATAATTTATATTACCATAAACCTTATTTCATGGTCCCTAAAGAAAGAAAATAAATCGAGTCAACCATCTTCATATTGCTGTCAGTTAGAAAACATCACAACAAAGGTAACAAAGCCCAGAAAAACTTTTCTAATGACTTTGGTAACACTTTTTTTATGCCAAGCCTCGCTTAAGAACAAAAGCTTTGTCTGCCTGCTCCTTGGAGTGATGAATCCTCCATTGTGTGGTAATTATGGAAGCAGCATGCCTTGTTCGGTTTTTCTGTCTCCGAATGAAAGTGTCTTTTAAATCACAGACTGTGAGCACAGCAGAAGTCCTCTGCTTGACATCAGCCACATTTTAGAGTTAGTTTCCTTTGAGGCCGGTTGATTCTCTAGATGCTTCCACCTTTAACTATCGCCTTTGCTGTTCAGTCCTGTAAAAAGGATGCTTTAGGTTTTTGTTTCCACAGCTTCACTTTCATTTAAAAGGAGGATATGAAAAAAAAAATGTAAGTGGGGTTGAAAATCAATGAGAATAGGCTCAATTAAAAAGCCCAGACATGTATACAGTACTTTATTAAATGTGCATGTGTGAGGAAGAGATTGTTTGAACATGTTTCTCAGCTTTCCTGCCAGCCGTACGCCAGCCTGGCCATGGCAGCATTCCCAGAAACACAGCTTGAGCGTTCCTACGGTTACACTTGGCTTGATACAATTGTTTGAAACCAACGACAGGAAGTGGAGCATGCCTGCCTCAAACTGACATTAATCCTGCAAGCTCACCAAACTGATATCAGCTGCAGTTTGATAGCAGCACCTCCCGTGTCCGGTCTTGCTCATGTTATAGACAGAAAACTTCGAACATATGGTCTGACACTGTGAAATGTGCTCGCACAGACACCACAAGCAGACACACGCGTCTCCCCACTGATCTGCGTTTCAGGTCCAGTGCACATGGATGTGGGTCCAAATATCGACATGTTTTTCCCGGTTGACTGATGAGCTGTTTCTGAAATGGGAGTAACCCAAATGTCCACACATGCTGCCTTGGAACCATTACTTTTTCTTTTAGCCAACAGTTGTAATAAATTTGAACAGTGAAAAATAAACAAAGGATTTCCAAACTTACTAATCAAGGAAGACTCTTAATTAATCCTTTATAAACTCTCTAAAAGAATGTAAAGTATTGCATTAAACTTAAAAATGTTTTTTATTTAAAAAATATTCAGTCAGAATTGCTTTTTTAAAAAGTATATTTTTTAAACATTGTTTGGAAGAAATATAAATATTTGAGTCATAGCCACCGAAAAGAGGATGGCTTGGCAGTAAACGGATGTGTCCATGAAGCTTGACGCTTTCTGACTGTAGATGGTTAGCTTAAAGCAGCCATTTATAATGAAATATGTAAAAGCAAAACAAAATAAAACAAAGAAGCATAAAAAGCTCTTTTGCTGTCAACCTGTGGAGAAAACATTGTTTTTACCCTCCAGCAAAAAAAAAAAAAAAAAAAGGTTTTCTCCAAGTGGAAAAGTTTATCCTCCAGGATTATACTCTTAAGGGAAATATCCCCTGGATTTAAAACTTTAAAATGACTTCAAGTTTTAGTTTGAATTTCTGTTTCTATGATTTTAATTATGATAATGTTGATTATTATACTCCATGTTATCGATGTACCTCAGCACCATTTGAAATGATGGCTAGGCTTCAAAGGGCTTTCAGAAACTGAAATAGAGAAATTGTGTATATAATAGAAACAAAATAATTTATTCATATATAAATAAGTTGGAGCTGCTATCAATACGTTTGTATAAGATGGAAATTGTTGCCACTCTGACAACTTTTCTGAAGTTGCTTAATGCAAATTTTTGGTAACATTTTCTTTTACAATACATTAACAACTATGTAATAACATGATAATAACATTGCAAGTCACACTATAGTACTTAATAACAAGAACAGCTTTTTTTGGGTAATTACCCCAAGATTACAGTATATAATTTCAAAATACTAACCTGCATGTAATTATTAGTATATCCTAATACCATTGGCCACCACCTATCACTGGCCTGCAAAGTAAATAACTTATGATCAGGTAAATAAAGCTTTATAAAACTGAACTCAAGATATATATATATATATATATATATATATATATATATATATATATATATATATATATATATATATATATATATATATATATATATATATGAGTTTAGTTAAGAAGATTGGCTTTGGTTTTCTGCTATATACCAAGTGATAAATGGCACTTTATCAGATAAGAACACATTCATTTATGGCTGTCTGCGAAATGAAAATGAGTTACCTGGTAATAACGGTTTAAAATCTAAGTCTGACTTTACTTTGTCTGCCTAAAATTTGAATCACAGCACTTACCAAAATTCTCCATAAAGTTTTTATTGTTACCTAGTAATATAGTATAACTTGCTATTTTATTACCATGTTATTACATAGTTATTGATGTACTGTAAAAGAAAGCGTTACCCACATTTTTTTATTTTTGTGAGATGTTTCTTAAATTTGTTCTTAGCTATTAATTAAACTATACACTTTAAGCTTAAACACAAATAAAATGTAAAAATGCATAAAGGATTATAAAATGAGTTTGCTTAAATACTTTTTTATCAAAAGCTCATTGTCATTTTATGCCATATGTTAGTTCAATGTGTTTTTACTTTGATACAACAGAAACA
Organism: Cyprinodon tularosa; assembly: GCF_016077235.1. NCBI lineage: Eukaryota > Metazoa > Chordata > Actinopteri > Cyprinodontiformes > Cyprinodontidae > Cyprinodon > Cyprinodon tularosa. The sequence goes on along the minus strand of NW_024038729.1, from coordinate 1,941,181 downwards.
CTAAATTCAATTTAGATTAAACTGGTTGATGTTATATGTATTATGTTGAATTTAAAACCGCATTTTCCAAGGCAGTTAAAATCGACCTTCACAGTTTCTAGTTAGTCATAAAATACTCTGCAGACATTTTCTGTAGCTTCTCCACCTACAGAAAACACCACTGATTAAGATAACTTTTGATGATGCAACAAAGATAATAGAAATGTTTTCATGACGATTTTTTTTTTTTTACATTTAATCAGTCAAGCAATTAAATTTTACCTTATCTCTATCACAGACACAGCTCAATTTCCCCAGCATAACAGCTGCAGGCTGAGGAATAGAAGATCTAAAAACCTTAGTTTAATGTTATTTTTCCCAGCACTGGTTGGATCATGAAAGCTGTCATCAATTCAACCTCTAATATATTCAGTTACAGTAATATAGTATAATTTCTTTCAGTATAATGTGCTTAAGAGGAAGGACATTTAATTATGATCTATATAGGGTAACAAAACAGGACGCTGCGGCTGAATGAAGCAAGAGAAGCGGAGGAGGAACTTTATGTAGAAGAAGCTGCAGAAAAAATGGCGGTTGTGGTAAATGTGTAAAAAAAAATTAAATAGAAAAAAAGACCTGGCTATGTCGAATCAATACTTTGACTTACCAATAATAAATGTGATGTTCAGTGTTGTAAAACGCTGAGGCCAGGTCCAACTCACCTCTCAACAAAAAAGCTTTGGAGAGAAAAGAAGTTCTAGACTAGCCATGTTCAAAAGCATCAAAAAATTGATAAAATCAGCTGTTTTTCCTTTGAATAAAAACTTAAGCAATCTGACTGTATGATTCAAGTGTCTGTAGAGATGAAGAATTTAAATTGGGGCTAAATAAATAAACCAAACTGAATTGCAATTCAAACCAGAACACCTACAAGCTGCAGAGCTGGAACCATTTCCAAAATCTCAGCAACAATTCTGAGTGATTTTCTGATCAGTATGAATATAGAGGCAGTTTAAGGAAGACAAAGATGATATTACAAAAAAGGCTTATTTTAACAAATACAACTATATCAGTTAAAGTATTCAACTAATTAAAGGTCAAGTAGTTTGTTTTTGTTATTGCTATTTTTGCTGCCTTTGCTAAGTTATAATACATGTATTCACAGGGGCCAAATGAGAGGCGAGAGGAGGCATGTGCTTGGGATAATTGCACAAGGCTGGATGCCTTGATTGGTTCTTGAAACGAATCAGAATCAGGGAGCAGGAAAAAAAAAAAAAATTAAGTCTCTCTTGAGATGAAGAGGGCATTGGTTGAATAACTTCAGAGTCTAAGTAAGAAAAGAGTCACTGACACTTCTTGGAGATTGTTGTTTACCCAGTGTCGATTGCCCAGCCACAGCATGCAAGGCGGTGATGCAGAGACTTGAACTGCATTTTAAAGGCTTAGGAATGTATTCCTTCACTCTGCTGAGACCAAAACGGACAAGGGATGGTGTTAAATTGAGCGCTGAAGAATCACATGAATCCTTTATGAAATATCTGAATGTCATTGCATGCTTTAAGAAAGTCATGAGTTATAAAAGAACACAGTGTTTTCAGTTCAATCAATCAATAGATTTTTTTGTGTGCCTTTATTGATGTTTGTATCAAAATTAGATTACAGCTGAGAAAATTCACTAATTTATATAGATTAAATCTTATATTTAACGCCATGCTCTGATGAGAACGATAATCTGACAAATGCTGCACTGGTGGTATTTATCCAGCACAATATGATATGCCAACGTTCATACAGATAATATTCTATAAAATATTCTATATTTCTATAAAATTCTGCTCACATTTTTAACATGTAGATTGCAGTGCTACCGACCATTCAGATAATTAGGATTCGGATATCAAAGCTGTTTTTAGGGAGCTGGCCAGACTCTAAATGAAACTAATGACATGTCATTGAACCTAATGGGTGTTTCTGTCACCCACGGAGTCAGTTCAGTGTGAGAGAAGGAGAGACGTTCATTGCTAAGTATTTATGGCTATTTCTGGAAGACTGAATGAACCAACAAAGGAATAAAAAAATAAATAAATCAAAACAAACCAAAAAACATGGAGAAAAAAGTAGTTTATCATTACTCCTCATGTTGACTGAGTTTAATGTCTCACGATACTAAACTTTTCAACTCGATACTGATACTAAGTAAAATATTCGATACTCGATGTTATTTTCGATACCACAAGGATAAAAACAAAGACTCCAAAATTCAACAGAAAAGTTTTCATTAATAAACAAAATACAATTAATAGATAAATAAATACAAGAAACAATATTTTGAGGTTGTATGCTGTGAACAATATTAAGCAAGCTTGATAAAAAACTTACAAAATTAAAATGAAGTGTTCCTTCCTTGGCTATGCTTTACACCAGGGGTCACCAACATGGTGCCCGCGGGCACCAAGGGGCCCTCAAGGACCACAAGGGGTGCCCTTAGAGTCTTCTGAAAATAGAACAACTCAACAGTGAGCTACTTATGAAATTTCACTGTATTCTGTTGCTCTTCTTTTTTTAATTGGGTTATAGAACATTTCATTGTTTAATCATATATGGCATTTAAGCATTTTTAGAGATTTCAAAATGAAAAAGTCTAAAAGAAAATTATAAATTTAAAGAAACAATAAAGATATGTTTATGATGTATGAAGTTTAGGTGAGCGTTGACCCTTGCATTGGTAGCCCTTCCTGTGACTCAGTACCCCTGAATTAGCCCTCAACTGTAAAAAGGTTGGTGACCCCTGCTTTACACACATAACAATGAAACTAGCCAAACTGGTTAAAAAACAAAAATAATTCTCAGCAGCTGCACCTGTTACAGAAAAAAGTCTGAAACTGAAAAGTGCACAGAATTATTCAATCACATAGTGTTCAGAAAGTGCATTTTCCTCTAATCTGCGCATAAGATGAATGACTGTTTAGGTGCCACTGGTGGTACAGTAGCACTGTATCGATACTTTTTAAAATGAGTATTGTATCCGGACACAACTTTTCAGTATCGATACTTTTTTGAGTATCGATACTTTTGACAACCCTAATAGAAACATAAGTTTATATTAGGGCAAAAGTAACAGTCTTAAACTGAAAATGGATGGTGAAATCTTTTTGAAGAATGACCAGGAATTCTTTCTTAATTTAAACATAAATTAGGGTGTTGTTCTTTAATTTGGTATTCAAGACTGGTAATCAAACTCTTTAATAAAGACGACACATTATTACACTTTACACCACATGGTTTAAAACTAACAACACTACAGTTATTTTACAAAATACTTACTTTATTTATGATCTGAAGCATGTTTTTAACAGTATCGATTTACCTTTATGATGATAAACCTTATAAGGGCATTGTATAGACTTTTTGTGTTTAGTGTATTTACACATTAAAAACTAGAATCTAAAGTAAAGCGACTGTTTTTTTTTTATCCTTTCACAGTGATGCAGTCACACACGTGGTGTCAGAGAACAGCCAGTCGTCTTCTCTCTGGGCTTGGCTGAAGGGTTTCTCTTTGTCGGATCCTTCCACAGTGAATGTGGTGGATATCAGCTGGTTCACTGACAGCATGAGAGAAGGACGACCTGTTGCTGTGGAGACCAGACACCTGATTCAGGTTTGTTGAGGTTATTGTTGATGAATCAGTATATCAAAAAGTTGCAGATATTTATTTATATTAGACACAACATATTATTCATTGTCGTGTTGAATGGTCCACATGGCCACGCATTTTCATACAAATATTCTACTTTAGAGCAGGCATGTGCTTAGGCAGGAAAACCTCACAAACCTGCAGGTCAGCGGCCCTCGAGGACCGACTTGGGCACGTCTGATTTAGACTCTATAGTTACATTATAAAGTGGAAGAAGTCTAACAAGCCTAGATCATCACCACTCCACCATAACATGTGCTGTTGTTCAAATGCCTTAAGGAAACATTTGAGTGAACAAAGTGAACTGAATCAATTCATTAACTGATTCTTTGCCACCTCATTAAGCTGAGGTTAGCGTGAGTGCGTTGGTCCCTGTGGGCCACAGAGCTGCCTTCAGCATAGCACTGCCACTGATGAATATTACACTAACTAGTAATGTTAAAGAAGAGGCTCTGACTCACACACTGACTGAATGATCTGCATTAAGTGAACTATTTAGTGAATGATTCTTTTGAACAAATCAGTTGAAAGACCCGATACTTGGTGTTCAGTACACTCAAATGAACTGCTGTTTCCATCACTAAAAACACAAACTCTGACAGCTTTTATGAGGTGTTTGTGCTAAAAATGCTCCTTTATACTTTTCACTGAATATAGAGCTTTGCACTTGCAGTTTCACTTTGGTCATGTTTGTCCAAAATCATTTGTTTTCAAGCACTAAATCTTTTGGAAGATTGTCTTCCTCTCTGAAGGACCCTCCATGTTCACATGAATTTTTAAAAACTTTTCTAAGAATTGTTACACCGGGACCTAATGATAAACCCTCTATAACAGGGGTCTTCAATGTTTTCCAGGCTAAGGACAAACTGATGTCGAGAAGGAGCGGGAACCCTAATTATATATATTGTATGAAATTGTGTTATATCAAACTGGTCCTATAGTCACTCTATTACAGATGGAGTGACGTAATGAAAGTAATTTCGTCCTGTGATTATTAAAGTATTTCGTTGATGAATCAGAATCAGATGAAATGGTGCCCAGCTTGAAAGAGCTCCTGTGTGTCGGTAAATGGTAAATGGCCTGTACTTATATAGCACTTTTTCAAGTCAGGAGACTTGACCAAAGCTCTTTACACTACATTCAGTCCTTCACCCACCACACTGATGGTGGCAAGCTACATTGTAGCCACAGCTGCCCTGTGGCTCACTGACAGAAGCGGGGCTGACACTGAAAGTCAGAGCCGGGGCTTAATAACCTGACTCCGCCAGATGGATTTGCTCCGCATATCCATCTGGAAACCTTCCGTTGAAGTAATTTTGGGAGGGGGCGAAAATACTGGTTAGCTGATTGGCCTATGTTGGTAATAGACGGGCCAAATAAACCAATCAGATCAACGAAGCATATGACGTACTAACAGAGCGACGACGAAAACACAACCACAATCCAGGCTACTCTTGCTGTTCTTGCCGAAACCAGTCGGGAGAAGAGCAAAAACATCTTTTCCTCTGAGAAAAGCCTCCAGAGCAGTGTTTTGCTCTTCTTTCAGTGAAGAAATACTCTGTAATTCCTATAAAACTTGCTCAATAGCCACGCTAACGCTAGTTTCATTGGCTGAAGCCGCCATGTTCTTTAGACTGAACAGTCGCGCTTCTCGTTGCGTCACACCTCAACCCGCCTCAAAGCCAGCGCTGATTGGACGTTCGTTTGGTGAACGGCTCCAAATTTTCTTTAACGAAGAGTCTCCAGACTGATTAGCGAGTGAAATCTTGAAAGCTCGCGAGATCAGGATGGTCTCACGAGGCTAGGGGCTTAAACCATCAATCCTTTAATTTCAGGGCAAACTCTTACATCCAACACCACTGTCGCCCCTGTGAATGTGTGGATTGATGACTGAAAGACATCTACTGCCTCCATTTATCTCTACTACAGTGTGTTGAATTTATGTTAATGTGTATTTAAAGAAATTTTAATTAGTGGAAAAAATTGTAGGGGGGATATAAAAAAAGTCTAATAGACCAAAACTTTCATGACCCTCATGCAGTACCTCAGTGGACCCCCTAGAGGTCGCGGACCCCCTATTGAAGATCTCGGCTCTATAACATTAAATCTTTTGGAAGATTGTCTTCCTCTCTGAAAGACCCTCCTTAGCCACAATGATCTATCATAATAACAATGATGGTGATCTGTCACTACATACATTGAATTAGCAGCTCCTATAGCTTACGCTCTTACTTTGAAACTTCTGCACTAGGCCCTGTTTACAGAGAAATATATGTTTTCTGAGGTTTTAAATATATTTAGAATATAATGGAATCATTTAAAAACAACAAGAACATGACTCCATAGAAGTAATGTCCTTTCCTTTTTATGTTATTCTCTATTTATAAAAGACATGACTAACACCAGTTGTCTCTTCTTATACTACTGACCCTTTTCCTCTCGGATAACAAGAACGACGTCCTCCGTATTGTGTGAGGGTATCAAATGAAATCCTTCACTGGATGTCAGGGCTTATAGCTTCCTGCTAATAGAGACATAAATACCATTTCACCGATGCATAAAGATTTTCCCTGTGAATGACGCTATGAGAGCAGGGTAGCACTGGTCCAGAAAAAAAGATACACCATCTATATTTCATACCGCAGAGAGAAAAAAAAGATGTCAAAGCGTTGCCAGTGTGAAGAGCCTGGGATCAATATTCAATTCAGTGAACTAATTACAATAATTTCCTACATTTAGAACAAAGATTCCAACTCTGACTTGAAGAGGTTCTTGTTTTTTATGTTTGTTTAGATGAAAGTAAAAAAAAAAAAAAAAAAAAGTATATATACTAGATGAGATCATTCCAAATTTGTCATATAGATTAAGCCTATTTCTTTTCCTGCCACTCATTTTCTTTCTACATTTTGTATTTGTTATTAAAACTTATAATGTCTAAATTTACAAATCAGCTTCTCGTATCCTTTATTGCTTATATTAAGAGAAAAAATAGACTCCTCCAAAAAATCTTAACAGCTATAAGCCCTACATTGTGTCCTTTCACCGTCTTATTACCATTAAGCCTTTCTTGATGAGATTTACCATTTGGTTTTTTTTGCCGTATGAGTAAATATTACACAGTCAAAAACACACAGTGATACTGACCAACTGACTGAAGGTTTAAGTTTCCTGCAAAATGTAGCTGGAGCACAAACCTATTATATAATTTTCCTAATTTTACAACTCTAAATTCCAAATAAATTCAGATTAGGTTGCCGCTTCTTCTGAGCATATTTGCTCTTTCTTCCTCCCAAAATTAATATAAAGAACTCAAACTGCAAAAAACAATTCACTATGACCTGATGGTTTCTCTGGTTTGGAGCCTGACCCTTCCCTTAATGTATTTAAGTCGAAAGTAACATAAAAACCTGGGACACTCAAGTTTAACCAAAGGGAGACTTAAAGGACTATAATCACTAATATAGGACCTCGCAGAGCTGGCTGTCTCTTTTGAGCCCAGAAGTAAACAAGCACAGCAGATGCAAAACATGCAGGTTATTACCGCTCTTTCTTTGTAAAATTTTCAAAGTTTAAAAATACAGAATAAATGTACCTTCAGTCACATCAAAATTATCCTTCTCTATATTTTTCCTCCTCACTAAACGTCATTCAGCACAAAGTTCTCATAAACACCAGCTTCACACAGAGAAAGTTCTGGTTCCGTGCTTCTGAATACATCTGTGTCTCTTTCCTGAATAGAGTCATTAGAAACGCCACTAACCAATTCTTGTCCACTTTTGTTCCCATAGAAAGTACCTCTAGTTATAGCTGAGCTGGTGCTTTCAGTAACTACCCAGAATACTCTTGGTTATAGTCCCATAGAAAGTACAGAAGAAAGTGCAGAGGTGGATAACCCAGGTCCAGAAAGTAAAACCTGCAGAGATCAGTTCCAACTGTTTCCAGCTCCACAACACAAACTAATCACCTGGTTAAGTGAACGGGATGAAGGAAAAACAAGGTAGTGTTTTTACTTTCTGGACCTGGATTATCCACCTCTGTTGCTAAAAGCTTAGGTGCTTTAAGGATGAGCTTGTGTTGCTTCCTTGAATGGAGCAATTCCTTCCCCACAGAAGTACTCCTGCCCCAATGCCTCCATGCTTTTTCTGTTCATCTGAGTCACTTTACTGGGCAGAGGCTTTACATAAACTACCGCTGCTATTAACATTGTCACTGGAGCCCTTTAATGGTGCCTCCCCATGTGATTTAAAGAAATTTTCCCTCCTCACAGTGACTTTTTGACAGCTGAACAAAGAAAAGTCTGCAACAGCAAAATATGCATTAAAAGTGTAATCTTCTTTAAGCAATAAAATGACTACTTTTCAAATTTGTATATTTTGCTGTGTAATTTAAAGGAATAGTACACCCAAAACATGATTAGCCTTCATTTTCTACTCACCCCCATGCTGAACAACACTCTGGAGTACTTTTTTGATATCTCAAATGCATCTGGAGATCTGGGAGGCTTCTTGCTGTCTGCTGACATTCAAATAATGGAGGTCCATGGTGCCCGAGACAGAAAGGTCCATAAAAGTCCACAAAAAACATGTAAATATTCCTCCATACTGCTCGTCCAATGTATTCCAAGTGTCCTGAGTGGGTAGCATCCAGAATTTACTCGAAACGAAGTCATTTAGAATGTTTTTAGAGCATAAACAGTAGTGTATAGGATTTCCTGAAAGCGCGCACATGCGCGTTCACGACGCTACGGAAGCCGGCAGACCACTTTTGTGGACTTTTTTTATGGACCTTTCTGTCTCGGGCACAATAGACCTCCATTATTTGAATGTCAGCAGACAGCAAGAAGCCTCCCAAATCTCCAGATGCATTTGAGATATCAAAAAAGTACTCCAGAGTGTTGTTCAGCATGGGGGTGAGTAGAAAATGAAGGCTAATCATGTTTTGGGTGTACTATTCCTTTAACGCAATATTACCATCAATATATAAATTTAAATATCCTCTCAAACTAAGACTACCATGCCCCATGCAGTTACACTAAGCCCCTGCAAGGGGGTTAGCCCCCCCACTTTCTGAACCACCATGTAATCTTTGTTTTTGATTGCAATTGAAGAGAGTGATGATTGTTCATGATTGTTCAGTCTGACTCTGCTTCTGCTGGAGCTTTATTCCCTATAAAAAAGTAATCTTTCTCTTCTCGCCAGATGGTTACTCAGAGTGCGTGGACGCTGGAAAGTCAATAATTTACTAATTTGCAAGACTTTAATTGTATTGTATAATAATCTGGATGAAAGTGGATTGTGTATAATTACATCAGGCTCTACACTGGAAAATATCTAAATCGAGAAAAGTAATTTTCAATATAATAAGTTCATTTGTTCTTGAATTGAGAAGGTAAAAGAGACATTTTGCCAATGGAACAAGACAATTTACATTTAAAATAAGAAAACACAATTGCATTGTCATATTTTAAGTGCATTTTATCTAAATATCTTATGTCAAGATTAAAAATACTCATTACAATGGAACATCATCTTTTTTAGCTACTCAAATTAAGGGTAAATACACTTGATTTAAGAAATGTTTATTTATTTCTAGATTGTTTTTCCAGTTTAAATCTATGAATATATTTTATTCAAATGTAACGGAAATTATTTAAATTATTTAAGCAGAATTTGATCGGAACTGGATTCCATGTAACTTTAGTTGAACTAGATCAGTTTTTCTTGCAATATTTGTGGGGCAATATTCGTGTAAGAGCCAATTAGAGACAAATTCATTTATAGTTTTAAAAAGCGTTAAAATACAAGATTGATAATTTTGTTTGTTGTTAAGATTATAATTTAATTTAAAAAACTCTAATATTAAAACCATAGAATATTGAAATGCAATTTGAAATGCATATTTTTGGGCTTCCTGCATGCTGTAATTTTATACGTGTATTTTTTATTTGCTTTTACGTACTGTACGTAAGGACTGAGGGGAAAACAGACATGCTGGAAGCAACTCAGTTTTTGACCGAGTTTATTTTATACGAATATGGATGTTCTCTTATTTTTGTTTTCTTTTAATAAACATCACAAGTTGAAGAACTTTATCTGGAATTGCTCGCGTTTCAATACTAGTTGCTAAACTGTTTTTCCATGCGGTACAGAAGAAACTAAAGGAGCTGGAGTCCCGCTACAATTTGTATTTCAAGGAGCAAGAAAAAACAATTGAAAAAACTAAAAGATTAGTGCTAAATCGATTTAAGAAGCATTGCAAAGTAAAAAATTCTTTAAAGCTTTACAGTGTGTAGACTTTACGTTTCAAAGTCAATGTTTCTGTAAACATTGTGAAATATGGTATTTTATTTTCCATTAAGCAGGGCGGCTGTTTGGCCCATTTAAGGAAAATGTGGTGAGATTCAATAATCTATAATTTGAAAAGAATAAAACATGTAAATCAAGTACTGGAGTTTGTGAGGATGTGTGTGCTTTGGAAGACACATGGGTTTAATGTCTCAAGAGGAAATGCGTAGGTGCAGGGCCAAACCACTTTCCACAGGAACTGGAATCTTACTGACCTTCACCCCAAACGCTGCTCTGAGAGGATTTCATTAACCCGCTCCTTTGTCAGTGTCACAGGCATTAATGTGGAAGGAGCAACAATTCTGGGCTGTATTGACGGTTTCAATGTTAACACAATTCTGTGTGAGATGTAGCAAAGCTTATGGTGCCCTTTCATCTCAGCATATGGCGTGCATGGAGAAACTAAACCCCAGCGTGCAGACTGCTCACATTAGCTTAGTTACATCTAAGTCGCAGAGCAAAGGTGGAGAGGACACCGGAGGGAAGCCCAGGAGGGGATGTGTTTCTACCTCTGAGCTTTAACGTCCTCCACTTGTACAATATGCCTGCATAATAACTGAGCCCAGATGGGAGAACCAAGCTCAGCATGCTGATGCACGGAGGTTTTTCTCCATGGACCCACAATGCCATGTTGGATTAAGCAAAGTGCTGTTAAGGTGGAATAGCAAAAGAGAACCCCATCCTGTTGTGCTTTAAGGAATCACAAATAAGAAATGTTAAAGGAGGAAAAGTTGTTGAATGAAATAAATTAAAAGCTTTTACTTATTTATAATTTTTTTTAAGGGGGGGAACAAACCAACCCATCAGTGTAACATCCATTAACAAAAACGGTTTTATTATCCCACCATCTTCACTCCTGTATGACGCCCTTACCAGAATTTTAAAGGTTTAAAGGTACCCAGGAATAGTTTTCTGGTTAGAAAGACTTAACAATATTTCACTGGGATTTTACCTCACCAATAAAGATCTCATAGAACGTAACTGAAGTTGAAGAAAAAAGGTCTAAAAAGGTCTTTCTTGATGGAAACATTGCCCTCATCCAAATCATGCCACTGCAGCTTACCCTGTGTATTTGGCTCTATCCATCTTCCTATCAACTCTGACAGCTCCCCTGTTCATCTCCACACTGTGATCTTTGCACCACTATACTTAACATTCAGACCAAACTGTGGTCTTGTTTGCTCAGATTACCTTCTTCCACATGTTTGCTGTTTTTCCTATACAAGAGACAGGACTAATTATTGCTTTCTTGTGATAAATTTATAGTTTGCTAGTCTTCATAAAAGCCGGATTTAGAAAAGAATAGAAAATCCCTTTGTTGTCCCAAAGTGGGGAATTTATACATAGTATAAATACCGGTAGTAAAAAATGGTCACACAAATCTGGACCTTAGAAAAGCGTTTAAGAATAACATAATAGTGAAGAGTTAAAAAATAAACAAATACTGCACTGTAAAGTGTTTTAATGATATAATACTGTGCACCCAGAGAATAAATAACTAATATACAGCTATAGACATCTATAGGATGAAATGGACAAGTGGGAAGTAATTAGTTACATTTACTAAGTTGTATTTACTTGAGTAACAATTAAAACGCAAAATGTATTAAACTTTTAGGAGTAGGTTTACTGTTTCCTACTTCTAACTTTTACCAGAGTAATAGTCTTCTAAAGTATTGCTACTCCTGCTGGAGTAAAATCTCTGACTAATCTGTCTTCTGTGAGTAATTTGAACTCAGGTAAACATACAGTAAACAATAGGATGGAAGTTTGTTACCCTGACCTAACATATATATATATATAAAATCATAAATCATAAAAAGTATTTCTTATGCACAAATTTGTTCCTGTATATTCATGATATTTATTTGTATTCTTTATGAATCCGAGTCTTTAAAATGCCAGAACTTGCACATATTGTCTGTCTGACAGCATAATTTGTAAACATTAAATGATGTTATTATCCAGCAGTTACTCTGTACTCAAGTAACATTTTTACTGAATACTCTTTTTACTTTTACTTGAGTAAAAATAAGGTCACACTTCCTCCTGAAAGACAGGTAAGGTAAGTTCACCAAAATAAACCACAAAAGTTAAATAATCAAACAAAACCTTTAAAAGTTATAACCTGATTTAAACCAAGATGTTATACTAAATGATCTGTAAAAATGCAAACATAAACAAAGCCGGGATAGTATATGAATGCAAACTACAGTATAATGAGATGGTTAAATCAAGTAAACAACAAAATAACAAATGTATAAACTGAGACAAATGGTCTTTGTCACAATGTGGATTACTATTTTTATATGGACCATGCTTGGTAAATTGCTCAGGCTTGGGATTCTATTTTATAACCTGAGCCACACAGGTGGACAATATTTGTTGATTATAATTTATTTTTCTGAATTTTTTCAGAGGTAAAATAGTAAAAGGGTATGTAAAACATTTTTACTGCACGTTTTTAAGGAGTAAGAAAATGTGAAGAAGCTCTGTGATTTTTTTGTGTGGCATATATCGCCTCCATGGATGGTTTTTAAAGCGATGACATATTACATTTTATGATGATGTGCAATTGTTGCCCCGAATATTAAAAATTAGTTTGGTAATCCTTTTGCAGCTTATATTACAAACGTGGAACGCTTTATTCGAGGAATGAAAAGGCAATTTACAGGAGGAAAATTGGATGATGACAAGCAGATTTGTAATGCCACGGGTTAGGTAGTGTAATGGATTTGGATGCCACCAGACTGTGAGATGAGTGTCATTAGCCTGTTGCCCCGGGGACACATAATCATAAAAATAACTTCTCCAAGGCAAATGGCTGCATTTAGATGTAATTGAATTTGAACTCTTGGCTATGTGTTCATCAGGAAATGGCTTTACACACATTTACAGATTTAGACTGTCAGCAGTTCGGACTCAGAGGAAAACATGACTATGAGTGTTAGTGTGAATGAGTTTCTGGTTATTTCTTGTACACAGGACATCCTGCCGGAAGCTCCTAAGGCTGCCCCTGTGAATAAGGTTTCTCAATACGCCTGCCAGAGACGGACAACCACAGAAAACTACAACAAGATTTTCACAGTAAGAAACTCTTTAAACGCATTGACTTTCAGCCACCTGAGGCCGACGGTCTTACTTTGCAATGGAAAACTCTCCCCTAATCTGTTCTGCTCTAATTGGGTAGCTGGCTTGATTCACTCGCCAGCACTCTGACACAAAACAACATTAACCTCCGAATGAGCAGCATCTGCAGCCACAAAACACTGGAGGCAGAACAGCTGACATGCCTGTGATCCCTGCCGCAGGAGGGCAGACATGGACACGCCCCGAAGCTCCGCTGCCATATCCATCTCCCACCTTGTCAGTGGATTCATGGATCTGTCTTTCTGCCATCTGTTGCTGCGGATCACAATGATAGGAAGGAGGAAAATCAGCAGCTAAAGAAGGGGTTACTCAGATTTACTAACTGAAGTGTTAATGAGTGGGAAAGGAACAGAGGCGGATGTTGCATTCATAACCATTTGCAGCAGCTGCAGGTGGTGAGTGAAAAATGAGTTGAGGAAGAAAGAAACAAGCTGGTGTCAGCATGTAGTCAACACAATTCCCTGATTTGAAATTAATAATTGCACATTCGCCGAGGCTTCTAGTGACAAACGGTTTAACTGAGTCTTTTTTTCCTTGGAATTAGAAAAAACACTCAGAAAATTCACAGTTACAATCAATGCAAACAAAAAAAAAACTCTCCATAAGAAATATATGGATTTATCTTGCATATACTAGTATGACCCACTGATTTTTATTGTGTTCTTTTTGAGTCAAAACAACCCTGATCCTTTGAGGCAAGGGCACCAGTGGTTATTTGCTCCTTAAATCAAGAATCAGGAAATATTGTTCCCAGCAAAGGGTGCACATGGTATGCACCAGTGCTTTGATAGGGGCTATATGTCAAAGTAACAACTACAGGGATGGCAAGACACAACGTTTCCAAGCAACACTGCTCAATGTTACACTGGTTGCCATGTTTGTCCAGGTAAACAAATTACGGACATAATGAACCATAAAATCTAAACGAAAACAAGATTAATCAGATCAAGCGGAATCTTTAATTACTCTGTGGTCCATTTCTTAGGCTCATGTTGAGACTTTGTTCCCATTCAGCTGTACACAGGGGATATCATCGCCACATAGAAACTCAAATATTCCATAAAAATAAAAGTTACTTTTAAGTCATACATCCCATGTTAATTTACAGGACAAATTTGGAAGACTGCTGACTTGCAAGTTGTGGACCTTCATCAAAACGCCCTATGGAAAGAGTACTCTACAAAAGATTGCTTTCAAAGAGGGTTGTAGAGTCAATCAGAACATTTAAATATTACATAACCAGGCTCAAAATGAATATGTTTCAGCCATAATATGTTTGCAGCTGTGGCCGTGCTGAGAAAAGTCACCTACATTGAGTGCAGCAGCTGACCCTGTTAGGCTGCAGGTCCGGCTGCAGAAAAGGTGCTAGAGAGAAATTAAGTTCATCTTGGTTCTTTCTCTTCTCTTGGTGGAGTGATGTTATTCTAAAAATCATCAGGACAAGGAATCATGAGATGCTGTAACTTTTCCCGGGAGATGTCTGCAAAACCAACAGATGACCAGCGCATTGAAATGTATTCCGAAGCATCTTAATAATCGACTTGACTCTGTGCCTCTCCACTCTTACTCTAGACTCTGAGACGTTGATTTTTAAGAAATATCGCTTACTTTGGTCCACTGGGCAACTGTCCAGATTTTTCCCCCCCTTAGCATAGGTAAGACACTGACCAGAGGTGGAAAAAGTACTAAAATATCATACTCAAGTAAAAGTACCAATACTTGGATGAAATATTACTCAAGTACAAGTAAAATTACCCATCCGAAAAATTACATAAGTAAAAGTAATAAGTAGCTAATTTAAAATGTATTTTAAGTAAAAGTTACCTAGTTACATTTAAAAAACAAGCTGTTCAACGGGGCAGGGGCATGTAGTGAAAATAGGACAAGGAGTCATAAATCATAAATCCAAAACTATTTAGTTGCTGCCAGTTCAGTCACCTTTGGCAGACACATATGGCATTGCATGATGATACTGTTGGCCCTCTTGAATTTAAATGAAAAGCAGTCTTTCAAATGTGGCCAAGGATTTTCGTTGTTTTGGGCAGCAGAATTCGATGTTTCAGCTAGCATTTCTAATGAAACGTTCTCTAAACCGTTTTCGCTCTCCTGGTCCACCTCCATCTCGTTCCCAATCTCCAGAGATGGGAAGTAACGATGTACAAATACTTCGTTACTGTAATCAAGTAGATTTTTCTGATATTTTTACTTTACTTTACTACTTATTTTTATGGCGACTTTTTACTTCTACTCCTTACATTTTTACACAAATATCTGTACTTTCTACTCCCTACATTTAAAAAATTGGCTCGTTACTTTAGTTTTGAATCATTTCAATGGAGTTACCGTTATTATTTTTCACGTCATCAATATCAAATTCGATCTAATTGGATGGGAATTTACGTTGCATTTGACGCACCACTACAAGATGAATCGACAGATTCTGCGGTATTCATTGGCGGCAAATCATTGCAGCTTGGTGGCGGTGGCGTTAGCATAGTAGCATGGACGACGAGATGATTGAAAATGAACACAACGGAGATCTTGTCCTATTGGCAGACATCCATTTAAAATGTAGGCAACGGCATGAAAAAAGTGGTTTCTACTTTTACTTTTATACTTTAAGTAAATTTACAAGCCTTTACTTTGTTATTTTTACTTGAGTAAAGAAGTTTAATCAGTACTTCCACTTTTACCAGAGTATTTTTTAATACAAGTATCTGTACTTTTACTCAAGTACGGAAAGTGAGTACTTTTGCCATCTCTGCCAATCTCCTACAGAAAGACTTGGCGCCTGGTAGCCTAGATCTACATGCTGATCACGTCACTCACTGTAGTGCTTCCTGGCCCGATTTTTTGTCTTCCTTTCGGTTTTCCAACGTTTTTTTTTTCTCAGTAACGGATGGGATTTGTAAGGTAACGAAATACAATACCTCACTCAAAACGTAATAGAGTAAAATTAAAATTACCGATTTTAAAAACTACTTGAAAAATACAAAATACACAAAAAACCTACTAGATACAGTAAGTTGAGTCAATGTATTTCGTTACTTTCCACCTCTGACATGTCTCTGGTTCACACAGGCTTTGACATGAGTAATGAGGCATTAGAAACTCATGTGTCTTATTTTTTTTGCATTTTGTTCTTGATGTCTTGACTCAAGCCTCAGTCTACTCCTCATGAAGCTTCTTAAATGCACAGTCCTCTGAAGGCTGTGATTATCCTTGCTGTTTGTACTCTTTTTGTATCATATTTTTCCTTGAACTCAACTTTCTATTTATATGTGTGAACACAGAATGACGTAAAGACCCGAGAATCTTTAACAATGACCTTGTGACTTATCCTTTATGTTGCTTTCTGTTTGCTGATCAACTTGCAGATTGGGATAAATCAAAATCCCTTTTCAATGATCTCATGTAATGAAATGTATTTCCCAAAATTAATATTTTGGGAAATAGAGATCTGACATATTTCACTTGAGTTATGATGAAACTGTTTCAGTCCATGAAATGAATGAAAAAACCATTCAAATCAGTCACAATATTCTTATTTTTTTTCTGAGCTTCTTTTTGTGGGTAATCTGTGAGTTGCCTTTTTGTTCCTAATTTGCATTTTGTTGAGTTATACAAAACATTTCTTTATTAATTTATTTTTTTTGGGAGGAATATGAAGCTGAGAAACGCCCATGTGTAATAAGGTGAGCCAACTGCCAACTCTAAGTGTGGGAGTATGGAGACCCCTTGATGAGTTTTTGTAAGACCTATTAAGCACTGCTTATGAGGGCCTGTGAGGCATCTGCTTCATAATGAGTCTTTGCTTCCCAGAGAGGCTAAATGTTCATATTCTTGGCGCACGTGCAGAGCAATTTGCCCACATGTTTTTGCACGTGTGTATTAAAACTCTACGACTCATACACATACTTTCACATGTGTTTGTCTACACCAATGGGCAGGTGTACATGTGCACAATCACCATGTTCTCACCTGAGGGAGGCGGCTGTTCAATTTCTTATCCACGGTTTCTTTCCACGGCATTAACTCCATAATTAGCAATCCCTCTCTGTTTTCCTATCCCCATGATTAACTCATTATCTCTGATAAAAACACATGGACAGAGTGTTTCTGATTATAGCAAAAGGTTTTTATAGCTTGGACCTGAGAAAACTAAAGGTAAAACACTTCTTCCTTCCAATCATCAAATACAGAAATATGAAAAAAAACAAAACAAAAACTGATTTATATTGACCTTTGAAGTTAAACCAAGTCCTTAGAAATTATAGTTAACTAACCAGACAGGAGCTCTGTAATGGAGTGGTGTGTGATGCTAATGAGGAGAAACCAATTGATCCATATTGATGATTCACGACGTGCTTCACTGCCTGCTTGGTTGCAAAATACTCTGACAAATGGTTGCCTCTCTGCCGTATTTACATTTGTATATCTGAAGCACTGGCTTCATGCTAACATCTACTATGCCTTGCTGAACTATTTTTACCTCTTTAACGATTTCTCATGTCACATTACAGCCACAAATCTCAGTGCATTTAATTAGGATTTTATGAGACAGACTCATACAAAATAATGCATCAACATGACACATGAGAAAAACTATACATGATTTTTTTTTTACACCTTTTACAAGTAAAACATGAAGGTGTGGCATGCGTTTATATTTAGTCCCTTTTATTCAACTGTTTTTCTTCAGGATAGATAGAAAAGCTGTTGAAAAATCAGCAGGAAAACAACGATATACATACAGCCACACAATAAAACCAGAATCAAAGGATATTAATCTGTAAGATCATTTGATGAGAGTTGAAAGTAAATGTTCATTAAAGCAAAAACCATAATCCCTCAACATCAAAGTTGACTTCATACCATATCACCCTTTCAGTGTATTTTTATAAGGTATCTAGCTACAGGATCAATGTAAATCAGTTATTTTACACTGGGTGAGAGAATTTGTTAAATGAGTATATTTTTTTACATTTGTGAATTAAAAATGTCCCTGTGATGCTTCTGTCCTTTCTGGACTTTTTTGGTTCTGTTTAAGTTTTCTTTTTGATTATTCAGTTACACTTTGATTAATGTCATTCTGTGTTTTCTGGGTCTTTTGTTTCGTTTCCGTTTTGTGTCATTCTAGTTGTTTTCTAGCAGTGTTATATTTCTTGAATTACTCTCAGTTGCCCCCTTGTTTCAGTCCTTTTTCCCCTAGCTACCTTCTAGTTGCCTCTACCACACCTGCACCCTATCAGCTGATTAGTCCATTATTTGTTCTATCTCCCATATATACACCCCAGTGTCTCCTAGTTTTTGGTTCCTGAGTTTCTTGTCGATTCTTAATGGGTTATGGCGTCTGTACTATTACTTTATTAAATTTAGCAAGAAATCATCTCTGCCTCACTGTCTCTGCATATGGACCCTCAACAAGTACACACTAACAGTGACAGTCCCATCAAAACAAATCAAAGCAATTCTAAATAGTGTGCAGTGGAAATTTTCTTGAACATCTATTAATTAGAGTTTGCCCCTTGAATTATGGAAGTCAGTAATGTGAGATAAAGAAAATAACCTGAATCCTTTGCTGTTCATTACAAGAGTTATTCATGTATTTTAAAAGAGAAGTAAATTTATCAGTGAAGATTTTGCCGAATTTTAAAGTCTTGTTGTACAGTTGTTAACCAACAGCATTGGGGCTGATGTTTTAATGAAGAAATGGGGGCAAAATTTTACAGCAATTAATATAGAGAGTGTCATGACTCAGAACAGAGGACCCAGTATTCAAGGCAAGACTGACAGTAGGATTACTCAAAAGCATTAATTTAAAACAGATCCGCAGCTGATGGGGTGTCTAAGGCAGAAATCTCTGCAGGAGAGAAACACGGGTTAGTGACCACGATAATTTAGGTGGGCTGCCAACAAGATGTTGCCCCACCCAGAGTGTCCCAGATGCTTCAGCCCCGGAGAACATGCAGGAGTCCGAAGCCAGGTCAGGCAAAAAGATCAGAACAGGAACAGGAAGGCTCAGAGGTCCAGGAGCCCAAAGACAGTTTGGTCAAACCGTTCAGAGGAGAACAGGCAGACTCAGTGGTTGAGAGGCAGAACAGGTCAGGGTCAGGTAAACAGAAACACCAAGGTAATGCTAAAAACACTCAACACTGGCTAGAGAGAACAAGAATAATGTGGCCCTGATGACTGGATTCAAGCGACTTAAATAGAGGCAGAAGCAGGTAGATCAGATGAGCAGTGATGAGCAGCCGGGCAGAATTGGACAGGTGAATGAAATGAGTAATTAAAATAGTAATCAGTGCCAAGATTGTGACAGAGTGGAGCTTGAATAAAATAGAAGTTGTGTTTTCTCTGACCTATTGCTTCTGAATTCTCTGGTCATCTTTGCTGATGAGGTTTCAAAAGAGCCAGAATCATGTGGATTCTTAAGTGTGAGGCTTTTATTTTCTCTTAGCATAACTCTGAATTAAGGATATTTTACCTGCAAAAACAGCTTAATTGAGTTGGATTATTTTTTTCATTTTGAGAGGTCCTAGTTAATATCTGTCACTAAGTAAAATTTTTAAGGTAAGTTTCATGTGCTGGTAAACTGTAAACGACAGACTTTAATATTGTGGCTCTTTTTATGGACACAGGAAACAGGAAAAAGTCTAATCACTGCTATGAAATTGATCTCAGAGGGGAGAAGAAAGGTACAAGTTGCTGCCTCCCTAGGCACCCAACTCCATTTCCTCTCTGACTGATTTCATTTTAGATTTTATTTCTTTTCAAACATTACATTACATTTTCTCCCACTTCGCTTTCCATCCATTCCCTTATTTGTCTTTAATTGAGGCTATTAGTTCCTCCCTCTCCCATTTATGTACGGTTTGCTCTACCTTTTCCTATGTTCTTCTCTGGATGTGGCGACGCCTATTAGTCTGGTTGCTGGTTTATTGTTAAAGACACTTCTGGTACTGAAATAAAAAAAAGATCACTCAAAAAACTTAAAACTGGAAAGGAAGTTGCCTTCGTACAATGAAAAGAAATTCCCCAAACTTTACCAACAAATCACAGAAACAAACTCCATGCGCTGCTGAATAATTATTCGATTCTTCTTTCATAATAATAATAAAATGGTTAATTTTGTGCATGAAAATAAAATAAACACCTAAGTAGTTATGGTTCCTCTTAGATTTTATTTTGTCTAACATCTTTTTAATTGTTACGAAATTTCATGGTAAAAAACTCCTCAAAACAACGGAGGTTGCAAAAATAACATAAAAACAAGTAATCTGCCTTTTAATGGGTTTGCATATAGAGGAGTTAATTAAAAACAAATAGAAAATAACTTGGAATCATTTCTGGCTTGAAGGGCTGAGAGGAGCATCTGGTGGAGCAGGAAATAGGTGGCGCAGAAAAGTGTCAGGTACAAAAAATAGGACGAGCATAATCTCTGCAAAATTGCCCAACTACTAAGACGTCAATCACACACTGTCTGCAAGCAGCTCTCCATTCCACAACCATGTGCTATTGATTTATTTATTTCTGCTCCCCCCTCTCTTTTACACCTGAATGACTCCTCTTTTCCCTTTTGTCGTTTCCGTATCTTCCTCCAATATCCCAAACTTTCATTGTCTTCTCCGTCACTCCAGAAAATCCTCAATACATTTACACACGAGTCGATCTCCCAACTTTTTTTGAGTATACAGCTGTCCTCACCTCACCACATGCCCGTCAAAAGGAAGCACAAACTGATGCTTATTTCCTCATTGATTTTGTGAAACAACTTTTTTGAAATAGCTGCAAAAACATTGCGGTGGATTTACTAAGAGTTTGAGCTTAAGCTTCTGAGCTGATGGGTTAGCTTTCTGCCTGGTCCTGATGAATTAACACAGTCTCAGGTCATCACATGACCATCATGCTGATATTCACTGCTGTTTAAATTGTTTGTCAGATGTAACAGGTCACATAACTTAAAACATTTCCCCTTTGTCCCGTCAGTAGGAAAATGTGAAATAGCCTTTTTTTCCCAGTCTTTCTTTTTGTTAAATCATGGAAGCTCTCCCTAAAGTACTTTTTTTAAAAAAATATATAAATACTTGTCCTTAAACATTCATAGAGAACAATTCAGCAAAAAATAAATAAAAATAAAAATAAATAAATAAAAAATCACAAGGATTATAAACAGTGGTGGACCAAGTACTCAACAGTAGTACTTGAATTAAAGATTAATACTGATATGAAAACTTACTCAACTACATGTAAAGTTAAACATATACATAAATTAGAATTGAATTCAACTTTAAAGGTATAGTGGAGGATTCTTGCACATTTTTGAATAGAGCCACCCTCTTCACTTTAAAAGAAATGCACATGCACAACCCTGTAGCCCTTCCGAGAGGGAACGACTATTAAAAGTGTGCAAGAGAGTGCACAAGCCCATTTCTCCTCTTGCACGCCCTTTCTATAAGTTACTGTTTGGATCGCTCATACAAGCTTATTTTCCAAAAGAAGATTTGCAATTTTCTACTTTGTCAGACTCACTGACATTGGTAAGTTTTCATTGGTAAGTGAAAATGGGGACGAGCATGTAGGACGGCCTTACGTAAACATATCACCAGAATAATTGACAATTTGGATGACCTCTTATTTTGAGGATCCACCCAGAAAAAGAACATCCTCCACTATACCTTTAAGTACAAAGCAACGAAATGTAGTTAGAGTACTGCAGTACTTAAAAATAATCATATTCAAAAGTACATGCTTTTAAAAATTACTGAAACCTTCAACAATACAAATGTAATTTTCTAATATCACTAAATTTCTTTATAATTTTCTGAGTAATTTTAAAGAACCTTGTAACTTTCATAAACCACAAATGTATTGATGTGTAGAACCACCTGCTACAGATATTAGAGAGCCTCCCCTGCGCCTTCACAATAAGAGCCTCTCCTTAGAGCACGAGGTTTACCTCTGTCGAAGTGTAATGGAGGGAGAATACCTTATTGGTAGTGGTGGCCAGTGGTTAGGGCATAAAGCTCGGAATACTGAGGTTTTGAGTTCGAAACTCACTCCAACAGACTGCCTCTCTGGCTCTTTGAGCAAAACCCTGAACCCCTGATTGCTCCCCGGGCGCCCCATAATGGCAGCCCACTGCTCCCCAAGGGGATGGGTTAAATGCAGAGGTACAATTCTCCAATGTGACATCTATAAAATGTAATACATTTTTATTATCTATAGCACCTGTAAAGAACTTCAGCATAAAAAGCCACAAAAAAAATAAGGGCGGCTATTTTTAAAAAAAATCTAAGATAAAAAGAAAACGAAAGTCTTGAGTCTCCTCACACTTTCAGCATCGAATAGAGATTTAAGGTTGAATCTACTACCACAAAGAAACCACAACTCTGATTTGAAAAGCCATCCTATTGAATAACTTGGCCACAGGCAACCACTCACACACTCATTGATAAAATTCAGAAACTGAAATTAACATCTTCCCCTTAGTTTCTCTCATTTGTGGTTTTGTCATGCAAATCTCTAAACAGTGGTGTCCAAATTCAGTTCTAATAGCTTCTATCTGCCATGTCGAAATTAAAAACAGCAACAGCGGATTGCAAAGCTAAGCTGAACTAAAAAGGAACAAGAAACTAACAGCTTCCTTGAAATGTAGTGGACTAGAAAGTACAATACTTCTAGCCTGACGTAGTCCTACTCAATTCTAGTCAGAATATGAGTCTGATACTGCTCCATGGAGCTGTGATTATGGGGCGTGTTTCGAACGAACCAGGAAAAAAAATGCCTCTGCACTCAATTGGATAGACCTACAACCAATAAGAGCAACGGAGAGCGTGACGTATGTTAAGCGACGCATAGTTGTTGTCAACAAAAATCAAAGTGTGCAGTTGCACGCCTAGAATAAGAAGATGAGCGTGAACGATTTTTGCCGGTGTTGCAACAAAAATGTATTTGCTGTTGATATCTTCTAGAACAGACCTAATAGCAGAACCTACACACCTCAACTCTCCAGCGGAAGCCATTGTTGTTGTCACCCAAGCGCGTTTTGGTGACGTGGTTGATTACGTTACTGTTGATCATCTGTCCATCATCGTATAAAGCCCGCCCTGACAATTTGATTGTCCTGCCAGCTATTGGGCGAGCATACTCGCGCTACTATTGAGCAATGCCAGACCGAACTTCCCGACCTGAAACGTTGTGGGCGGGACTAAGTTCGGAATGGCACCCAGGCTACAATACTTCACCCCCCAAATAAAATGAATCAAGTTAAGATACTAAATACTTGAGTACACAATCAAGTAAATTTACTTTTTATTTTCCACCACTGAATATAGGCAATGTTTTATTTTGCTTCTTGCTTTTTATTCACAAAATTCCACTGCAGGTATTTAAGAGGTTTATTTACACCTGTAAATATGCTTTCGACCATCTGTCATGTTTTCATCAGGAAAGGACAGAGTGGCAGGTTTACATGGAGATGCATTAAAGCAGTACTTTCATCCTGTGCTCTTTACTTCTCCTGCTGGTGACAGTTTTATCCAGTACATGTCCTTTTTGTCCCTCAATACAGTCTTGTTATGTTATGATACAGGAAGATAATAAGCTTCATCAACTCCTTTTATGTTATTCTTGCTGCCTGACACTTCAACTCAACTCCTTCAACAACACAGAAACAGAATATGGGGAAACTTGAGCCCCTTATTCTGTATTTAATAAACAAAACACACAAAGCATTGAGAGTTTCAGTAGATTTCTAGTTGAAAGTGTTTTTTCAGGCACCGTGTGAAGTGCAGAGGGCACAGTGTGAGCACTGGCCTATTTTAATCCAAGGTTCAGCTGTCACTTTATTCTTCTGGGATGGTGGCTTTACTTAAGCAAGCACACATCATCACAGGACATGGTCCACTGGAGCGGGTGAAGGGCCAAGCTGGCTTACTAAAAAGCCTTATTTGGTAGCCATCATGTAAAAAAACATTCCTACTTTAGCCACATCTAGTGAAATAACCTGATTCTGATGCCGAGGCCGTGGGAATGGCCCCCGCATCCTCCATCCACGTAACCATGATTTTTCTCATACTGATTATAAAATTATAAAATTATCTTGGGATTATCAATCTAAGACTCATTGAAAATGGATGGAAATAACATTTAAAGCAGCCACATCCTCACAGCAGCATATGGAAATCCTTTACAAATGATGCATTAAAAGCCTGAAATAACCTAGTGTGGTGTGTTTGTGGCAGTTTGAAATAAGTAACAGATGCAATGATTGCACAATGCAGCTGAACAAGAACAACATTAATAAAGTTAGACAAGAACGAAATCAACCTTTCATTTATAGACTTGTGTTCTCATTTAGTTCTTTGCTTTCCTTGCTGCGTCTCTTTTTCCACGTGCAAAGGGGCAGGGAACTGTGCAAAAAAACAAAAGAACTTAAAGGCCTGTCCATTATAAAGTGGTGGTGGGGGGTAAATGGGTGCACTATATCAATGTCCCTACACACCGAGCCTCCCTGCTGACCCCTATCTGCTCATTAATCAGATAAGCGCATGCAAGCTGGATCTGTAGCCTTGAGCACTAACACCACATAGCTGCTGCAACAGCATGACAGCTGACAAAACTTCACTGATCGCCCGTTTGTAGGAAGATCTGTTTTTCTACTGGTTAAACAATTATATTGACTGAGTTGTTTTCAGAGCTTCATTCATTTAAAAAAAACTTAGTAAACAAGGTTTAATTAGTTTTATTTGTTGTTACAAATTCAAGAAATGTCTTTTTACAATAGCTAAACCTAATCAGAAACAAATAACTTTCTATGGGTCTCTCAACTTGAGCCATTTTTGATAAAAAATGGCAGTCATGAACATTTTCTCATTGGTAATATTGCAACATTTGGCACAGCTTTTCTTTGAACCAAATATATAAACCATTAGCAATTTATCTTTAGACACCAGTTTACATCGTAAATTGGTGAGTGCAGATCAAAAGCATTACAATGAAAAAAAAAAAAAGAATCCTTAAAGAAAATATGCCTAATAAACTCTATAGAGTTTATGCATGGATTGATCTCTAATTTGTTGTGTGGAAATACCAAGCAAAACATAAGGGCAGTGCAATTTTAAAACTGAAATTCTTAAAATCTTAAAATGTTCTTTAACTAATAAAAAACAATAACATTACATTTTACATTTGATGGAGTGTTAGACACAAGATCATAAAGTTTAAAACGGCTTTAAAATTAAATCCAAACAGCAACTTAGCCACAAAAATCTAATTATTTTTTTGTTTATGTTTTATTGTCATTACACTGTCACAAATACAGAGCAGCAAAATTATCTCTGCATTTAACCCAGCCGCTTCCATTGTGCAGCACCCGGGGAGCAGTGTGGAGTAAAGCGTCTTTGCTCAGGGACCCAGAGTAGCAGTCCGTAGGAGTGGGGCTCGAACTCAGAACCTAACCACTAGGCTGCCACTCCCCAAAGCAGGCATTAGCGGAAAGGATCTTGCCAAAGGACCCACACTGGCAGCTCATACCCCTCAGATTGGATATGAACACAGGCCTCCTGTTTGCTGGACTGGTGACTTACCACTTGAGCTAGACAGGCGTTTGAGTAAATTCTAATAAATACAAGCGAGACAAAATTTCAGTTGTTCAAATTTAAACCAGACTGAAAAGACTCTCTGCTCCCTTAAAGACTTCTGGAGCTCCTAGCATAAAGAGACATGGACATATTTAAAGAAATAGTACACCCAAAACATGATTAGCCTTCATTTTCTACTCACCCCCATGCTGAACAACACTCTGGAGTACTTTTTTGATATCTCAAATGCATCTGGAGATCTGGGAGGCTTCTTGCTGTCTGCTGACATTCAAATAATGGAGGTCTATGGTGACCGAGACAGAAAGGTCCATAAAAGTCCACAAAAAACGTGTCAATATTCCTCCATACTGCTCGTCCAATGTATTCCAAGTGTCCTGAGTGGGTAGCATCCAGAATTTACTCAAAACGAAGTCATTTAGAATGTTTTTAGAGCATTAACAGTAGTGTATAGGACTTCCTGAAAGCGCGCACATGCGCGCTCCCGACGCTACGGAAGCCGGCAGACCAAACCAGCGCATTCAGCTCGGCAAAGAACTCATGCTCTTCCTCAACACTGAAGTCCTCAGACATTTTTCTTTCGTTGTTTCTTTCTTTGCACAGGTAAACAGCACATTTCTTCTTCTACGCTTGCATTATTGGCAGAGCAGACGCTGAATGCGCACTTTCATCTGGTTTGGTCTGCCGGCTTCCGTAGCGTCATGAACGTGCCGGCGCGCGCTTTCAGGAAATCCTTTACACTACTGTTTATGCTCTAAAAACATTCTAAATGACTTCGTTTCGAGTAAATTCTGGATGCTACCCACTCAGAACACTTGGAATACATTGGACAAGCAGTATGGAGGAATATTGACACGTTTTTTGTGGACTTTTATGGACCTTTCTGTCTCGGTCACCATAGACCTCCATTATTTGAATGTCAGCAGACAGCAAGAAGCCTCCCAGATCTCCAGATGCATTTGAGATATCAAAAAAGTACTCCAGAGTGTTGTTCAGCATGGGGGTGAGTAGAAAATGAAGGCTAATCATTTTTTGGGTGTACTATTCCTTTAATGCAAGTCCAATGGATGGTGTTGCTTCTTCCTCCAACACACAAATGGCTTAAAGAGATTATAATGCTGTCTTCATTTTCTCCTGTTAAACAGGTTTATCTGTTTCAGTGACTTACCTGCAGCTTAGTTGTCTCAGGAATCATGTCAGCTTCTTGATGTAGAAAATGTTGAACAACAACAGTTTCATGTGAAGATTAAGCCTGGTTGAACACCAAGAAGTGTAAATCTTAATATACAAAGACATTTCAGCATTTCAAAAAAAGAGTTGAACCACTATAGGCCAGTTCCACAGATTCCAGTCTTTCTTATTCTATTCTCTACAACATTTTGGTCAATGATTTTAAATGGTCTACCAACACAACGCTGTTTGAAATAGTCTTTTAGTCAGTTCTTTTTCTTTAGTTTGATTTCCTCATAAGAATATTGATAAAAAAATGAAGCTTTCAATCAAATATTTGAGGAACTTAATTCTTTTTTTTTTAATTATCCAGTTAAACATTGCCATAAAATTTTTTCTTTAAAGGGAAAGTCCGGTCAGCAAGGAATATTCAATGGATCATTATTTATAACTAAAACTAAAACGTTCGCGGGGATTTAATGAATCAGTAAAAAAATGAAAACAATAATTTTCGTCGTGATCCCTGGGTCCGGGAGCGGCCGTTTTTGACAAATTATAGTAACACCTCACTCCTGCCATCTTCCGGCAGTTATGTCACGGTGCGGTAAACTGAGCGCCATTCTCCCCGTTTTACAAGCAAAATCAATGGGAACTACTAGACACATTTGCAATCAACAACAATTATTGAAGATTTCCAGAGGACTTCACCATTGAAATTCACCAGAGCTATAGTGAAACTGACAATGACTATATGGATGGCAGTTGGATGTTGTAATACATTAGGAAAATAAAAAAAATTGTTATGTCACCTTTCGGATTCATGATTCACCACAGAAGGTTTGTCGTTTGATTGCCAACTTGAAGAGGGAGGATTTCGCATCGAACTGCTGGTCAGAGAAAAAACATGTAATATGTAGCCAACATTTGGAAGAAGAATATTTTCAAGATGACTTGGATAATAGCGCGGTGTGACAAACACCAGATACAGCACTGGGACTTGATCAACAGCCGATACCGCACCGTGACGTCACAAACCAGTAGGTGGCAGTAGTGTTCTTTGACAAACATGGATGCCTCCTGTAAAGCACATTCAAATGTTATATTTAAAGCACTTTTAGAAGTTTGAATTTTGAATATGACCGGACTTTTCCTTTAAATTAAAATTAAGAATTTGTTAGAAAAGCCTTATTTCCCCACTTCATTTTGTTTCTTCTACTTCCACCAAAGTGTTACAGAAGTTTGAGACAATTTTGTAAAATTGATGATTGCTTCACACTTTGTCAAATATGGTTTCATTATTAAGATAGTCTCCCATCTGAGAGTGCCAATTTAAAAACTTTGACAGGTAAAAGTAAGTAGTTATTTATTTTTTATTCACTTAGGGTGTGCAATATGATTACCGCTCCTAATGAAGGTATAGGCTGCAATAGTTGTGGAAAAACTTTGCTAATTTACACAATCCATATGTGCATATGGTGACTGGAGTAGAGAAAATGTGTGTGTGACAGATGTACAGTCTTCTTGGACCAACTGGCAGCACATATTTCTCCTTATTAACATTATGTTATTGGCTTCATTTGGAAAACATGGGATAGAAAATATCTTATCTTTAACAGAAAATAAAACCATAGCTTATTAGGGCACTAGATAATTCAATCCCATCAAAAACGCCCCAATTTTACCCTGTTGTACGGAAGCTGGTGTCAAACTTTTAGTCTAAACACATCTCTGCAACATGCTCATAAGACACCCTCCTACAAACCCTTGCTCAACACCAGTCAGCCTTATAACCTGTTAAGTAACAAGCTTGAATTTCCTATTTGTTGCATGCTGTGAAGAGAGCCCAACTGTTTGTGTGTGTGTGTGATGTAAAGGGTCGTTTTCTCCCCAAGTGCAACAGTAAACGGGTCAGTGCCTCTCTGGGGTGAGCAGGACTGAAGGCTGCAGCTCACTGACCTGAAGCTGCATGTCTACGCTGGACCACGGGTGGTGCAGTGACCTCATATCTGTGCTCAGCTGGAGGAGAGGAAAACCAGGAGGAAATGTGCTGAAGTTGAACTCTGCTTAGTTTGTGCCCTGGATTTCACTCCCCTCAACTTCAGTCCTCTTTTAACCACATCCGCTATTTGTTATTCAGGCATAGTGCATCAATGGACCGATTCAGCTGTTTGTTGGTTCATGGATTTTTTCTCCAGCATTGTGTGTCTTATAAATAATCCCTAATCATTCATAGGTTAGCTTTCCTTTGCTTACCTCAATGTCTTGAGGAGAGTAAACTAAAGTTCACCTCAGAGATAATGCTGAACAAGAAGAAACAAACCCCAACTGATAAGTCTTCATGTGGATACAGAGAACGAAACGCATTGCTAATACAGAATAAATAGCTCTACCCTTATTTTATCCCACGAGTTCAATCGTGGAGCAACATATTACGTACAATTTTATGCAGCTGCTTTTGATTTGAGTTGTAATGTTGTCAGATTAAATTTTTCTTTACTATATTTTGTGATCCATGTTCTGAAAGGTGCTGTAAAAATGACATGTATTGCATATTTGTCTTATAAATAATTTGACCAGCATTAAGTAAATACAGTACTCACCATCTTGACTTGTATCTCTGATAAAGCTTATCTTTTTACTTTTGTACTCGTCTGCTATGAGGACACCACTTAGGCCCTGATATTTAGAGGATATGAATAAGGAGAGCTCAATTTGCATAGCAAAAAAATGCGATTGCACGTGCAAAAATAGTTGGGTGTGTTGCAGGTGATCAAAGAAAAAACATTCGGTCCTAACCATCAAAATGAGAAAATCGCATGTTTTACTGACAGAGTGAGAGTGGCTTTAAAAGAAAGACTAACCCTTTGAAATTCTTCTTCTTAATCCCTCAAATTCTCCTGGACAGGAGATTCAAAATATGTTAATATCCAAGTAGCATTAAGAAAAAAATCCAAGTTTATGTTTATGATCATAGGACTGCAGGTAATGTAAATAAATGGTAAATGGCATGTACTTATATAGCGCCTTTATTCAAGTTAGGAGACTTGACCAAAGCGCTTTACACTACATTCATTCACCCATTCACACACACACACACTCACACACTGATAGTGGCAAGCTACATTGTAGCCACAGCTGCCCTGGGGCTCACTGACAGAAGCAAGGCTGCCGTACACTGGCACCACCAGGCCCTCTGACCACCATCAGTAGACAATGCAGGTGAAGTGTCTTGCCCAAGGACACAACGACACTGAGAGTCGGAGTCGGGGCTTGAACCGTCAACCCTTCGATTTCAGGGCAAACTCCTACATCCAACGCCACTGTCGCCCCAAAATAACTGTAGACATTGTCCAACTGTTTTAAAGACTTAAAGACACAAAAGGCTCAATCTTTGCTGTTTTTCTTTAAAGGAAAAGTCTGCTCATATTCAGAATTCAAACTTCTGAAAGTACTTTAAAAAATATGAAATTATCACATACTGTTTTATAAATGATAAGTGTTTTCAATTAAGAGTAATTTTCATTTGAATGTTCTTTACTGGAGACATCCATGTTTGTCAAAGAACACTACTGCCACCTACTGGCCGCTCACACTGAGCCTGGTTCTGCTGGAGGTTTCTTCCTGTTAAAAGGGAGTTTTTCCTCTCCACTGTCGCTACAAGCATGCTTAGTGTGAGGGATTGTATATGAGTCAATGCAACCAACTGGTTTCACTTAGATAGAAAACTTTGTATCAATTTGACTGTATGATCTGGTTGAACTGTAAAGTGCCTTGAGATGACATGTGTTGTGAATTTGGCGCTATATAAATAAACTGAATTGAATTGAATTACTGGTTTGTGACGTCACGGTGCGGAATCGGCTGTAGATCAAGTCCCAGTGCTGTATCTGGTGTTTATCACAACGCGCTATTATGCAAGTCATCTTGAAAACATTCTTCTTCCAAATGTTGGCTACATATTACTTGTTTTTTCTCTGGCCAGCAGTTCAATGCCAAATCGTTGTCAGTTTCACTATAGCTCTGGTGAATTTCAATGGTGAAGTCCTCTGGAAATCTTATACAATTGTTGTTGATTGCAGATGTGTCTAGTAGTTCCCATTGATTTTGTTTGTAAAGCGGAAAGAATGGAGCTAGGCTTACCGTACCGTGGCGTCACTGCCGGAAGATGGCAGGAGGGAGTTGTTACTGTATTTTGGCACAAATTGCCACTCCTGGACTCAGTGATCGTGAATAAAATAATTATTTTTTTAAACTTATTAACGCTTAATTCGTTAAATCACCACGAACGTATTAGTTTTAGGTATAGATAATGATTTGTTATTCCTTGCTGACCAAACTTTTCCTTTAACATCCATCTTTTAGAAAAATTTCTCCATTAACCAAAGCCTTTTACTGTAATGGAATATTTGTCTTTTAAAGCTTTAAAGAATATTTGGACTAAGTATCAGACAGAGGGAATCCCATTGCCAGTATATTGATGCTTTCTGCAGTTGTTGATTGTAGTTTTCAGCTGAGAGGCATTCTTTAATAAAGCAAATCTTCCTGAATTAATGCAAATTAGAAATTATGTTCTCACCATATACACCTTTATTATTATTTAGCTTTTTGTTTATAATTTCATTTTAAATATTCTTACCACTAACAAAGATGCTCTTTGTGTGTTTTGTTATGATATAGGTAAAGAATGTAAACGGTTGTAAGATAATGAAACACTATTTTCTAAAATTTTAAATGTAAGGAGATTTCACAAAGACAATGTGGCAGACAAAAAATTAGACTGCATAGACAACCCTTGGTTCTTTAGAGGCAGTAGAGCACTGCTTTATGTCAGTAATAATTAGTTGTGTGAAGTACTGAAAAATCATTTAGTCCAACTGTTTTAGCTTCTGAAGTCTTTGTTCTCTGTCTAACAGGACTGCACAGATATACTGTCAAACCTTTTTAAGTATAAAACATATTTCTTTGTAAAATGTCAGAATAAAATTGTCAGAAACTTTAAATGGAAAAATCAGATTTCCACGGCAGATTTTGTTGTATCATAAAAGGTTTTCTAATAAAAGTGGATGACAGGGAGGACATTATGTTCTCTGAGGCTAACGATAAATCTAAAACAAAATTGTTCTAGGAAACAGAGCCGAAAAACACTAAGATGGCTTATTTTAAAAGATCCCATAACACTGGGGAGAAGACAAAGAATGTTTCTGTTAAAAATCACATAATAATAGAGCTGCAGATTGGAGAAAGACAGAATTATAACTTTTTATCAAAAGCCTTTATTTCTTATTTGGGGAGGAACATGAAGGTAGCTTGATCTTATTAACTTTACTTGATATCTATTTCCAACTATATGCTTTAAATCAATATTGTGCAGCTATCTTTTCCTCTGAAGTGAGTGCTGACTTTTAGGAATAGCATGTAACTTGAACCTCCTCTATATGTGCTCTATCTTAGAAATGCTTTTTATACCTGACAGTGTCCCTTTGGGTTTGCGCTTATTTTACAAGATACAACAAATCAGCTTCTTTCTGATGAGAAAAGTTGAGCCTCTTGAAAAATATGTCCATGCCCTGAACAGAATAGGTCTGTCTTTGGGCTTATTTGGCATGGATTCCTGCATCAAAACATATTTATTTGAAGGTAGTTAGCCTGCGGTTCTGCAGAGATTCTTTTAATAATGAGCATTATCACCTGCAAAGATGGGTCCATTGTCTCTTATCTTTCTCTGGACCATAAGACCATTTTACTGGCCACCAAGGAGCAGTGATACCAGAGTCATTAAAGCACCTACTGGTGCTTTCACTGACACGGTGTGGGGAAGTTTCATCTCCTGCTGCAAAATAAAATCAACCCCTCTCAAATGTTTGTCAGCAGAAGGCGACATGTAGTGCTTTTAAATTCTTTATAAAGGGCTGTCCAGAATTTGGACCACTACCAGCAATCATCTCTGGCTGTGGAAATTTCAAAATTGACCTCAAGTACCATTGCCTCTGTGTATTTCTACTCTTCTACCAGCCATGGGAGCCTAATTTTTAAATGAAATGCAACATTTTATCTCATCAAAAAAGATGAAAAGACGTTGGTTCACTGAGGAACAATACAGTCCTTTTACCTCCACCTGATGAAAATGCTTTTAACACCTTCTTGACCGTAAATTGCAAGAGAAAATGAGTAAACAAATGGAAAAAGCTTTTAAACGGCCAAAGCGAATACAAAAATTGTTATTAGTTTTCGAAAGAAACAAAATCATCTTAAAAATTGAAGAACCAAGAAACTTTAACCCCTGGTTCTTCAGGCTATTTATAAGGAAAATGTGTCATAAACAACAAGGTCTTTTATAAATTGCTAATTAAAATGACCCAGAAAGTATCAATAGTAAAATCTGCAAGTAGCTTCCATTAGAAATAATGCATTGAGCTCAAAGAGGAAGCATCAAACCATAGCAATTTGACGCAAGACATTTTTTTTTTCTCCTTTTCTAGCTTTTCCATTTTTGGAAAAGTTAAATAAAAAATGACATACAGGGATTTGGTGTTGTACAGTATGGTTATGTACACCCCAGGATATGTTCAAAACAACTGAAGGACCTTTTAAAACCATAGAATTACACAGGGTACACCTTCTTTTTACCACAACGGTATAAAAATCTTTTTTTTTTTTGGGCCCAGACTTTGGCCTTTTTGTATGAATACTCGCAAAATGACAGGATGCTGCCTCATGGATCTCTCTGTGTGGTCATCCAAAAGAAAAGCAACATTCAGAGAGTCCTAGACAGCAACAGTGACAGAGAAAAGACACAGACTGAAGACAGAGGAGTGAAATGGAGCGTGCAGTTATCTGTGTCTAGTCTTCCTTTATGGCTGAGTGCAGTGAATACTCACCTGGAATATTTTTGCTTGACCTGATTCTATCTCTTTTTCTTATAAATCCCTCTTTTTTGAATCATCATGACTCTTAATATGTTATATTTTACAGGACAAAAACCTTCTACCCTCTCCTGCTTTATCCTTCAACCTTCCTTAATTTGTCCTTACCTATATTCCTTTAGGACGCATTTGAAGTTCTGGCTGAAAACTATGAATTCAATGACATTGAGGGACGGTGCTTGGCCTTCAGGAGGGCTGCTTCTGTCCTGAAGAGTCTTCCCTTGGCTGTGCAGTGTGTTGGGGCCACACAGGACCTGCCATGCCTGGGTGAACATACTAAGGCTGTCATGAAGGTAAGGCACAGAGAGACACCAGGAAACAACTTTCTGTCTCTGTTCTAATTTAACTTCAATATATTCACTGCTTTCCAAAAGTTTCTATATCCAATTTACATTTTCTTATCTAACTGTACACTATTGCTTGGATCATGAAATGAAATATATGCATGGCTTCATTTTTTTTTAAATAAAGAAATTCATTAATTTTTACTTAAACCTAATTTTTCTAAGACCCAGAGCAATTATCATTCTAAAATGTTCACATCTACATCCTCCTCCAGGACCTTTCTGTTGGTTGATACCAGGAGTTAGCATTTTAGGCATTTTACAAGTTAAGAAATGTCCTTTAAATTATGAGTGGGTATTAGGTGGAAAACAGACCCTTGGTCTTAAGAGGTCCATCCCACAAGTTGATACTTCTGTAGTCTCACAATTATATTTTGGAAGCATAAATCTGGCTACAGTTGAAGGTTATGGGCCTGTCAGAAACAGGACTGGAAGAAAAGATGTGAAGCAAGAGAAACTGGTGATACTGAACTGGTAAAACAATTTCATTGCTAGATTTTAGAGACTGAAAGTAGAATCTGAAACCAGTCTGAAAATGTCTTGTAGAGTTAAGGATGTGTTTTTTTTTTAATATTATCAGTTAATGCAGAACTCAGCCAATTCAGTCCCCAAAATAATCTGTTGCACCTGCACGATGTTTGGCACAATCTGAAAACCTCTGTGTGAGTTTGTGCGTTTGCATCACTCGGTCTGTTCTCTATACCAATGCATGGACCAGACCAAAAGTGTGAATGTACTTTAACAAATTTTCACTGACTTTGATCAGATTCCCCCTTACTGTTAAAGAAAGGCAGTAGTGGGATGATGGCCTTGGTGTGTTTACCATGTTCCTTTTATATCACATGGTTTTGAATGTGGGCTAAAAAATTCCCCTTAAAGGAATAGTACACCCAAAACATGATTAGCCTTCATTTTCTACTCACCCCCATGCTGAACAACACTCTGGAGTACTTTTTTGATATCTCAAATGCATCTGGAGATCTGAGAGGCTTCTTGCTGTCTGCTGACATTCAAATAATGGAGGTCTATGGTGACAGAGACAGAAAGGTCCATAAAAGTCCACAAAAAACGTGTCAATATTCCTCCATACTGCTCGTCCAATGTATTCCAAGTGTCCTGAGTGGGTAGCATCCAGAATTTACTCGAAACGAAGTCATTTACAGTAGAATGTTTTTAGAGCATAAACAGTGTATAGGATTTCCTGAAAGCTCGCACATGTGCGCTCACGACGCTACGGAAGCCGGCAGACCAAACCAGATGAAAGTGCGCATTCAGCGTCTGCTCTGCCAATAATGCAAGCGTAGAAGAAGAAATGTGCTGTTTACCTGTGCAAAGAAAGAAACAACGAAAGAAAAATGTCTGAGGACTTCAGTGTTGAGGAAGAGCATGAGTTTCGAGTAAATTCTGGATGCTACCCACTCAGGACACTTGGAATACATTGGACGAGCAGTATGGAGGAACATTGACACGTTTTTTGTGGACTTTTATGGACCTTTCTGCCTCGGGCGCCATAGACCTCCATTATTTGAATGTCAGCAGACAGCAAGAAGCCTCCCAGATCTCCAGATGCATTTGAGATATCAAAAAAGTACTCCAGAGTGTTGTTCAGCATGGGGGTGAGTAGAAAATGAAGGCTAATCATGTTTTGGGTGTACTATTCCTTTAATCCCTATGCCCAGTGTGTACTATATCTGGTTATTCGTACTGTTAAAGGAAAGCTCTTCGTCTGCACCTTGAAGCTTTCTCTCTCCAATTCTTTTTCCTGAATAGAGATCACTCGGGACAAACTCTTCCAATAACACTTCGTAACGTTTATCTATTAAATAACCAGCAGACATGACAACAGATTTTGATCAAAATTGTAATCTTACTCAGAACAGAGAAGTTGCTTAGAGTTACAGAAGGCAGCTGCTTACCAACCAGGCTCACTTCTCGGGAGTGGCTGCAATTAACAGTTAAAGAAGCATTTCATACCACTGCAGTTTGCCATATTCTCACATTTTGCAGATCAGGAGACATCCATGGCTCCACACTTATCAAAATATCACTCTTTGTTCTTAGCTGAAGGACACCGCTCTCATTCCATTCTCAAATCTTTGCCACGTACAAAATGAAAATTATAACTGTATACAGCCAGACTGAGGATCTGGCCTAATTAGATAGACTACTGGGGAAAACATCATTTCTGAAAAGCAACAGGCAGCTAATATTGAGGAATAATAAACTCACACATCATCAATGATAATTATCCTAACAGTATTGTAAACTACAAATGAAACTCTATATGGCTTATTTCTAACAATGGCTTTCTTTTTATATTATCTAACTCTTCCATAAAACTCAGATTTATGAACTGCATTGTTAATGATATTCCTGTCAAAAGCTTACTTCACATGAACTCTGGATCTCTACAGCTCCGGTAGAGCTGCCATAGGCCTTTGGCTGTTTGTCTGATCAATGCTCATCTTTTCCACTGCTCAGTTTAGGACCAAACTCATGTTATAGTATATTTACAGGGGAGCCTTCGTCTTTCTTTTTTAACTCTCCCTGATCTGTCTGCTGTATCTTGATAATGTAGTTTGTTCACTTAATTTCACTATAAAACCATTTGGGACCTTCAGAAAACAGCTCTATATACGACAAGAAAAAAAAAAAAATCACACACTCTGTTTTCTTATTAGGTACATTCTGATGACAAATTGATTTCATTAAGAGTAAAAGATGCTGAATACAAATACATGCCCAGGCAGATTTAATTTTTTAAAAACAACTTAAAACCATCAATCTTTTCAGTTTACTTCACAATAATCCAAAGACCTAATGAAACACAATACAATGTTGGTTTGTGATAAAATATAAAAAGGTTCGATTTCGATGATCACTTTGTAAAAAGGACAACAGTGATTTTTCAACTTTTCAGAGGAAGGTCGACTCCTCTGTTTAGTCTCATTTACTGAGGAATCCAATCCGAATAGAAAAAGAAGATTGATTACCGGTTTTGCTATAGCATAATTCAGCCGGTGACAATGAGGGGTGCAAACAAAAGAAATAGATGTTTTATGCAGTAAAAATGACCTTCAGTTTGTAAAATAATTAACGATAATAATAATAATTAAAGTAATAATAATTAAAGTACAAAACCACATAAATATTAGTAATTGTGATTTTCTACAGACAGTTAATATTTCGTTGTTGTACAAATACATTTTCATGGATCCTTAAATGAGAAAATGCAAAACAAAGATATAAATACCTGAAAGTCCTATCTATATTCAAGTCTACCTTTCATTTCAGGCATTAACTTAGAACACAAACCCCGAATATATCCAAAGGAAGCAAATGTGTAGCTAAGATAGAGGTACCTCGGTTTATTGAGTGGCTTAACTAATCTACAGAATTAGATATTAAAGAAAGACTGTGGTAGGAACTGAAGCTTTCCTTCTTAAATCTTTTTTTGCATGGTTATCTTTGACTAACCAAGCAGCAGCAAAGCAAACCCTGAAGGATTTAGAATGTTTCTGTTTGAAATTTGAGCCTGATTTAAATTACTACATTGCTTCCTCAGCATAACATCTAGTTCCACATAAGGTTTTTATTCACCCGTCCATTTAAGTAATGTGTGCCATTAGAGAAATACCTAAAAATGTAAGACAATGTGCTCCTAGAAACAGGATTTTTGAATCACTATCATTACCAGTTTGTATCTTAACTTTTGCATTTTTTTTTTCACAGTTTATGAAAAAATAAAAACATTAATTATTTGTATGTTAGCAAAATATCTTTTTGAAGATATCTAACAATTCAAACCAGTTCATTTATTATTTTTGACATATCACAGCCCATAATAAATCAACTAAATTAAGCTGAAACATATTTACTTCACTATGAAGTATAATATACCTAAACTTTTACAATGTTCAGGGTGTCAAAGAGTTGCTGTGTGAAAGAAGGCAGAAATAAAATGAGCAATAGTTAACATTAAATGAAGGTGCAGCTGACCTTTTGATTATTACTCATGTCTGAGTTTCTTACTCTATAAAACAAATAAGAGCTCTATAATTACAGTCATTTAGGGGAAAAATTGCTGCGCAATTGCAGAGTCAAGGATGAAAAGGCACATAAGCCACATAAAGAAAAAATAAATACATGCAATAATTATATCAAATATAATGAGCAGAATAGTCAAAAGATGCTGTTCATGCTTAAAAGAAACTGTGGGACAGGAGAAATTTCAGGGCTTAACAACAAAAGAAATAAATCTACAAACTCTAGCCTTTGTACTGTTTTTGTATTTTTCAAGTTTTCATGATAAGGCATTATCCGATGCAGAATACATACAGAGCTTATCTCATTTCATGGATACACAGTAAAGTAAAAAAAAAAACATGGCATACATCTGTATGACAGATAAACTTACAAAAAACATATTAATTTAAATATTAATAAAAGTTTACATAAACAAAGATAAGGGGGCACCTGTAGCTTGAATAGCAGGTTCGGTGCACATAAGGAGTAATGAGTATAGTAATACTATTTTTTTATTAGCACTGATCCTTCATGCTCTTAATGTTATAGGGGAGTATTTTCCCAAAGATCCACCATCTCCATTTGCACATGCAAAACCCTCGATCTGCGCTCAAGAGAGAACACAAGCCCAATTCTCCTCGTTTAACTGCAGTTTTGTGAAATGGATTTCTCCAAATAGCATGCCAAACTTAACCTGTCGAGTAGAAACTTCACAACTGAGGCATCAGTGGGAAGCCTGACCTGTGCATATGTAAGATACTGCCTGAAAGAATCTCCCAAAAACACTCTGGTCTTGTTTCTCTCTTCTCCTACACTTCGTAGACACTTTTTCTCTTAAGACACTTGGTCATTTTCGGTTAGAAAGATGAGCTTTACTGACTGGCTGAAACTATAGCTCACCACACATATACCCCTAAAAGTGTGCATGCCCAAAAACGTGTAACTTGAACAATTGACAATTAGGAGGATCATTTATTTTGATGATCCACTCAGAAAAAGAAAATCCTCCACTACCTTTAATACTTCCTACTCATTGCTGATATGAGAAAGTCCTCAGTTCGGCCCTGTATCTCATAACCGTTCCTTTTTGTACAATCTATTTTCGCTGCCCAGATCAGAACAGGGCTGATTACCAGGCAATAAGGGCTGTATTATGAACTGTTCTCTCTTTGCAAAGACACAATAAAATGCCAACTAGGTGAAATCCATCGATCCCCGTTCATTTAACCGGAGTGAATGGTTAAATACTTTTTTTCCCATGACAATTCTTAGTCGACTTTTAATAATCAGGGTTATATTTCTTATGCCCAACATAAGCTTTGTTTCCATTAGCCATTACAATTACAGAAATTGTATTTATAAAAGTAAATTTGCAACAATTAAACATTCTGTTAGTACACTTTCTTTTCTCTAGGATGTGTTTTTTGGGCTGTATCAACAATGGTGTATTTTTTCACATGATTAAAATTATTATTTGTAGTAAAAATAGACAAAGAAGCCTAAAGGTGGTAGTGGAAAGCTGATAGCAATAAATGTACTGAACATCGGAATGGCCAAATATGATTTTTCTCTACATTAGCAGAATTTTGACAATCTTCCACACATTTGAAATAGAAACAATGCTAAGCCTAATGCTATGGACAGATCAACAAAATGATTGACATGATCCTTCTCTCTATGAAAAGCATTAATAATAAAAATACTTGTATAATTTTTTTATTTAACGGTTGTTTTTGTTCCAATAGTTGTACAACTAATATTTCTTAGTTTATGATATTTTCTGCACCTAACAAATAATTTCTAGAACAGAATAGAATTAAATAAAATAGAACATAAATACATTTCTTGTCCCAAAGAGAAGATATTTTCAGGATAAGGTTAAAATATTTCTTCGTATTTTGTCACATTTTCCTGCTGCTTTAAAAAAAGATTAAAAAAAACAAGCATTTTTAAAAACAGCTTTCAAAAATTCCAACAAATGTAGCTGACAGTGTCTGTTGATGTTTTCTTTCATTACAAATTTCAAACCTGCCACAGCTATATTATACCTGGATGACACGCTTGGAGGTAAACAGACAAATGTGTTTGGATGTTGTGCAGAAAGAATCAGCCAAGTTACCTCATTCTCTCCCTTATTCCAGCTCAGGTCAGACATCATGGCAGGTTGTCAGAGAAAGTTTACATGGAGGCAGTGCAGCGTCCCTGCAGATGAAAAAGTTAAAGAAGGGCGAGCACACAATCCAACTTTCTGACATGTTAAACCTAACATCATCACAGCAGGTCTGAGAGCAAGCCTCCAGATCTGTCAGAGCTGTCAGCGCCGAGGCAGAATTATAAAACAAAGTAACATAAATGTGCCGCAGAGACCAAATTAGACAGTCTGTGGATGACCTCTCCTCTTTGTTGTTTGTCTACGATGCAGACACCAACCACACACAGAAAGCTCTTCTGTCCCAGTGTTGTCTCTCTGAACAGATTGCTGCGCAAAAACAAAACAAATGACATGACATGAAAAACGAAGTGAAACCAAACTGAGCTAAGAAAACAAAATACTTGATGTGCTTCTGAATATTGGACTGACACTATCAGCTTCTCTTCACATATTGAACATCTAAAAAGGACATTAACATAAAAGTTTGGTGGCAGTGAGGCCGAGTTAGCTTCAACGGGTTGTGCGTAACATAAAAACTGTGCTTGTAAAGGATTGTATCTTATGGGACCAGGAAGTGTGGTAAAGCATTATCCTCTTGTTTGAGGTTGGCCTTAGCTGGAGGCTTGAAAAGCAGAGGTGGACGGTTGGATGCTTCGCTGAGCAATGAAGGCTGCTGCACCCTGCTCTGTACTCACAGTCTCAACCTTTGGATCAATAGTTCATCCATGCTGGTTGCCTTTCCTTTATGCTCATGCTTAAAATGCGGACTAAGCCCTGCAGCATTGAAAAACATATCAGTCTGAATGCTGTTTTCCCCCTTTTTTTTAAGCTGACAGGTATTAACCAGGTTACCGCAACTTGGTTTTCCACTCTCACACAATGAAGACATATAAAGTGGAAGCGCAGACGATTTAATTTGGAGCAAAGTTGTTTGGAAGCGCATAATAGAACCTGATGAAAACATCACCCTGGGCATTTAACGATCGTCATTAAACCGATGGTAATCTGGGGTTTCAAAGCAACAAAGATGTTATTTCTGGAAACAAAATGGAAATGAGGACACCTGATTTAAGTGGAAATGGTTTTCAAATGAGCAGCAATTTCAAGCCATTTGCTGATAGCAGATGGGAAATAAAAGCCAGGGAAACATTGCTTATCTCTAACGTTTGATTTTACGTTTTAAAGGAGATTCTTCAATATGGACGTTCATTTGAGGTTGAGAAAATACTCTCTGATGAAAGGTGTCAAACCCTCAAGGTTGGTAAATGAAAACTAACTTCATTCAGCTGCTGATTTTTCTTTTTTTCAGTAATGAGCTCAAAAATAACTCTCCAATGTTTGAAAGAGAACCCCTTCTGAGAATGTCTTCTTGATTATGTCCTTACGTCGTTCCTTTCCAGCTGTTCACAAGCGTGTTTGGGGTTGGACCAAAAACAGCTGAGAAGTGGTACCGCAGAGGGCTTCGCTCATTCAGCGATGTTCTGGCAGAGCCCAGCATTCATCTAAACCGGATGCAGCAGAGTGGTACATCTCAATTTCCCCGTCTTCAGCAAAACACTTAAAAAAATTATAGAGCAGGGAATTCAACACAAAATTGCTTCCAAAAAACACTCAGTCAAAAGAAACTTAATCATTACATTTACAGTAAGTCTGTATATCCAATATTATTGTTATTATTTTTATTCTTTTTTGATCAAATAAGAGTTTAAAATGGTTTGTATGAAACATTTTAACACTTTGAAATGCTGCTTATCAGAATCTTCTGTGACCAATGCAAAGTAATGTATTGGTAATTGTGATGTAAAGGGAATATTTTTATTTTTTATCAATAAAAACCTGAAAAGTGTGGCTTAATTTTAAATGATTCAATAAAAGAGAATTCTATTTTTCTGAACTGAGAACTGATTGATTTATTCCCGAGACCTGACGACTTTTATTCCTTAGACCTCAAAATCTAACAATGTTTTAATAGAGGCCTGACTTTTTAACTTTTTAATAAGATCTGATCAATTTTATTTCAATTTTTATTCATAAAATGATACCTTGAAACAAATAACTTTGTTCCTGAGACCTACGGATTTCCCAAAATGTACACCATAGCCAAGGCAGTCTTTTCCTATTGTGAAACATAGTGATGGCAGCATAATGAAGTGGGGATGTTATTGTTAAGTAGTGAAAGGAAATATGCTTATAGTTAAAAGATGGATGAATAGAGAAACGTGTAAGAATGTCTTCTAAAGGAAACCTCTAAAAGTTTTCCTTATGGACAACCAAAGTATTTCAGTGAAAACTTATTTCTGTGTTAGAAGTCTGATTGAGAATTTTTTTGAAGATAAAAAAAAAAAAAAGAAAGCTTCTCCCTGATGCATTTTATTTAGTGTAACTCAGCCTGAGTTTGTTTTGGTAAAGAAATATGCAGACGTTTTTTTCCCCCCTTGATGTACAAAGTCGGTAGAGACATGCAGCCCAAAATTATATAACATGTTTGTAGACTTTTCTACAGTATTTAAGCTCACAGAGGTAAATAAAAATTAATAAAACACCTTATTTATGCTATTTTAATGACTTTATTTGTACTTTGTGTTCTAGCTGCTGTAATGTCAGAATTTACTCTAATGAAGCTCAATAAAGGAGCATAGTACTATTTATTGATCAATTTTTCTTATCAAAACAGCCAAAAATGTGTATCCTAACACGGAATCAAAGATGTTATACTTTGATTCCGTACAATCCTGTTAACGGCAAAGAGGTTTATGATTATGGACTAAAAGTGAATAGATGCTTTTAAGACACTAAAGGGTAATAAATCAAATAGACATGAAAAACTAACTTTCCAGAAATCGCTGCTCCGTACAGTACGGTAAACCTTCATGACTCGATGATTGAAAACCTCAAATTGCAGTGTTCACAGGTTGCCATTCATTTCAAACTCCTTTCAATAGTTTAGAATGCTGACAGACACGTCCGTCAAAACGGTCACAATCCATCATACCACTTTGAGCTGAGAAATAAAATAGGTTTCTGATGTGGAAAATGTCTTTGAACTCTAATCGCCTCGCTGTATTCTGGAAATCTTTACTGAGCAGAAACAAGAGCCATCCCATTAATTTTCTGCAGCACCGACAGAAAAATCATTAAAGGTTTTGTAATTAATTGGAGGTGCATAGCTGTTCATCTGTGGAAAAGAAAAGAGAATTAAGTGCTTTTTAAGTGGCACAAAGACAGGAGAAAATGCAAAGTGAGATGCATAAAATGAGATAATCATCAATGCATCAATTATAATTAGGAACAGTTTGCAGATACTGTAATCCTCTTGTGTCAGTCTTGTGCACGCTGTTAGTCGGCTTCTATCAGCAAGTGGAGCATATCACATTTCTACCATACTTTTAATCCACACTGACTCCCTGTTTCCCCAGAGCAAATGGCTGTGATTGATGGCTAGCTGCCAGACTAATAACCATGTGGTCTTTTCCCTGCAGGTTTTCTGCATTATGGAGACATCTCCAGGGCTGTCAGTAAAGCGGAGGCGCAGGCCGTGGGGAACATTATTGACGAGGCTGTCCATGTGATCACACCGAATGCCATACTAGCTCTGACAGGTGGCTTTCGGAGGTACAAGGCTTGTCTCCTTCTTTCAGAGTTGATATTGTAGATGAAATGGAACAACTCCTCCATTTTTTTTTTTTTTGCCCTTCTCTACTGTTAA
Source organism: Cyprinodon tularosa (assembly GCF_016077235.1). Classification (NCBI taxonomy): domain Eukaryota; kingdom Metazoa; phylum Chordata; class Actinopteri; order Cyprinodontiformes; family Cyprinodontidae; genus Cyprinodon; species Cyprinodon tularosa. Next base: position 1,897,091 of record NW_024038729.1, on the reverse strand, counting down.
GTGACGTTTTGTTATGCAAAGAAAATTGCGGATTTCAGGAGCTGTAGTCGATTCCCTTCTAGCTTCAGTCAGAACACTGTAAGTAAAATTGGTTTAAAGAATTGGTTTGACATTAAAACTGGAGCTGATACTTCCCTATTTTTTTCTTCATGGAAAAGAGGAGGTCAGTCTAGTTTTGCACAGACTGTAGGTCATTCAAACACATTACATTGTGAGTATCAGAGTGCATAGCAAGTGCTCTTGTAAAGCAACTTGCTGAGTGCAACTTTCTGGTGACAGACAACACCTCCCTCCGCTCCCACCTCTTTGTGCTTCTCTCTTTTTATGGGTACTGCTTTGTGCCCAAGTAAGCACGGTGCACTCTGCTCTGTCGCACTGTAAAAATTTCAGCCATAACCCAGCAGCGTGTGAGGTAAATAATTCAAAGAGCAGTCTGGCAGTGAGGACATGCTCTTGCTTCTCAACAGGGGTGAGAGAGCGGCAACGACTTAGCTGATGACCTTTAATGCTGTCTGGGCTATAAACACATTACAGTTTCTTTCTCTCCCCTCCATAAAACTTTTATAGTTTATGTTTTACATTCTAAGAGCTGTATTGTTTAATTAGTACAAAATAACTTTAGACTGAGTTATAAAAGTAAATAAAGCTTTATCAATCTGCAATACTCAGTTAATAATAATTATTCTCTGCCATTTTCATTAGTGAAAAGAATGAACCGTTCTATAAAATCCTTATCTACAGTTTCAAGTGCTGATTTTTAAAAACCCTTTAATGTATAAAAAGGCAACAATGCTCTGCAGTGATAAAAAGGGCTACGTTACAAAGTTTTCTAAAGATCAAACTTTTCTGTCCTTTTTTCAGCAGACAGGATCCAATTACATCCAGATTCAGTTCTAATTAATGTCCCTTATCCATCCATTTTCTCCGCTTATTCTGTCAGGGTCATGGTGGGGCCGGTGCCTATCTCCAGCAGTCTCTGGGCAAGACAGGTTGCCAGTCTGTTGCAGGGCAACACAGAGACACACAAAGACATACAACCAGGCAGACACGCACTGATACCTAAGGGCGATTAGGAAATGCCAGTTAACCTAACACTCATGTTTCCATCATTTCTAATCTGATTATTTAGATTCAGATCCAAATAGCACACAGTCAAACTCAATCAAAATTATTGTACAATATCTCCTGGTTATGTATATTAAGAGGTCTAGCCAATAGTTGCAAATTATAGCTTTTATACCAGGCAGACACAATCTGACAACGTGTTTTCCAGGCACCTGGCTAGCGGTGGTAAATCACCCATCCTGCAAACAGGAAGACTTGGTTTGTATCCCAGCTAGGCTGCCAGTTTGGGTACTTAGGCAAGACCCTTCATGTTAAAGCTTGCTTTGAGGAGTGGTGGCCTAGTGGTTGGGACATTGGACTTGAAATCCTGAGGTTGCGAGTCCCTGAGCAAAAAGATCCTTGACGCGCACTGCTCCCCGGATGTCGCACAATGGCAGCCCACTGCTCCCCGAGGAGATGGGTTAAATGCAGATTTAATTTCGTTGCTGTGTACTTGTGACAGTGTAACGACAATAAAAACACTGGAAAAAAGATATAAACTACTTCTGTCAAACTGGCAGGAATCTCAATGCAATCCTGATCGACCCATTGGGTTGAGATGACACAAGGGTGATCCTTTTCCATAACTGCCACTTTATAGGTAACCTTATTTTTTCGCATCATTGTAGTTTTTTTTATTTTATTTTTGACACTAGTCATCTTTATTTAAAAGCAGACTGACAGAAAATGGGGTGGAGTGGTGGGGATGCAGCAAAGGTCACCAAGACATGATTTGAACCAGTAGCAGCTAGATCAAGGACTATTGGTATTTCAATCTGAAAAACTCACATGAAATGAAAAGACAATTAGAAGAAATTTATTGGTACAATTACTTGGTCTTTGGCGCTCAGATCTCGGCAGGAAACATAGCACTGAATTTTGATGGATATGCATGAACAGGAGTAAAGAATAGGGCTGTTTCTGCCCCAGGACTAAAACTGGTGGTGGAGTGGAGATAGATGAAGTTCAGTCTGTAAACTGCTGGTTAGCGAGACGGTGTGCTGAGCTTTATGGGGAGATCCAGTGGACTGTGTGAGCTGATACTAGAGCTTCACTCAGGAACGTGAAAGATGGATGTCTAGTTTGAATAACACAGAATAAGAGAACCTGTCCATGATGAGCAAGAATTAAGTGACAGTAGAGAGGAAAAATTCCCCATTGGGAGGAAACATGGCTTAACATGGCGGCCTTCTACCAGACTGGTTGAAATGAGACCCGGAATGCAGTAAGAGTCCGGGAGGAATGACACTCTGATGAAGTTTTAGCTACGATGGAGGAGGTGGGGCTGGAGGGGGGTTGAAACGGGGTCGTCTGAATAAAGTCACACAGCACAACCACCGCCTGCGTACTAGGAGCAGACAAGTTGCAGATTGGAGGCCTTTTAAGATGCAGATTGGCTTTTGTGGAGGTGTGGTTCAAAGCTGATTGGCTGTGTTGTAGGTGGATGTAGGAGAGTAATCCGTTTCTTCAGTTGAACTTCTGCCTAGGCTCCATTTTAACATTTGCAATGGGATCATATATCATAGCTGTTGGTGTGATTAGGCCAAAGAAAGGGAAATGGGAGCAAACAAAACTCATTGAGGAAGCCAAGCGATGTGTTCAATAGAGCTCGAAAATCTAAACCTTTCTTTGAATTCCAGAGGTGACCACCAATGGATTGGTTGTGTTTGTGACGTAAGGTGACACAGAGTAGACAAAGGGTTTTTTTCCGATGAAAAGAGAAGATAGAAAAATATTGTTTCTAAAGAATGAAGTAGCAAATGCTCTTTAGAAGTTTGTAGGTGACATTTAATTTTTTTATTTATTTAGCTCTTAAGGAAGAAATGACAGTCACCAGTCAACTAACTTAATTCACAAAATACTGTCCCATGTATTAATTATTTATAATAGTAAGACACAATCTTGGGAATTATATTAGTTTGGTTAACTGTTTAATTTCCATTTTAAAAAGGACTATTACTTTGTTCATCATTTTTTCTCCTCTTGTACTGTAGCTCCAGAGCAGGCCCCTGGTTACTGCTTCTACCTAGCTCTGGTGCTCTCTGCCTGGCTTCTTGCTCTGCACTCCTGCTACTCCTGTTTTAGCTCTATAGTACCTCCTTGCCTTACCTCCATGTAACCAGGTAATCCATCCCAAAAAAAAAAGGATTTTAAGGTCTGTGAAGGGACTGTGATCCATTTAAAGCTCTTGGACTCCCTGAACTGGGTATGGACTGGGTGTTTATTACTTATTTTCCTCTCGGTCTACCATGTTGAGTTGTACAGACAACAAACTGACTAGCAGTTAGAAACTCCTTCTATCAGATGATAAGGTGAGGCGGTGAAGCAAGCAGGTTTTTTGCATCATGTATGAGCAAAAAGTCGAGCGACCTACCATGGCTGACTGATGTAAAAGCTTAAATGTCATCATGTTTGTTGTGAATGCACCATTGGGTGTCTGTACATGGTTCATGTGTTTTACCTACCAGATAATAGTAGTTGATCCAACAAGATCATGAGCATGCTGATGAGGTAATCCATTTTAGGTTTTTATGGAGGTAAGCCATTTTATTTAGGTTTGTTGAATCAGTGATTTATTTAAAAGGTGCAGGATACCGGCCCCCAAAGACTGAAGTTTGATATCCTGTCATAGAAGATGTGCACTTTCAGGATAAGCATGTGGAATTGTGGAAATAATCTCAGCAGTATAGGTTTTCCTGAAGAGAAGTGCATCTTTGCCCAGGTCCTCTTTCAGGCAGCACAAATGCACTTGGTTACTATGAACTGTAGACACAAAAATGTTGGGAACAAAACTGTCCAAAAGAGAATGAAAAATTGACCAAGAAGGTTTTGTCAGGTTGCAGTTTAAATAATAACATGTCTTAAATGGTTACAAATACAACAAATCATATGTAACATTAAGATGTATAATGATTGTTTTTCACATGCTCAGGAATCCCTCAAAATTCTAAACTATACATAGTTTTACATGTTTTAGTTTGTTATTAGAATTTAGCAAAGCAACTCACCTGTAATAAAAATGTTATTCTTTTAAAAATGGTTTCAATTTTTGGTTACATTTTTTTTTTGTTGCTATATCTTTCCCTTTGAAGCTATGGTTTTAAATTCCTATTTGGTCTTTACAGTACATGCCTTTGAAACATTAAAATTAGGTTATATATCCCCTCAGAGGGTCCATATATTCTTCATAACAGCTGGACTGCAGCATACACTCATTCCCATGAAGACCACATCAAACACCACCAGAGGAGAACAATTCAACCTCTTCAACGTACAGAAGGACAGATGACAGCTGCAGAGATGTCTGATTATGTAAATAATGGCTCCTCAAGGAGGGAATGTTGTAAAATGAGCTGAGGAAAGTGATTAGAGCATCATGGATAGCTAACATCAAGATTGAAGGGGAGGAACTACTTCAGATTTATGGGCCAGTAGCTCGCTTCAGAGTGTGAAGCGGCCTGTGAGAGCAGTTAGGGATTTAAAACCGGCCAGATGAAACACCCATTTAACTCAAGTTAGATTTATGTGGAATTAGGGAGTGTCACATGATCCCTTATTGGAACCATGCAGAGATTTAATTGAAGGGTAATGACTTGTACACTTTAAGCCAGTGAGTTACTAATTTAGCATGTTCCTGCTGAAAAGCAGATCTCCAGACGGCATCATGATGCCTGGAACAGTTCAAACGCAGTCTAGGCTGCCAGCTGCACCACTAATAATCTTCAGATTCTCTTAAGTGTGACATATTAGCAAAGTTTCTTCTTCAAAGTCCCGTCAAAGCTCATTTTAATTACCTATAATTTGAGCATCTTATTAGTTTTCTCTTTGTGACCAATAGCCCTTGTCAAAAATTAGAAGTACAGTATACTATATACCTTCTCAAATAGATATTTTAGGCTCTATGGGACCTTTTATCTTTGGATGAGATACACAGAAATAAAACTCTGCTCCCCAAAGTTTTGGAGAATAAGGGCTGTGCTTCACAAGCTCGAGTTGTCATCCACTTCAGAGAGAAACAGCATGGCAGGGATTTGTTGATGCCACTGACATTAGGCTTATTGAAAGGACAGCTGTGGAAGGCGGGTGACAAGCCTTAAAAGCGATTTTGTTGGGGTGGGGGGGATTAAAAATAGATTAGGCGTAAAAATGCAGCTTCTACCAGCCCTGCATGTGAAAAGAATCGCACAGTGTCAGTGGAGCTCTGTATTTATTTCTGCGTGTTGCCAAAGAGTCCCTGCTGTGGATCTTGTGTAACATCAGATTGTCTGGAATATTAACTCAAAGTGACACTGATGAGGGGGGGCCGGCGGTGTCTGCTCTCCAAAGCCTCAAACAGGCACTGATTCTTATGCTTTGTTTGCCTTCAACAACAGCTAAGATAAGGATCCCTTATCGGTTTAATTCATGGTGTCATGATTGTTCAGCCCAACTCTATTATCAGCTCACAGGAGGGGAGAGCAAAACAAGTTGTCTGGTCTTAATGTATGATCCAGAGTGCAGAGTGCCTCTGCTTGCTTTCATGTTGCATTCATTAAAATTAGACAGAGCAGGAGATAGAAGGTGGGTTAATACATTGCTCCAGATGATTTGGTTTCTTCATCTATTTCCCAGTGATGGATGGACTCTCGATCTGCTCCTAATTACTGGTCTTGTTTGTGCTGTTAAACCATGACCTTCAATGTAGAATGCAGCTGTTTGCAGCAGATTGTCAATCAGCAAGGATAATACAAAAAGTAAGCTCATCTATGCCTGATGTCATGGTTCACATCAAAAAGGAGAGTAAAGGACCTCTTCCCTCAGGGTGGAGGTAAGCTACAGTCTTAAGTGTGTACTTCAAGAGTCTTATCGTTTTTTGAATGAGTAATATAAGTTTGCTTGTCAGATGGATAGAAAAACTTGCATTGAAATTGGAATTATCCAGCAGTTGCGGCTTCTGGTCTTTGAAACAGGGGTAGCCCAATGGTGTTGATTAAATCCAAGTAATGTATTCTAATAAAAATGTTGAAAGACAAAAAAACCCCAAAAAACATTAGTATAACAGGTAAAAACAGAGGACAAGTCGACTGTTTATCCTGAATGATCGCTGAGTCTCATGGGGAGAACTCCCCTCTACCTGGCCACTGTCAGTCGAAAATCTTTTAGCGTGCAAAAATTGGTAGAAAGCGCATTGAAAAGACAAGGTGATTTATGTCCGAACAACGTCTACATTTGGTTTAAAAGTTAAAGGTGAAAAGCTGTTATTTTCAGAGCCTTGAAAAGGCATTGAAAATTCAGTTTGCAACGTCTTTTTTAAGTGTCTATACCGTATTTTCACGACCATAAGGCGCACCGTACTAAAAGGTGCAGTCTCAATTATGTGTGCCATTACTGTATTTAACACACACATAAGGCACACCAGATTACACGGCGCGGGTTTTCTATACCGGTACACAGTGTTGTGCCTGAACGCGTTCATTGAACGAAAGTTCATGAACTCGTTCATATTTTGGGCGAACGTGAACTGAACGTACTGTATTACTGCCTGATGAACGTTATTGTGAACTCGTTCATTCTGGTGTCTGTGAACGGCACGCTCTCTCAGTTCAGCTCCGTTCAATAGGTTGCCAGATTTCTATAGAGTCCTCCAGGCGAAACCCCAGCTAAATCAAACCATAAATAGGCCTTAATATGTAGCGGGAAAAACACCCAATCTGGCAACACCAGCTACCAGCGTCGTAGCCTACAGCCGCGTGCGTCATCAAAACAAAATGCAGCGCGGAAGCTACAGCAGCATGTAGGCTACCGTGGAGGCGACAAAGCAGCAGTATGATCACTTAAAACAGTTTTATGACCAGGTGGTCGGTGAGGACGATGGCAACAAGTTTGCCCGCCGGCTTTCAGTAAAAAAATCCGCACTTCAGTAACCTTAAATTCCTACCTCTGCCTGGTCCCTCAGTTTGTGTTAGTAAAATCTTCTTGAGGTCTTCAACAGGGGATCCGCGACCCCTAGGGGGTCTACGGAGGTACTGCATGAGGGTCTGCATGGTTAGTTGATATTTTTATATTCCCTGCCTGCAATTTTTTCCCCCACTAATTGAAATGTCTTTAAATACTCATTAACATGAAATCAACACACTGTAGTAAACAGATAAATGGAGACAAAAGATGTCTTTCAGTCATCAATGCACACATTCAGCGACACACAGGAGCTCTTTCAAGCTGGGCACCGTTTCCTTCACAACAACCAGGAATCAGAATCAGAAAAACTTTAATAATCCCAGGGAGAAATTAATTTCTTTACATTACTCCATCTGTAATAGAGTGACTATAGGACACAATTTCATACAATATATATAGTTAGCGGGTCCCCGCTCCATCCCGCCATCAGTTTGGGGGTCCTTGGTCTGGAAAACATAGAAGACCCCTGTTCTTGAGGGTTTTACTATCCATGTAACTTGTTTGTTAAACCTGCCTGGTATATTTTCCAGGATTCCTTTTTAGTATGTATTAAAATGGAATTTCAAATGGAAAAAATTATTAAAAAAAAAAAAAAAAAAAACATTTGCACCTTAAAGACTACTTTCCTATTTTTCTTTTAATAATTACTCATAAAAAAAGGCCATTCAAGCAGCACATTTTTCCTGATGTTTTTGAGAATATACTTTCGGGGTGAAAGCTGCAGCTGCTACTAGTGTGAAGTGAATGGACAGCAACAAAGCGTTAAAGCAACAATGGGGAAATGCTGTCCCCTCAATGCTAATGTAAACCCTGGTTGGATAAGGATTCAAAACTGGATATGAAGATGAAATCTGACGCACAGTTTCAGAGTTACAACTGATAAAATAATTGCTGTCTGTGGTTCTACAGTAGGCTATGGTGTAATTGAGCAATATATGAAAAAAAAAAAAAAGAACTATGAACTAGTTCATTTTTTGGTTTTGAATTATGAACTATGAACTGAACTAGTTCATTTTAAAATGTGTGAACTGAACTTTGAACTAGTTCACGTAGAATGAGAACTTTCCCAACACTGCCGGTACATATCCTCTACTACGTTTAAATACCTCTACTGCGTATTTAAAAATAGAGCGGGAGCAAAACTGAGTATGCCTGTGCTTTAATCATGTATTTATTACAAAGTATTAATCAATCCCATTGAAGTCATCATCCTCTGTTTCTGAATTAAACAGCTGCGCTAAATCAGACATGCCAATTTCCCCTTCTTCGCTGTCAGAGTGACTTTCCGTGCCGCCCGGCTCCTCAGAAATGATGCCGGCTTTTGAACAACAGTGCTAGCAGACACGTTCGCCCAAGCATCTACAATCCATTCGCACACTGTGGCATAACTTGCCCGGCGCTGCCTTCCACTTTTTGTGAAACTGTGGTCTCCGTCGGTCATCCATCGCTCCCACGCCGCTAGCAGCCTTACTTTGAACGGCCGGTTCACACCGATGTTGAGCGGTTGAAGTTCCTTTGTCAGACATCCCAGAATAACAGCAAGCACAGCGTTCATTTGTTGTTTTTCACATCAGCTGTAAGATGGGCACGCATGGAGTGACAGATTAACAGCAATGGTGATGCGTGGAAAAAAACCACCTGGTCTCCTTACATACACCTCCCTCAGCCACTTTTTCATCATCTCCTCATCCATCCAGCCCTTTTCATTTGCCCTAATAACAACTCCAGCTGGAAAAGTCTCTTGAGGCAAAGGCTTTCTCTTAAAAATCACCATAGGCGGCAGTTTCTATCCATTTGCGTGGCAGCCAATCCACGCCCACACTTCCCCCTTTAACTTTCTCATGGCGGTCTGAATAACGTCTGCAGTAACAACACACATAGGGCGCACCGCACTATAGGGCGCGCCGCACATTTTGAGGGAAAAAAAAGATGTTTATATGCGCCTTATAGTCGTGAAAATACGGTAATTGGACTTAAGTGGGACAAAATCTGCCCGACCAAAGACAGCCCACTTTTCAACTCCTATTGATGGACTAATGCAAGACTATGACCGACCGACCAGATTTAGACTAAAAACCAACATCTTAATAACGTCTGGTGTTTATGGGTGGGTTATGCCAGGCGACTGGAATTCGCCTAATTCATAGGATGGTTGGACTCTGCCACCGCAAGTAGAGTGTAGATTTCTATAATTTGGGGCTAGCTGGAACCAGAGCCAATGTTCCCTCAGGTAGACAACAGTTAGAGGAGGTGGTTTTAGCTTCTGAACTGAAGGCATGTACCACTCCCCAAAACTCACTAGTACTGTACCACAGTATTATCCAGTGGGTAACACCTTCAAAGTTACAGAATGAGACAGAGGTGACCAGAAAAAGGTCCACACACAAGCAAGCACTTATGTGTTGGATACATCAGGGTCCTGTGGTACTCTATTTGCACGTTAAACATGTTAAATATGTGCATGAAAAGGTGGTTTATGAATGTCTGTATGAAGTAAAGCTGTAGTAGGAGGATTTGTTGCATGTGTGGATTTTTGGCAGACTATTGATGCCATACACTGGATGGAATATGGATCTCTTTTGGTCTAGAAGTGGATCTCAAGAATAAGCAGGGAGGGATACTAATAAAGAGGATGTGTGGATTTCCCTCCTAGACCTGCTAGCTCTGTTACTCAATCTAGGGTATCACAGTGCTTTGATTTATAGATGGTTCTGGTTTCATTTTCCACACCACCCTCTTACTTTCACCCTCTGAGCTGAGCTGAGCTCTCTCTTCCTCCTACAGATGACTTCCTTCTGTGGATTTTCCATTTGCAGCAACAACACTTCCCACTTCTTTATTATTCATACATGTCGCCTTGTCATCCATAGAAATTTGTAAATAGCTATGTATATTTTATAGGCCTTATGAATAATTTAGCAATTCCCCTCACACCATAAAAAAAGTAGGCAGGCTGAATTCACACCAGGTATTCATAATGTTCTTCAATTCAGCTTTGTGTTGCACCACATGCAGATAAACTCAGGGCAGCTACTCTACATATTGCATCTGTAAACAACCGAAACCTCAGATTCAGTCAAACTAAAAGAGAAAACAAAATAAACTCCTTATATGAAGCCATCTGCTATTCAACTTGGGCAGCATTAAACAGATTCTATCAGGTCAGTATGTCCTCTGGTTCAATGGCTAGGCAGAACAATAAATGGCATAGAGATTACTCTATCTATCTATCTATCTATCTATCTATCTATCTATCTATCTATCTATCTATCTATCTATCTATCTATCTATCTATCTATCTATCTATCTATCTATCTATCTATCTATCTATCTATCTATCTATCTATCTATCTATCTATCTATCTATCTATACAGCTAGAAATCTAAAATGAATAATTTAGATGTTAATGCAACACTATTTAACTATTCTTGTTTAAAAGGATATATGTTCTTGTTCATTCCACAATTCTGTTTATGCCACCATGACCAAAAAGGCCCAAACTTTTTTTTCTTATTGTGGTGACTTGCTCCCTTATTTAGCTACCTTTGAAGCTTTCCTGCAAACCATTCACAGCCTTTCGCCATTCCTTTAATACCGCTCACTCTGACTGCCGTCAGTCATTTCCTCGTGGCATGAAGGAGAGATCAAACACAGAGCCTTGTGGATGCAGAAGCGTCTTTGGAGACCTATCGCCCACAACATTCCCTGAAATTTTGCTTTGTTGTTAGCAGTGACACTGGAGCATACTTCTGGAGGATTTCTCCTGTTGTTTATTAAAGGCTTTCTGTGTTAACCTGTGTGTAATGTACGCACTCTCTGTCTGCCTGGGTGTATGTGCTAGTTAATGATCAGTTCGAAATGAATCATCGTGTTTAGCAGGAAGGAACTTGCTGGTAAGGACAAGTCCATCACCATAAGGTCCCCCTCCCCAACAATGTATGACACATTCCTCATCCTGCCTGAATGCCAGCCAGATCAGAAACCTACATGAGAAAGAGAGAAAAACAATAAAATCCTTGTAGATAAACTCTTTAATCTGTTTTAAATTGAAACTATTTAGACTCCAAATGGTTCTTGTAAGATTATGTTATTGTGTTTTAGACATTGAGATTTCTTGCAATAATTAGTACAGTATTCCTCAATTATATTCCAGTGACCTGTGACGTTTAGATGTGCCTCTGCTTCAAAACATCTGAGTCAAAATTTCAGGTCATTAGCAGGATTCTGGAAAACGTTACTGAGTGCTCAGGAGATAATTTAAGAATTTGATTCAGATGTGAAAGCAAAGACACATCTAAGGTGTTTGTGATGCATACAATTTACACTGTCCATAATAATACCCTTGAAACCTTTCCCTGGTCTCTCACATTGCAACTACAATCTTAGAAAATAGAAGTATTTATATGCATTTAGCTGCCCTGAAGCCAAATTCCTCCCCATTATTTATTTTTTATGCTAAATTGCTCATGTTTAGTCAGATTAGATTGGGAGCATCTGTGACAACATCTGTCATCAGCTTTTAAAGCCTTGTAACAGATTCTCAATTATTTTTACAACTTGGTTATAAACAGGGTTTTTCTTGTACTTAAATTGAACTTTTTTTAACCCATTCCATTGCAGCTCTAACTATTAAGGGTCTTCCTGTTGAAAGACAAATATTGACCCTTTTGTATGCCGTAAAAGTAAAAAAGCAATCCACTGGACTTTGTTTCCAAGTTTGAACACGATTCGCTTCCCATCCAGGAATCATTTTCAATTCAAAATGTCAGTAATAGTGTTGAGTTCAAGGCTTTATAGAGTGGACCAAAAACAGTGGATTGTTTTTTTATTTTTCTTAATTGCTATGACCTGGATGACTGAGAATCTTCACCAGCACACCCTTTTTTAGCTTCTGATATTTTCTCCTGTTATTGCCCTCTGTTAATCTTTCTATCAACTCTTTGTGGCTTTTACTGTTTATGCTGATAAAAGTTATCCCTGCGGCAAAATGTTGTCCCCACCCTATTTCATGGTGGTGAAGATTTTTTCAAGCAAAGTAATTGTTTCTCA